>NC_051159.1:1604276-1921858 GCF_013339745.2 Dermacentor silvarum
CAAGTTGAAGCCAGTCGACCAGCCTCATACCATCGTGCAGAATCTCGCAAATAACTCAGCAGGTGCTATAGTACATCTAGCCTCCTTGACTTCACAGTTATCAGCCACAACCAATAAAGTACTGTGAAATAAGGAACGACGAAACTGATTTGGACGTTCATAACTCCTAGCATTGTAAAACTCTCGTGAAATATCCACAACAACCAGCAGCTTCGCATCGGCGACAGTGAACATATGGCCGTACCGCTGAACGTCTGTCAGGTCGATGCTGGTTAAGCACTGTCTCAAGCATCGTAGTGCGGCGTGGTGGAGAGACAGGCTACGGCTATGCTAAACCTTCGTAAAGTACACAACAGCGCAACACGGACTAAAGGAACGATTAACGGCAACACGGCGCTGACTCTCAACTGATATTTTATTGGAGAATCGTTTAACGTATACAGGTGCCAAGTTCAAAGAACCATGGCATGTGCGAGACACAGAGATATATCAGGGCAGCTGTGATGAACTTACGCATAATGAAGAGTGACAAAAGTAACGAAATTCCTTGTCATGAAGAGCGATAGACGGTTCGCTGATACACGCCTTGTCCCTAATCTTTATATTGTAAGTCTCAGCGATGGCTCTTGTCAATTGGCTCGCGTGTTTAAAGATGACAGTAGTCTTTAAAAAAACTCATAGCCCTTCCACTATGTGAAGATGGAAAACCATCGAGGCTGTTGGTTTTGTTTAATTATATTTTATTTTATTTTGTTTTGTTTGTGCCACGTACTCTCTACCACAAGAGGATGGAATGCATACACATGCTGCTTAACACATGGGATGTGCCCGTTCAAATGATCGACAGTGCACTTCTTTATTTGATTATCCTTCAGCATATTATCAATTACCGGCCATATGCGACCTATCTTATGTTTCGCAGAAAAACACACATCGATGCCGTACACGGAACCAAAGTTCTTTATGCCATGCGCCAATTTGTACAAATACGGTACTACAGCGCTTTTTTCCCCTCTGATCTAGTTTAACCACCTTTGTCCTTCATGTTCTTGACGCCACGGACCATACTTTCACACAGAGATGAAATGATCCCTTCAGGATAACCAGCGTACACTAAACGATTGACCTGATCAAAAAAGGCAGCCTTGGACTTATGAAAACACGACTTCTTCAGTGCAGCGTTTAGGATACTCTTCGCTGTAGTCCTCTTTACAACCTTAGAATGACCGCACTTATAGTTAAGAATGGGTTTGACAGACCTGGGATCATATTTTCAGGACACATGACCTTTACCAAAGGTCAGCCTTAGGTCTAGAAAATGCAGTTGAAGATTTTATGGACTACGAAAGTAAAGTCAAGCATGTACACAAATTGGCGCATGGGCTAAAGAACGTTAGTTTCAGGTACGGCATTGATATGTGTTTTCTTCGAGACATAAGATAGGTCGCATATGCCCGATAATTAACAATATGCTGAAGGATAAGCAAGTAAAGAGAAAGTGCACTGTCAATCACGTGAACGAGCACATCACCTGTGTTAAGCAGGTTGCGTATGCCATTCCGTTATCTTGTGGTAGGGAGTACGTGGAACAAACAAAACGCTGTGTGAATGTTCAACTTAAGAAGCATGAGCTATCTCTTCAAGGGGTTGCGTCACTTCATCTTTCGGCGCATTGCAAGTCGCGCGGTTGTCGCATGTTTTTTTTTTTTTTAAGACTACTGTCATATTTAAACACGTGAGCCAATCAACAAGAGAAATCGCTGAGGCATACATTGTAACCAAAAAAAATTAGGCACAAGTTACGTATCAGCGAACCGTCTATCGCTCTTCATGACAAGGAATTTCGTTATTTTTGTCACTCCTGATTATGCGTCAAGTTCGTCAGAGCCACCCAGATGTATCTCTGTGTCTCGCGCATGTCATAATTCTTTGAACTTGGCGCCTATATATGTTAGAAGATTCTCGAATAAAATATCACATGAGAGTCAGTGCCGTGTTCTCGTCTTTCCTTCCTTTTGTCCGTGTCTTGTGTTGCGCTGTTACGTACTACCTAACGATGAATCCTAACCAACTGGCCCAACTTGCCGTCTTGATGTGGTATACTAAACCTTTATGTTTGCCTTCGATAAACATTCTCTGATGTCCTGCGGTGCGAACACATGGCCCATGAGCCATTCTCGCTATAGGGAGTAGATAAATACGTTTACAGTTCGTCACGCAAAACATATAGTTCACCCCGTTTCCGAATCACACCAACACTTTAGGCAGCTGCCATCGCCCAGACAGTGCGCATCACGTTTCTTCTCCTCCTCTATGTACATCCAGGCGGTAACGTAGACATCGGCTCCGGCCGTTCATAACCTCCAAGTTTTCGTAGTCGTCAACACGTTTCGTGCCACCAGCAGCAAGAAGACCTCTCTCATCGCTTTCCCGTTGTTCTTAATTTACGGCAACATAATGCATTCTATGACTCTATGACTGGATGTTTTCTAATCTCAGCACATGACATAACCTTCTGCCCTTGATAGAGATTTATTAAGACGCTGATTATCTGCTCTACATGGTACATGACTTGTCCAGCTTGAATTATTGTTCTTGATGCTTGCTCTTTGCCTTAATCCTATTTCAATCGACGATTATTCGGTATGTCGTGAAGTCGCGACACTGGTTGTTAACTGGTTAAATGAACATGGAAGTTTTGCTGTCTCTGAAGGTTACACATGCCATTAACCGTGCAAGCGCTCGTTCAACGATGCGTAGTCGCTCGAGTTTCTTTGGTAAGCTCCAAGTTGCAGCACCACTTAATTAAGTAATCACAGAATCCGCTGATTATACGGTTTTTAAGACTATTGGTAAAATGCCGTTCATGAGCGTACCACCACATTTCAAGCAATTTTTATTCGTCCGGAAAATTTGGTCTCTCGATAGGGATTCCTCGTGACTATTTAGCTTAAATAAACGTGCTCCCTTCAGTGTCTCACAAAATTTACAACCAGCCACGAAGTTTTGTTCGCTGCTCCTAGAACATACTTTATCCAAGCACTCCATTATATCTTACACAGATAAAACAAACATGATTACTTCTTCCAAGTCTAAGACATTGTTTTTCACTTCATAAAAAATCGAACAGTTTTGTTCACCGTCATTAAAACTGCAAACACTTCGTAAGTTTCACAAAAAAAACTATTGTCTTTTTGAGAGTGTTGCGCGTGTGTGTTTCATCTGTGTATGGTTTCTTTAAATCTGTAAAAAAAAGAGCAATATGTGATCTCGGCCATTAGACTGTTGCCACGTTTTGAAAGACAACATTATCTCTATGAGAATACAAGTGTATCAATAGAACAGCTTGTCTACGGGAAAATCCGGATACGGGCCAGCAGGCGTCCTATGGTCGAGGCATTCCAAAGTTTGAACCCGCCAATGTTCATTCAATAAATACGTGATGTTATCTGCAGAAATCAATACAAAAATAGAATGTTGAAGAAAGACAAACTTGAAATATCTGAATGAAGCGGAAATTCTTCTTTTGTTTTTATAAAAGAGTTCGCAAAAGACAATCTTTCCCATTTCTAAATTTTTTTGTTACCCGTTGGATCTTTATGCAAAATGAGAACTAGCGACGGTCAGTGATTTCTGAAGTTTAAGTCCCCCAGAAGGCGCATGAATATTTGGTTGCTTCGACTACTAGGCTTCGCATTTGAGCCGAAATATCCTTTTCAGGGAAGGCTTTTTTTTTTTCGTAATCCCAAAAGTGGGGCACCGATCAAAGAAGAGGCACGTTACAAAGGCTTCTGCTTGCGAGGAAGCCGTTTGTATTGTGAACAACTTTCATCGCCGGCAAGAAACGAAAGAGTCATTGTTCCTTTCATATCGCCTTTTTTCTCGAATCTTCCGAGTGCCCCGCGCCAATACATAAAGGGAGCCACGATCGCGCAAGGCTCCGACGGCAATCAAGACCCATCCGACATATTGCCATGGGTCAAAGGGTCGTCACTGAGAGATGTATAATGGAAAGTAATAACGTCAAAAGGCCTGCGTCTTTTTGAGCTCCGACAAAGAACCATTCCAGGGCAGATGCGTCTTGACAGTGAAGACAGGGAGGCTACAAAATGAGGCTGTGGCACGATAGTGAGAGTTATATAAGAGTCGATAGCAGCCAGATTTTAGGCGGTATGCGCCTCGTGAATAGCTCGTACGAACCGGCACGCTGTGATTCCTTCGTTGGCGAAGCATCCCAGGTTGGGCTATGAAGAATTTTACCAAGCATTTATGAGCGTTATACAATCTTGTCTCACTCTAGATTTTTACAACATTATCTAAACCTAATTCATCACTTCGAAATTAGGCAGAAAGTTAAGCTATGCTGTGCTTGCCCCTTCACTGATATTCTCTTTAGAGGAGTACGCATGAAAATAATTCATTGTGTAAAACAGGGCTTTTCACTCGCTATATTGAGTAACAGTATATGAAAAGAAATATTCTTGAGTACTAATGACAGTTTATAGGACTGCGTAAACATGTGGATTGTTTGTTCGTTAAAGGTTATTTGTTTTGGCGGGTTTGCACCGAGGTTAAGAACAAGAGCGGGCCCGGAGGGGCACTCAGTGTCGTGCGGAAGCCTAGCAGCAGTCGAAACGGAAATTTACGGGAAGCGCTCACGAGCACAGCACTTAAAGGTATCCTGAACCACCCCTCGGGCTTGGTGAAATAACATAGTCCTCGGGTAGCATACGCTGCTGTGAACATCTCGGCCAAGTTTTGCTGCCGTACGCAGTGCGTGGAGCTCGCAAGCGGAGCGCGAAGTCACCTTTCTCTCAAACGCTCTCGTTTCAACTCGTTTCAACAAAAGCCATGATCCTCACTTTTTCCTGTGTGCTTTATTTTGTAATAGATCACATTCAATCCAACGCGGCTGTTAATTGGTCGCTGTGGTCGGCTACACCGCGGCCAACGCGGGGTACCGCCACGAGTCCACTGGCTAAGCACACTGCGGTTCGCTGAGAACAACCGCGTTTGGCTTAAGTTCAGCGCGTCGTAGGCACCAAAATCGGAAGTCGTGGCGTGTACGTTAACATCCAAAATGAAATTTGAACTGCGCGCCACTGTGACGTTTCGAAGACGGGGCGTGGTGGCCACGCGCCACCTCACGCAGCCTTCGCCGTGCAGGGCATTGAAGAAGGAACGGGAGCACAGCGGAGGCCGTGTTTGATTGCCAATAACTCCGCTTCTGTTGAACGCATTGAAGTACTTTTTGTGGCCAAGTATTTCTGAAATAGCCTATTTTCGCTTCAGATGTCTTTCTCCACTTCGGTAAAAAGTGGTTCAGGGCCCGTTTAATTACATCCCAACTTAGAACTAGTCACCAAGTGTCATAATGGCGGTCCGTAGGACCGCGACGTGTCCTTGCGATGGGGATGGCTGCTGTGTGTTGGTCTGTACAAATCTCTTGTGCGCTCGAAGTTAGAATACGCCGCTGCAATCTGGAACCCTCATCACGCAAATTTAAGTAGGTCTCCAGAACTAATCCAGAATAACGCAGCACGTCTCATTCTTTCTAACTGCCAACGTACATCAAGTATAACAGCAATGAACCAATCTCTATCACTGTCATTTCCATCACTGTGTCGTAAGTATTTCCGCCTTTCTCTTCTTAAGGTTTTCTATCATTCATCACTATGTACCGAGATTATCACGCCACCCACTTGATGCCCGTCAGGGATTGACCATAAACGCAAAGTTAAAGGCATTTTCTGCAACACAAACGTATTTTATTTTTTCTTCGTACCGCACACAACTATCTATTAGAATCACCTACCTGACGACATTGTTTCCATTTCTGATCAGTCACTTTTTTGTCATTCTTTTTCTGCGCAGCTACATTGTGATATCTCTGCTTAATCTTCTCCTAGCTGTATCTCTCCTCCCCTTTCTTTGTCTTTTACATGTGTAGCGATTCCTGCAGTTTGTGTTGATTGTTTTTCTTTTCTTTTCTCCCTCATTTTGCAATACTTATTTTACGTTTATTTTTTGCAACTAATATTGCATAAGATGCAGTGTTTGTTTTCTGTTCAGTTCAGTTATTTTTGCTTTAGTTGCTTCATTTTATATATTGTCACCCACTCCCCTCTGCAGTGCCTCGGCGATTGAAGATATCGAAAAAAAAAAAAGCCGGCAGATTCCACGCCCTGCGGGAATCGATGTTATGCGAAGCAGAGTGCGGGGAGCCGACCAAGTTAACGACCATGAAAGCACCAAGGCGTAGGCGGCTGTTTCATGACCTACATGACACGCATGTCATGGCAGTCATGTCATGACATGATTAACACTAAAAAACAAGTGACATGGGTTCGGACATGGGTACTAAGTGAAGGAAACACTAAAGTATGACGGTAGAAGTCCTAGTCATGAGCATGACTCCGCAAAAATTAAAATTTTTGAGATGAAAGAAAACTATTTCACGCCCAAACTTGAGCATTACAATTTTATCTACGTGCCGGTACGCTGTGATGAATGCTGCTTCTGCAAGCACCCGAACCAGCAGCAGACAGTTCTTCGCTATCTTATTTTATATATTATTTTTTGCGACACGAATACAGACATCACACACGGAGAACACAACGCACAAGAGTGTGTGGTGTGTTGTCTGTGTAGCGTCTGTTTTTGTGCTGGTAAATGTAATGAATAATACACTGCGCCATCATGTCAGGGAACGAATCCTTTTATATTACCTTTATCTCTAGCGGTAAAACAGAACAATGCGTTCTATTTGGTTGTTTTCAGCCATATGGTACGACGCGCTTGTTAGGTGCCTTCTGAGTTGTTCTCGAAGAAAGTTTCTGTTTCTTCGGACACAAAAGTGGTGATCCGTTGTCGCTGAGTAGCTTTGTTTGGAGGTCCGATTTATACAAAAAAGTTACGTTGCCACATAAGATATTAGATACTGCAAACACTGGAGATGAATTGCAACAAGTGATTCAGGACCTTAACCGAAGAATTGCAAGAGTGGGGTTGAAGCTAAATATAAAGAGGACAAAGGTAGTGTTAAATAGCCTGAGAAGGAGACAAAAATTCACGCTTACCATTCAGCCTCTAAATCAGTTCTCAGTTCCAGGTCAATTACTCGATCATAGGTGACCGTGCTCATGAGGAGAGAATTTAGAGAAAAGAATGACAATGGGGCGAATCGCATATGGCCGGCATTTCCAAATCATGACCGGGAGCTTACCGCTATCGTTGAAAAGAAAAGGTACAGATTAATATGCAAAAGACAAAGGTAATGTTCAATAGCCTCGCAAGGGAACAAGAATTCAGGATCGCCAGTCAGCTTCTACAGTCTGTAAAGGAGTACGTTTATCTAGGTCAATTACTCACAGAGGACCCTGATCACGAGAAAGAAATTTACAGAAGAATAAAATTGGGTTGGAGTGCATACGGCAGGCATTGCCAAATCCTAACTGGGAGCTTACCACTGTCATTGAAAAGAAAAGTGTACAATCATTGCATTCTACCGGTGCTAACATATGGGGCAGAAACTTGGAGGTTAACAAAGAAGCTCGAGAACGAGTTAAGGACCGCACAAAGAGCGATGGAATGAAAAATCTTAGGACAAACGTTAAGAGACAGGAAGAGATCGGTGTCGATCAGAGAACAAACGGGGATAGCCGATATTCTAGCTGACATTAAGCGGAAGAAATGGAACTGGGCAAGCCATGTAATGCGTAGGATGGATAACCGGTGGACCATTAGGGTTACAGAATGGATACCAAGAGAAGGGAGCGCAGTCGAGGTTGGCAGAAAACCAGATGGAATGATGAAGTTAGGAAATTTGCAGGCGCAAGTTGGAATACGCTAGCGCAAGACATGGGTAATTGGAGATCGCAGGGAGAGGCCTTCATCCTGCAGTGGACATAAAAGAGGCTGCTGATGATTATGATCATGATGATGATGATGATGATGATGATGATAATGATGATGATTTTGTACCACAAAGTAAAGGAACTGAGTTCAAATCTGTTATCTCACAGGCCGCGAAAAAAAAGTTAAAGCTTTGCAAAGCTACTCGGTGCCATTAAAACTTGCGATTTTAGATGTTTACGTTTAGTGGCTTCCAAGAAATGTTCGTACTTATATTTCGGACTCCTAATACTACTAACAAGGTGGAGACACCCATAATACGATTAAACGAATAGTAAGATGTGCGGAGTTTACAAGTGTTCAACTCGCAATGAAGTAACGAATGAACTTACCTTGAGAGGAACGATCGGTCTCGGAGAATTCGTTCGATGAACTGCCGCGCACCACGTCCGCGTGGCCGAACGTCGAGGCCGTGCCTTCGCTCTCGTCGCTTTCATCACTGGACAACCTGCATCATGGCAGAAGGAGAAAAAGAAATCTGGTGTTCAGCGTTGCCTTCTATACGCAAACGATTTGGACTAAAGTGCGAATAATCGCTTTTAGGTTGGAACGACGAGAGAGAGAGAGAATAAACATCTTTAATGTGTAAATGCAGCTTTGGAGAGGCGTCCTCATTCCAGAATGCCTTGAGCTTGCACCGCGTCCTGGGCCCTCGCAATCAGCCGTTGCTGATCTTCGAGGTCGGAGCTGGCCAAGGCTGGAACGATGAAACCACGCTGCCCATTTCGAGTTTCTGCTAAGGTAGTGTGCATTCATTAGACAGTTTTAGTGTTGCCGAAATGGCACCACGCTAAACGCAAAAAAAAAAAATAATGGGGTCAAACAGCGCATGCTCAGAACGCTATTTCAGTTTTGCGCGTGGCGTGCGTCCGCTATTTTTCGAATATAGCGGAGACGCTAAACGCTCGCTAAGTATTTAGCGTTGCAAACATGACGGCACCCTCGGAATTAACGGCTGCCGCTTTGCCGAAATCGTCTCGTCCTGCTGCCTTGTAGGACTCGCGGATTTACAAATAAATGGTGCTGCTGGTTTTCGCTCCGGGTGTTCTGGCTTCGCTAACGGCCTACGGTCGATACGACAGCGTTGTTTTCGCTGTCGATTCTAGGATAGGCACGCTCCACATGCAAAGCGAAAGCGTAACTCTGCCTGAAAACACTTGTGAGACTGAGGCAAGAAATCTTAAAATTAATGTTGCCCAATTTATTTTATTAATAATTGTTTACGTGCTTCAATTTTTTTGAACTTACTAACAGCGTCCGATACGTCTCAAAGTTGTTACCGATTAATTTCCGTGCCGGAGCGCTCGACCATGCAGGCTCTTTTCAAGGCTTGGCGTGGATCCACACGGCCAGTTTGGTTGTCGAGCAGCTCAGTTTGCTGCTTTGACTACTCGCAGCTAGATGGCACGGCGAAGTTTCGCGCTTAGAGGCACATCGTTGTCTTCCGCTATACTAAAACTCGATCGAACAACGTTCAGCAAACATTTAGCGTGCGTAACACGCTAACGCTAACGCAAACATTTTCCACAATACTAAAACTCTCTATTGTTATGCTGTCCTTTACTGGCTTCACTCGCCTTCCTTTCTGCGTCAATATTACACTTCCGTACACAAAGCATGCTTCATAAAGTGTGTGACACAGAATGGGAATGAGCACGTGTCGAATGTGTTGAAACACGTGTTCAAAGAAACGGTGTGTTACAGAAGAAATTCTGTGCCAAAGCCCAGAAAATTTGACAGTTTATTGTCGGGTCTGTTTTTTCTAGAAACCAGTCGATTTAAAAAAGTCACAGGCCTGCGCGGCACACGCAGCACAGTCACAGCGTAAGCTGGTGGAGCACCTCAAGAGTAGCTCCAATTTGGGCACCACGCACAACAGGGTCTTCGCGACAGTCTGTTCGCCTCGTTTTGACGAGAACGATCTGAACTGTCCGCCCGGCGTCGACAGCGAGCTGCGGCTTGTAATGCTCTCTCCACAGCAGTCCGCTGAGCGCGATCAAGGCTTACAACTACAACTTACATGTCGGGCGCGCCGCGTTTGCAGGCACCTTAACTGGATGGCGCCACCATACTGGCGGATGCTCGGCAGCTTGCGAGCGCGTTGATTGAGCGCCTCGTCTGAATCGCATATCGTCGTCTGCGCCTGCGGACGCTGCATTTGCAGGCATCTTACCTAGATAGCGCCACCATACTGGCAGAGGCTCGAGTCGTCTCATCCTGCGTTTGCGTTAGCGTATTTTCGGCGGCCCGATAGCAAGGGCTTGCGTGGCTCAGTGGTAGAGTATCCGCCTCCCGCGCAGCGGGCGCGGATTCGGTACCGGCGAGAATCGGGTACTTTTTTTCGCGTTTCCGGCGATAGCGGTTACGCGGCGGCATGATCGCGACCCGAAACAGCTATTGGAATGAGCCCATAACAGCTTACGCTGTAAAATTGCATGTACCATTAAGCGCAATTCGTCTTGTGCAGATGGAGTATTCAGAAAGACAGATGCTACTTACTTGACAAATCGCAATATCAACGTAGACGATCATGAGCATTCATCATTTATAACAGTACTCTTTAGAGCACAGGCTATACCTGAAGCCGATGAGCAGTGATAAACGTGTTCTTCCGAAATATTCATCCCCAAAATCTAAATTGGCGTTCTAGTTAAGATGGTCCCGAACGGCTAGAAGGATGGTAGTGGGGACACTGGACTAGAATGGTAATGGGGATTCTTCGGGATTGTAGTCTTAGGATTTCGGCGAAGCAAACAGGGCAACACTTATTCTGCTTGAATTTTCCAAATGCGAAATACGCCCTAAAGCAAATATTTAAAAATTATACTTGAATTCGGAATTAACTATCATAATATCGCAATTTCTCTGGCACGCAGAGCGAACCCGTTGCACAGTCGGCATAGGACAAATTTCTGCACAAATTACCAAGCGCGAATAAAGCTGAATAGCATAGCGCCTAATTACCGCACACAGCTTCCTAATGCGCATACCGCACACAGCTTCCTAATGCGCATGTAGGAGCTAGGATATGAGATTTATTAACTATGTCAGTGGAGACGAAAGTTTCCTCTCTCCCTCATGCGGTGAGGGTAGAGGAAGTGGCCTTTCTGAAACCTGACGGATAATATGGACGGACCCAATAAACCTAGTTTTGAGCGTTTACTTGTTGAAGTAATACGGAAACGGCGGAGACAGAGACGTAAAAATAAATTTTGGGGTTTTACGTGCCAAAACCACGATCTGATTATGAGGCACGCCGTAGTGGGGGACTCTGGAAATTTGGACCACCTGGGGTTCTTTATCGTGCACCTAAATCTAAGTACACGAGTGTTTTCGCATTTCGCCCCCATCAAAATGGCAGGAGGTCCCGGATTCGATCTCGGGACCTCCTGCTTAGCAGTCCAACACCATAGCCACTAAGCAACTACGGCGGGTGAGACCCAGACGTGCAAGTCGTTATAACAAGAGCCAGAAGTGCTACGCGACAAAGCACACAGACGTTTTACCACAGCAATTTACTACTGTTATCTTTGTTCCTCTGATCACCTCTGTTGGTTCGTCGCAAAGAATGATAAGTATACAAGGTGAAGTCACATCTAAGAGACGAGGTCTTTGGCACAAGTTTCCAGTTTGATCTACTTAACTAATGTCGAAAGCACTAATTCAGGTTATAAGAAACCCTGTGTCTCGTTTTTGATGAGGAGTCTAATTCCCCTGTATTACGAGTTGTTTTGCTCGATCTTGATGCAGGATGCAGCTCGTCACTCGTGCTTCCATAGATGCTTTGCCATAACATCATCATGGCCGTTATCTGAGAGCACTCGCATGTCGACAAGCTGCGTAAACAATAATCGTGACAGCACGACAGCACAACAAGCGCGTCTTGCCCTGAGCGAGAAATCGATAATTGATGATTCGGTAGAACACGGTTCTCGTCAAAAGCAGAAAGATGTACTTCAGAAAAGAAGAATTTGGTGCCAGTTGGTGATGCATATTTGACTACGGTGAAGCGGCATAGATGGGGCAAAGGAAGGTGACACAGGCCGGACAAGCGCTACTAACAACTGCGCACCTTTCTGGGAATGTTTCGCTGCAGCAGGACAGTGTGCGCACGCGCCCAAGACACACTGAAACCAGCAACAAAAAGAGCAGGCAAACAAAAAAAAAAAAAAAAAAACCTTGCACTCGGCCGCGCAACGCCTGAAACAGCGAAGCTGGGCCATCGTAGCCCAGCATTTTCCGTTGGTGCGCGCGAACTTTTCATCTTATTACTCATGATGATGATAATTTCTTTTCGCGCGTCTCGGACTTACGGCCGTCACTGTGCGTTGCATAGCGCAGCTTGCAACACCAACACCGCGTTCTAAAGCCGACACCGCGTTCCAGGAGACCTGCTCCGTGAATGTGTGTGTCTCTCTCTCTCTCTCTCTCTCGCTGACACTATTCACTTCGCAGAGCACGAGTGTACGAACGCGCCAGCTGCGGACGAAGACGACGACGCTCGAACGCAATCATATGGTTCGCATAAATGCATGCTCTGCAGGCGTGGCTGTATAGCCTAGTGGTTTTGACGCTCGCTTTGAGACCTCCGGTACGCGGGCTCAAATCCCGCCCCCGCCTTGGCAAGAAAGTTCCTTTTCTTTCTTGGTAGTTTCTTGCTGGCTTAATTAACAAATTACGGCTGGCTTAAACAGTTTCGCTGTTAAAAACAGGCAAAATGGCGAAAATAGCATACAACGCGTGCACATTATTTTCATGAAACGGGCTAATTGGAAAGCATATGTGCGCTGTTAGCTGGGCACAAATGGCACAAGAGGCCTAATAAACAAAATAGATGTGAATAAAGCGGCTTAAATGTGGCTACTCACGAATCGCACTTTGTGTCAAAGTGCCACCGAAGCCACGCTAACGCACATATCGGATCCAGTACTTTCTATTAACGCCGCTTCTAAAAGCTCATGCTCTAATTTCGTCTTGCCACGACCGACAACATTCGCATTCTTCAAGCGCAGATAGCCGCCACAACTTTTGCACTATAATGCAAGACTCGAGCCTTCGCCTGATTTCGGAACCCTAAAGTGCTGTCGCAGCCTGTCGTTCAGGCACTGGCCAGATTGTCCAAGTAAACCCGACCACAGCTTAAAATAATTCTGCGCACGACAGAAGTAGCGCGTAACACATACTGATGCACGTGTTTCTTCGTACAGTATTTCCTTACTTGACTTCCCGTGACGCGTTTGCACAATTGTGCCACATTGCATGGCGCGGAAAGCCCAAGATCCACCCTATATTCTTCCCTGCGACTTTCATTAGGTTGTGCGAAAACTAATGCACATATGGCACAACTTCCAACAAACGCCTCTTCTGCGTGGTACCTACAGCGTGTGAAATGTGGTTCTGACGCAACAAAACTAAGTGGAAAGAAGAAGGTACAGAAAGAGCGCCAACTTGCAACTGAATTTATTATCTAGAAACACCCATATTTCATATGCACACGATTGACATGCCCAGAACCATGCACAGAAAAAAGATTGACAAATTACCATAGTGCATTTAAAAAATCACCGCCCAAGCACTCCGTACAGATAGTTAACCAGCGCAGCTGAAACGCGCGGACCCGGTATTTAGCAGTGGGTTAATCCCGACGCTGTATTGAAGCGTTTCTCAATTATTGGTTACATGTTTGTGTTTCTAGTGGAACAAGCGCCAATGGCGGGCGGATGCTGCTAACCACGACGCCGAGCTAACTCGAGATATCGAACGCATGCGAGAATGGTGAGCTGAGGAGGCGGCGTTGCGGGCAGAGCAGCGTCAACGTGGCAATGGCGGGAATGCGCTCGCTGGGGCCAACGCCCGATTTCCGCGCGAGTTTCTCGAGCGGCACTTTGGCTTCGGCTGCGACGAAACGTCCATGTTGAAATCGCGAAGTGGAACGCAAGCGCCAATGGCGGGCGGATGCTGCTAACCACGCCGCCAAGCTAACTCGAGATATCGAACGCATGCGACAACGTCGAGCCGAGGAGGTGGCCTTGCGGGCAGAGCAGGCATGCGTGCTTGGGTACGATTAGAACGTACTAGAATGGGGGAGTGGGTCCAGTGGACGCCTTAGCAGGCGCCCAAGGTGAAGCAAAAAAACGCGGAAAATGTGGCGGCGCTGCCGTCACCTTATTCTAAATCTCCGGCCAATGAACGTTGGCTCCGGCTGTGTCGGCAGCGCTCATTGGCTGAGGCGAGCTAGCGGGCTGAGTAGCTGTCGTCTGCTCGACGCACAGTCGTTGTTTCGTCGTTTGCGTTCTTTCCGCCGCTCTTTTTCCATTTTATTTACTACAGATCGGTGGAGCATGATCTCAGTGTTATCGCCACCGAATATCCGCCTGTCAAAGCTCCATGCAGCTGTGGTAGGGTCTCCGACGCGACGAGCGTCTGGGCGGCGAGTGGGGCCGCTCATTCGGGAGAAAGCGACGGTGGCGTCACCTGGATTTTCAATAAAAAAGCCTCAGCGCAGAGCCCTCGTTGGACCCACTCCACCAATCTAGTACACTCTAGTACGACGCAGAGAACGACGTCACTAACGGCGCTGCCAATGGCACGCGCGCTTGGGCGCGACGTAGAGAAGGACGTAACTGACGGCGCAGCCAATGGAGACGTTTAGCGAAGCATGGGATGAACGGTTTTTTGTTTCGCCTAACCATATACAGCTTTCGCTGTAAAATTGGCATTTATTATTGTGCAATGAGACCAACGGGACACTGATACAAGCATCACCCTTTTTCTTTATGAAAAACGCCTCCAGCAATTCTCGTGTCAGCGTTCCCCAACTCTTACCTAGTAGACGCGTGTCCCCAAACTGCCACTCCCATTTCTCTGCTGCTGACTGGGCCCTCTGCTAACAACACCCTGCAACCTCTGGAGCAGCATCTCCACAACAGCTACCTACAACGTGCACGTTGTAGGTAGCTCCACAGCAGCTACTTACAACGTCTACCGCGGGCTCTATGCGCAGCTGACTAAGCAGCGTTTCTGTGACCGCTTGAAGTAGCGGACGTGAGAAACCCTCCTGCTTGCTACTGGGTGACCGTCTGACCGAAGCTTTCCGTTATCCTGTGCAGACAGGACCTCAAAACAGCCGACATGAAACATGATTTAATGATTCCCTTGTGATTCCCCAATGCAATTGCACTCGATGTCCTGTTGCAGCGAAATTTTCCAATAAACTTTCGAAGTTTTAGCAGCGCTTGTCCCGTCTGTTTCGCCTTCCTTTGTCCCATCTATCGCGCTTCACCGTAGTTGAATATGAAGAAAGATGTGCACGTGTCAGTATGGTGCACTGACGTCATCGTGGTAGCCATGTTTTGGTACTAGCATGGTGGAAAACGACGTCACGTGAGAAATATCTACATCTCATCGTCGTCGGACACTGTCGCACTCCATCGACAGCCTTTTGGGGTCCGCGGACCACAGCTTTAAAAATCTTATTATACCGGGCAGGCATCCCGTCCTCAAGCGTGCGTTTGCGAAAGAGTGCCATCGCGGTTCACTGCTCTCAAATATTTGACTGAAAAGCCACGCTACAAGAGCATATCGTGGGAAAAAAAAAGAGTGGAACGAAATACATAACGAACAAAGGCAGGACGAAGAGAGGCGTTGGAGGAGGAAATAGTTTATTCGATATCACGTGTTCCAACTGGCAACGTGACTGCTCCCGTTCGTTTGTTTATGGATTCTGCACCAAGCATGACAGGAAAGGCCGCGCACAATGGAACGCGCGAGCGCTTCGCGATGTAACCAGAGAAGCAGCGCGCCGGCGCTGTCGACCACATTCGCGAGCTAGAGAAAGGGCTCCGCGAGAGCTGGTCCTCACCTCGGCTCTCGCTGATTAGCTGTCCATTTGCGCGGCAAGCGTGGTCGCCCGAGGAGGAGGCTCGCCCTGTAATGCGCTCGTACGGGCCGGAGGCGGGCACGCGATGCTCCCGAACGCATTATGCGTTGCCCCAGCGTCCGACGCCGAAGTCAATCCCGCGTGGGGCTCCAATCGAGCGAACCTAATGGCGCTAATTAAAGGCGCGCACGCGTCGTCGATTTGTGTGGGCCCAGCGTCTCGGCCCAACCACGGAACCAACGTTGTCCGCTGCGATTAATTCGGTGCTGCGCTTGCTCTACCAGGCTACGGAATAAAGGGACTGCAGGCCAAATGCCACTTCCTCACAGGTGCATGCTGAATGTCTCATCTTCCATTTCCTCGATGCTTCTAAGCCGCCATTAAATGCACTGGAGACCGTGTCAAGCGCGTATACACAGGGTTCTTGATATAGGATCGCCAGGGTTGATAGCAAGACGGTATGCAAAGCCTAAATTCCGTCGCACGAAACTAACTCGCACCCGAAGGAATATAATCTTGACGACGGCAATGCGTTGAATGCCTCGGCTGCCGCACTCTTTTACGATCTCGTGCCGTAATGAAAGGAGCTCCGGGAGCCTCCAAACTTGTACAAATCATCGCTAATTAACTCGTCCGAGAGGCGAGGGAAAGAGCCATTGATTCAGCTGAGCGGCATGCTGATGAGATGTTCTAACTACTGCCGTGGCCATTGTGTCTACTGCAAGCGAACGCGTGCGCCCGACCGGCGAAGATAAAAAAAAAAAAAGGGGGGGGGGGGAGAGATGGCAGCGTCCTTGTGCGTCCGTTTTTTCTGTCCTTTGAAATTTTACTTCCCGAACATGAGCATTGCTGTGTCACAAAATCATTTTCATTGCCCATGCCGGAGGTATAACATTGTACATATACAATATGAAAACTAAGCGAGCATAAATATACACTGTTTCCGTTGTCAATTAACAAGAGAACGTCGGCTTTTCATTCTTTCTATTGACTACTTGACTTTCTGCCGCAGCAGTGATTGTTGAGATCTTAACAGGTCTGCCGAAACTTCTACATACCTTTATTTAAGCTCCACTAGAAAACACTGCTGGTTTCTATATCGTAGCTGAGAGAAATGAGTGTATGTTTATAACAAAGGTGGAAGCGCTGCATCGTTAGCAGGCGTTATATTTTTATGCAGTTTCAAATTATATGGAAATTCTATAAAGGCAGTTGAAGCTATGTGCTGTTTGTTATCACAACCGGTTTTTCTCGTGCTTTATAGCGATACTACCACCATATGTAATCGCCGCCGCCACATTCGGTAATAAAAACACCGCATGGTAACGATCATGATGAAACACAATACAGACTGTCCAACTATATGCATAAGCACAACATTGACAAGTTGTGCAAGAATCTCAGTCTCCAATAACTCGTAAAGTGCCCGTTGTGCTACGCCGTGCGGTGTCCGAAGCAGTCGTATCAAGCAGCACCAATCAGAGAGATAAGTGAAAACCTCATGACAAAGATTCTTGGTCAATCGCCTTAAGTGAGTAGAGAGTGAGTATCTCTAAGTTCAGCCCCATAATCTACATAATCATTAGCAGCACTAGCAACAAAAACAACAGGAAAAAAAATCGTAGAATGTTCTCAGGGAGTTATCTGAATGATGTAGGAACGACGTGGTGTTGGGTGATCATACTCAACACTGCTGGTAATCCTAGCACTGCTCAGCGACCGCGGTCGTCCTGGCGCCATTACGGTAAATGCGACAGCGCTGCGGCGACACGAACTGCTGCGGAAGGTGGCGCAACGTGAACTGATGAGTGATGAGGGAAGCAAACTACTGCAGGTGGCGGCGCCAGGTGCGCTAATGACGTTCCGATCCGAAGCCACGGCTGCTCCACAGTTCTGGCTTACTAAAGGCTTGCTTAGCGCGTGCCTGATTGCACACGTCACGTGGTCAAAGAGACGCGCTCGTGTCACTGCTTGCGCATTCGTCATCTGCTTCTTCCATAACTGGCGGAAACATTGCTGCTGGCTCTATACCTTGAAAACGATCGTCTTACGCGAAGGACGGACAGACCCTCGGACAGAAAACTGTCCGAGCGTCAAAAGAGCACGCACAGCAGACTACTGGGACCTTGTAGAGTCACAACCGAATTGCTATCGTAGCCGTTTCTTTCGAAAATTTGCAGTAGCCAGCCTGCAAATAAACGACACGCTTCAAAAAGATGCACGCATATGTCTAGCCCGTATAAAAGCTTACCCACTCACTACCATTCCCAGCGCCTGTAAAAAAATTTTCGCAAAGGCAGTAATTATTCCATACACGTTATACTTATTTTCTTCCCATTCCCGCTGGATTTGATCTCGGTGGCTTTAATAGCTATCCCTTAGCTACGAGCTGAATCCTGCGTTGTTCGTAAAACACAATTAAAACGATCCAATTTACTTGCATACATAATTTAGTCGTAAGTCTGTAATTAGTCCACACACTTTGACTTTCGCCTACACATTACCCATAACCTGCCAACTGGTATACCGTGTAAACCTACTACGAACTTCCTATACCGCAGTTATATACCCCCCCCCCCCCCCTCCCGCCCAGTCCCCCCTGCCTGGCCACTACAGCGTACCTCATAAGAAAATCGTAGTTCTTCCACACGAAATCCCATATATTATTCTTTGAGATTTGTCATGACATTCGCCCTATTTTCGTTAAGTTTGATTTCGGTCGCGTCTGATCTCGGCTGCGGGCTAGATTTTGTGCCGCGCCGAAAAGAAGCTGATAATGCTCTGGAGCAATAGTGTAGGTGACTTGCTGAAAAAGCTGCAACTACCGCACGCATTTTTAAATTTTTAACAGATTACCCGTAAGGTGCCCCTTATTTCTACGAAATATAAACAAGGCGTCTTGGATTATTCACTAAGAACACAGGATAAACAAACTACGAACCTTGTTTAACTTATAAAAACGGCAAAACAGCGTGGATTCAGTAATTATTTGCAGAGATTTTAATTAAGCGAGAAAGGTGAAAGTTTCACTTGCCATTACATTGAGCCCTCTCCCAATTGGAACTCGGTGATTTGTATAGTTATTTGATGACTCTGCAAAGCATTGTGGGTTAAGCTACAAAGAATAAACATCTATCGAACGCTACTCAAGACATCCTTCCTATTTCAACGCAATATTAGCAACCTATCCTAGCTCACCCTAGGAATCCGGGAAACACGCTTTGTACAATACATAAAAAATGGGAGTAAACAAGCATTTAGTAAATTCTTTTAAAGCACGTAAATTACCTCAACACTTCAAACTTTCTGTATGCGTCACCTATGACATGGTCCCCGTGCTCTATAAAGATAAATAAATCTCTATAAAGATTTCCTTAAAATACAAACTTAGTGCGTGATCTATATTTTTACTTTTTTTAGAAAACCGTGAAAGTTGGCGAATAACGTTTTTGATTGCTTCTAGTGGCACTACCAGCTTCGGCGTAAAATTGGCAGTGTCGACCGAAGCCCGAACATTGAAAGCGATAGCAAAGTTTAGAGCAACGCTCGAGCGCCTCAAACTGTGTTTAGCACGCGCCGCGGTGGCTTAGCGGCTACAATGTTGCGCTGCTAAGCAGGAGATCGCGGGATCAAATTCCGGTTGCGACGGCTGTGTTTGGATGGGGGCGAAATATAAAAAAAGGCCCGTCTGTCGTGCATTGGGGGCACGTTTAAGATCTCCTGGTGGTCAAAATTAATCCGGAGTCCTCCACTACGGTGTGCCTCATAATCAAAATCGTAGTTTTGGCACGTAAAATACCCACCCCATAAAAAAAAAAGAAATTTGTTTAGCAGTACGCAGTGGCGAATTCACACGACGCTGAAGGCGAGGTAACTACTGCTGCGGAGCTGGAACAGAGCTGTGGCAGATACCAGGCGAGCCCCAGCGTAGGCGCGATGAATTCTTTATCACTAAAAGATTTCTGCAACATTGTTGCACGAACAGCTCCTAGCCCCCAACATATCCTGGAATGTAAGTCAGCATCGATGCCTGCTCCCCTATTTCCAGGTCTTGTCAAGTCGGGCTTGACGTTCATGTCAGCATTTATTTGCACCATAACTCAATTTGCGTTTCGACCACGCCACCTCATAAACGTAGCCGTATCCGTCGGTCAACTTTGTGTAGATCAAGAAAAACGATGCATTAGTGCACATATCTTGCAAAACTTTCCTAAATTCCACACATCTTGAGCGAGCGCGACGCCAAGGTAAAGCAAACACGTGCAAAATAACGGCAGCCTGCCATTTTCGAATACTGCGCAACATCGGAGGAGTTTAGACAACTGGTCGCAAATGTGTGAGGCGCAACAGAAACGAATGACGCGTTATGCGTTTCCAGGCGCACTATACACAGTGATGCACGCCCGAAAGCGCTTCTACAGAAAGCCGGTCAGAAAGAGCTTCAGAGTCGCGCTTTATCGCCCACACCCTTCGGTGTGTGCAGCTGGAGCTAGGGGCCACGGCACTCGTCTGCTGGTTATCTCTGGGCAAGCCGGTTCCCGCCGCGGCCGAGCTCTGCGTTCTGTTCAATTCCGAGTGTGCCCAGCGGAGTCGCTCCAATGGATGGTAGAATTAATTAAGCACGGGCTGCCGGGGGGTGTCGGCGAAAGAAAGCGAAGAGCGGTCTGCGCCCGGCTTCTCTCCCTCTGAATGAAACCTATCGCGCAGTGTGCGTCGAACAATTTGAGAGCCAACACTGCGCGCGCTCGCGCATGCCACTTCAGTTTTAATGACTGGGCCGTTTCTGGCGCACGCCGGGTGGTTGGAAACCGTTCTAGCAAAATCAAATACACGTGCGCTCCGGGGTGCTCAACTGGGAATTAGAGGGCCTTTGGGCCTCTCACCCTTCTTTATTTCGTCTTAGAACGATAAAGTGCTTAATAGGAGGCGTAACAGGAGGTGCGAGAGAACAAAAAGAAGAAAAAAAAAAAACCTGAACATACGAGGTCTTCCGGGTGTGGGTGCCCTAGCGGAAATGTACAGCCTGACATTTCTGCCGCATTCCAACGCCGCGGCATAGCGCGTGCACCACACTCAGCGAGGCACGCGCACGCGAATTGGTGACATTGGGGATTCTGCCTGTTTTGTAGGCAGAAGGTAGGCGTTCGGAACTTCGTCACATTAAGTAACTTGATTACTCTGGCGACAACAGAGATGAACGGTTCATGTGCATGTGACGTTATATTCTGGCTAACTACGAAGCAGATTACACAGAAGCTTACACAGTTTGTACTTGCGCAATTTCACCATTCGGCTGTGACTACCTCGTTCTCTCAGTTTACTAATACTATTCACATGGTGAGTACTGTACTGAGCCCTATATGTGCCCTCAGCGGATGTTTCTGGCTGCGTTCTGCCGCTGCTATCGCATCCCATTGCCAAAGCATTTTATTGCGATAGCAATTATATGGACACTCCGAGCGCATTTCTGCCTTCGCCGTGATGTTCCGTTTTAAAGTCCAAACACAATAACATTGTCACCGCGTGCCGTACGCTTTATGTGCGAGTGAAAGCTTGCGAGGGTCAGCCGACGATCGCGGCTCAATCTCGCGCGCGCGAGAGAGGGAGGCGGGGTGGATGCGCACCATCTGTCGCGCGCGAGGCATTGGGGGGGGGGGGGGGGGAGAGGGAGGTGTGTGTATGTGGCGGGGCCGTTCTACACAGGCGGCTGCTCCTTACGGTGCGGCCGCGCGGGCGCCCTATCTTGACCGCGATCTGCGACGTTGGCAAAGTGCGCGCCTGCGCGGGCCTCATCTGCAAAGCGATCTGCGATGTGGACAAAGTACGTCACGCCGAGTGCCGGTAGCTTCGTATGCGCTGTGCTTTCGACGTTTGGTTCACGTTGAAGCGAGAGACAGTACGAAGATCAATTTGCTCTCTGGTGCTGCCACGCTTCCTCACTTCAGCGCTTTGACAGGAGTTTACCTGCGGGCGCGTGACACCATGCTTGTTAATTTAGTTAGTAAGCGAATGTTTGCAAGTTTATACGGCCAATAAAACTATTATTCTTGCTTCGTATGGCTGTCTACTAATTTGATATCGCAATCGATGCTTCGCCTTTCGGGAAAAACTGAAACTTTTCTTTATTGATAATACACGTCCACTGTCTACCTTGAACGGTGTATAGTAAGTTTATCCCAGAAAGAATACCTTCCAAGGGGCGAGTGCTGTCGCTAAGTGCAATTAATGCACAGTTGAGACCTGTAAGTTGCCATATCTTTGCACCTTCACAATGCTAATATTGAGACGATGTACTTTTCAGACAGACCCAATAGATGCAGCTTATGCAACTGAAATACTATTTCATTCAGGTGAAAATGCTCTTCGGCCGAATTACTCAAGTTTAAGCCAACCCCTCACATGGTATCACCGGGCAAGTAGCGCGCTTCGGTAGTCCTGCAGCCTCTTTATTCCCTCGCAAAGACCCTACGTAACTAATGTATTTACCCTTCGCAACTTAGAAGAAATTTCCCCATGTACGCTTCTGGATTCCTATTTGGGTACATTGGCAATCAGCTTTCGCTAGCTACAAAACGCGCTCGCACAAGGTATAAAATTGGAGGACGCTTAGGCTTCGCCTTTAAGAGTAGAGCGCGATAGCGTTATTTGGACCCGTTTGCATCGCATCGTTCGAATGAAGTAGGCTTCATTTACTGCAACACAGAACGTGGGAAAGCCAGCTTACAAAGACCAAGCTTTAAGTAGGCTTCACTTTTAAACAGAAATGCATTGCTGGGAAGACGTTTTTCCAGGGGCAATATAAGCCGCCTTATATTAAAATGTGAAGGCCCTAGCACCTTTTCTCATTATTTTATTAATTGTTTGCTATTGCCCCGACACGCGCGCGTGTCCAAAACGCATTTCTCAGACCAAGTCCCAATTTGACTGGATGGATGGATGGATGAGGCTGAACCCTTTAAACCAGGCGGTGGCATACGCCACCTAGCCATGACTATTAACATATTTTGTACTTTGTGGTGGGTGAAATTTCACCCCTGCCTTGATTTTATCCACCAATCAGATAACCTCTGTTTGGTTATTTATACCCGCTTAAAGTCTATTTTGCCTTCACTGTCTCTAAATCTCAATGCTTTGAAAAAATGCCGAAGATGCCCGCGCCATCTGGATAAGATTTTCGCAAGTAGGCTCCTCGAGTGAGGAGCCTACTTGCTGGCAAAAGAGGTTTGTGTGTAAGTTTCCTCGTAACAGAATTGTGTTTTCTCGTACACTCAAACAACAGTTCAACGCCACCATGTCTGTAGGTTGGGCTTAGTTTTATACTTTAACCATTTTTCTGACGGATTTCACTGTGAGAAATTCAATTTTTGTTGACTAACACCTTACAACACGACGAAGGGCCTGCGCGGTCAGGGTGGTTCGGAATTATTTTTCTCCTGCACTAACACCTTGCGCAACGCGAAGGGCCTGCGCGGTCAGAGTGGTTGCGCATTATTTTCTCCGCCACGGACGCCGACATGCACGCCGACTCCGGATTTTGTGCTACACGGGGCCCTTAACGCTGTCGCGTTAAAAAGCCCGACGCTACGACAGCGATAACCAGAGTTGTACTGCGTGCAGTACAAGACTCGCAGTGTTTCCTACAGTGTCAATACAAGTTCTAATAGGTGCGCGAACATTCCGCGCACTTCTGCCCAGCTTTGTATCCTGTTTGTGTAGTCTACGAGCGTGAAGATTTGGGCTTTTGCTGTAGCGCAATAAACACACGGATGCAGTTCCTGTTCTTCTCTGCGTCCGTTGATTTATTGCGCTACACCAAAACCATTAAAAATGTTTGTGTATATGTAGATGCTGTAATATTTTGACACAAACGCTACAATTTCTACAGACATTTATATGTGTTGGCTCATGAACGATTTCTGTAAGCTACTACAGTTTCTAAATGCCAAGAGTCTCCCAGCTTTTACTGAAATACATGTCCAGCTGTTCAAAAACCTCCAGTTGAAGTCGATCGAAGACAATGTCTTCTTGGGTCAGTTGTGGGTGAGAACGGAACGAAGTCTCTGCGCGCGGCACTCTATCGCGTCAGCCCTTGCGAGATGAAACTAGGACGAGCGTTTGACTGCTTAATTGTCTTGCCTGCGCTATCTTCTGGACCAGCACATATTTTCAGACTGCGCATACCCACGGGAATGAACGGTTAAACTGCATTGCCTTGAGGATTTGCCCCAATGTTTAGACCACACTATCTGCATTTTTAGAGTGCACAATCTCCGAGACCGGTACACGAAGGAGGCTAGAAACACGCATGCCTGATGCGGGAAAGTGGAGATTACTCGCTACGAAAGATATTGCTACGCCAGTGGGAGAGCCGAAAGAGAGAAGAGGAAGAGGTCGAAGTTCGCTTGTCTTGGAGGTCGTACGTATTCCCAAATTTATGTTTGCCGTATTTTACAAATCTCCTTGGTCATTGCTCTGTCGAATTACCTGGTTCTTGGCCAATCACCCAGATTGGGTAAGTGACACTACCACCAAGGCTCTACATCTACATCTACAGCGGCTCGGTGTCGGCGCGGCTAGCCTTTCAGCAAATCGTCTTTAAAATAAACCCATCGTATCGTAAAGATATTGCCTTTAAAAAAACACATTGCGATGCCACGTATTGTGAAATCAAGCCTTGGTGTACCGGCAAGAGGAAACGGTGCATTTCGATTTACTTTGTTTACAAACACGCAGTCCGAGCAACAGCCCAGGCACCTAGGCAGCGGAAAAACGTGGAAAAGCGCCGGCACCAACCACGGCATGCCCTACGCCTGCGGACACCGCAAAGTTCTCGCACGACACCTCGTTCCTATAATGGCAAATGCAGACGCATTTCTCCTTGACGCCTTTGTATGGGTGGCGCGTCGTACCGCCACCGAGCACCACAAAAACGCACAAAAGGACAAAAAAAGCGCTATCTATTCACTTTAAGGAAAAAAGGTGAGATTGTGGCCGATCGGTCAGAGCATCGGGCTGTAGTGCTGGGAGACCGAACACGCGATACTTTTAAGTGTCAACTATTCGGCAAGACAGCAGCAGCCACCTCATTAGCCTGAGAGGGTTGGTACTTGGCTTTAAAAAAATGAAGCCAGAATCAAAAGATTACTTTTGCTCGTACCGCAGGCCAGGCCAGGCGAGGCTATTAACAGACGCCTGTTATTGCCTGGATCCGTTCATCCTTGAACGAATGCCAACAATTCGTTACAGCTAACTCAAATTCATCATTTCTCTATGACGCACCGCGGTAGGTTCACTTCTCTTTTAATTATATAATAATGGCCTCCCGCTTAACAGAACTTCTAAGATCAGAATCTTCGCCGATTGCTGCGTACGGTATCGCTCAGCATAACTAGTGCATCCCATGTTCGTTCCCTACAAAATGACATGGCGCGAACATTGAGTAATTTCCCAAAATGTTAAAAAGACCTAAATCTATCTTTTCACCGCCGGCAGTACTTTTCTTCTTCTCCCTGTTATATTTACAATCGCCCGGCAGCTCCTGCCTACAGGCCCTACACACTTAAATATCTTGGGCTTCAATTTTCCCAGACCTGACATGGACTCGCCATCTCATTGAAATTACGAAATCCGCCAATCAAGTAATAGGATGCCTTCACCGTAACCTCCCACTTGCCACCCCTTCAGTGAAACTCCTTGCTTACAAGACTTTCATATTAACCAAATTCCAAACCCTGGATTTGATTCAAAACCGTGCAACTAAATTTGTTTTCGGCAGTTATTCCTATCGCGCTAGCTTCTAGACACTATTAGAACTTCCCGGCCGGATTGCCGTGATGATCGACCACCTTCTATTCAAAGATTCTATAAATATTGACGATACTGAGTGATGTATCATGTTTACGGCCATTTTAATACACACCCCACATGTAATGTCCTCAGGCATTTGAGATAT
Organism: Dermacentor silvarum; assembly: GCF_013339745.2. Lineage (NCBI taxonomy): Eukaryota > Metazoa > Arthropoda > Arachnida > Ixodida > Ixodidae > Dermacentor > Dermacentor silvarum. The sequence goes on from NC_051159.1 coordinate 1,630,022, forward strand.
GAATAAAATAAAGAATAAAATACAGAAATATCCACAATGCCTCCCAGAGTCCTGAACTAGTCATTGAATCAGCGAGATTAACGGCATGTTAGAGGGGTCGTGTCGAGAAAGTTTAATCTTTCTAGTCTGTGTGCTTTGGAGATAATTACTGAATACTCGTTCTCTGTGTATTTTTATGCGTTATATCAATTTCGCAGAAGGTTTCAGCGTTGTCTCTCGTCAACTAAATGAGTCACCTTGTTTGCATTTGCTGAGAATAAGGGGGAGGTTATGGGTGATGTGTAGACGAAGTTCAGTATCTACGGAATAATTGCAGCCTAGCAGTAAATTACGTATGCAAGCGATGCAGCGCGTTTTAAGTTAGTTTTATGAACAGTGCACAATTTATCCCCCTGCTCTGAAAAGTCTTTACACCAAACACAACCGAGAGAAAATCGGAGGAATATTATCTTGAACTTTCCACAAATTAAGTGTAATGCACAATTTTAACTTTCTACTTCACGACCTCCGCATTGACCTTCGCACATTTTCTGAAACACTTCTAATAAAAATGTCTTAATCTTTGGTATTTATCTGCATACCAACGTCACGCTTTAAATGAAGTGCACAAGTCTTTGAGCCACTGGGTTCAATGATTATAAAGGGGCTACAGATATTGTGCTTTCAGTGCAGTCGTGTTAGTCGCAAAAGAAGGCACTGTGTCCTCAATAAAGCCAATTCTAAGGCGCAGTCTAGGGATAGTAATGGTAAAATCAATAGTATTAAATTGCCCTGCAGAAAGTTCGTTGTGACGAACACTGAATCAGGGTCCGTTGCAGGTTGTTTCTGTGTATTCAGATGTATCATTAAAAATCGCGTATTGGTTTTCTACGAAAAGACGTCGAAATTGCACAACTTATGCAAATTAGGCTCCAATCTTGGATAAGTTACTGTGCTCTTGGGAAACGGAGTGGAAAATACCTATAGTGGTATCAAGAGCATGAGTGCCAACTGCTTGTCTCCGACCACTGAGCTTAGTGGAAATAAACCTTAACACATTACAATCACAGCTTACTTTCCATCCCTTTTTTTACCAGACATTTCGCCATCGAATTCAATATCACCTAATCAGGCGTGAAACAATAAAACAAAGTTGAGTTGTGTTGTGCTCATACTGCTCGCTGTGGTCATTGCTTAGCATCTCGAATTTCATATTGCTGTGCTGTTCCAAGTCACTCGGCATATAGCATTGCTCATTGAAATGGCAGTTGGCGAGATAGAAGTTAATTTTGAGCTTTATTTTACCATTCAAGTTCCTGTGACTAGCGTAACTGTAAGAAGTGAAAGTTTACGTATTAGCGCTAGTATAGCCGCAATGGACAGCGAGACATACGCATGTGTGAACCGGACTCCTCCTCTCTGCGACTGCATCAACCGACTTTTTTTCGCACTATTATTTCGCTTAATGCTCGAGTACATCAATGACACGGCGTCAAGCCCTTTCAATGCGAGAATCATAGTGGTCAGATGCAACAATCTATGCAGAGCAGACAAATGTGTCAGACCTCCAGTAGGCCTTTCCATGTTTCTCACTGTGATATGAAACTGCTCAGTTCATGATCCACCCAGAAAAGATCATAAAGTTGCTGTTCTTCCCTTATAATTGTAAGTGAAAAAAATGGCCTGCGTTTTTCGTTCACTATAAACGCAGTGAAGTTATACTCATTTCGCAAGACCGAGTCGGGCAAGTCTGCCCTTTGGCGCTGGGGCCAATACGTATTCGAAGTGAGCCGAGCCCGACGACCACTTTTTCGCTTCAGGCACGGCTGCTATACTCGCCAGCGAGAGACAGCGGCTTCAGTCGGGCTCTTCCTCGAAAAAACCACTGACGGAGAATGGAAACCCGACCCCAAAGCACAGATGGCAACAAGCGAACGCTTCTCTTCTTCCCGAGCTCGCGTTTCTTCGCTCTGGCCTCGGGTCCTTTTTTTTTTATCCTTTCTCTTCGGTCGGCTGCTTCGCTCAGATGCCAGGGCGCATGCGCCGTGCGCCAGGAATGCTCCGATCGATGATGCTTGCGAGCGCCTTGGACACGGTTTCAGGGCCCCTTATCTGGAGCGTTTGTTAAATCCATCCCATCCGGAGAGAGGATGCCGCGCGGAGTTCGGTCGTTTGAGAGTCCGGGCGCAGGATCACAGCGCGGACTTCCTCATTTCGTTTCATTGCATTTCGAATCCGTTTCACGAAGTGGCTGTCAACTCACATTTCAACTTCTTTTGTCGGGAAACATTCGTCCTCTCATTTTTCGAACCGCGCAGTGCTAACACTGAACATCAAGTCATTCCGATGGTGTGGACGTTAAAATCAGGTCTTCAACTTCAGAGCGTTATCAATTTACGAGCTATTGAGTATCACTCCAGTGTTCTTACTTTTCATAATTCTTACTCTCTGTCTACGATCACTTTGTTTTGATTTTGCGGAACTATGCTACACTCGTGAAAATCCTTTCACATGCCTGTGCTGTTTTTCTGCAGGATTCATTGTGCCATCTACACTATGGAAGCTGCCAGAGGTGAATTATCCATCAATATGTTGAAAGCCGTTCTGATAGTCGGTAGTCGGTATTGAGTGTGACCTTAACCAATGGGACATCGGAAACACTGCTTTTAGCGTAGGGCACTACAAGCAAACTGCGCAAAGTGAACGCTGATGTTACATAAAGACACTCAACGTCTTTTCAGTACAGCCATTATGCGCCACTTTCGCTCTTTCGATCAGTTGAAGACGTTTTTTTTTTTCCGAGAACGTTTACAGGAGGGATCAGTTCAATGAATGTACCAAGTGTTTCAATTGTGTAGCTTGTCAGCCATTTTGTCTTTGTTTTCTTTTTTGCTCTAGCATGCCTATACCCGATTGAGGTCGGCAATGTCTAGTGAATAAATAAGTGTATTCCAGGACGAAGCTGTAGAATATGCTTTAGTGAGGTTATAAGCTACTGCTGCTTGAGCCCCGCAAAACTAAACTGACATTAAATAGGCAGTTTTATTTTATTCACAAAAGGATTGTTCGGTAGCGAGATAAATGTTTACGTGTCAGGTACATAAAAGGTTCTGATGTTATTCTTACACATTCTTGCCCCACTGCCTTTTCCTACATTTACGCATTCAGTTATATTGTTTGTCTAGCTGATACGTGCTCTTGTTTTTTGCTGTCACGCGAATCAGAATAATAAGGTGTGGGTGGGTTCCTGCCAAGCCTCTATTTATACATAGAGGTTCCATCATCTTCTTGATGGAAATGAAATATAGTTGTGGTGCATTGTATGAATAACCATAGATCATGGTCTGCAAGCTCTGAAAGCGATCTTGAAAAACCTGCATTTAATTATTCAAGGTTCCGTCACGTATGACGCTTCATTTTTTGCCTAGTTGCCGTTTATAATTAACCATTACGTCTAGATATTGGGATCAAACAGTTGCTACAAAACCGAGGATAATGAATGAGAAGACACAGGAGGCTGTTTCATAAAAAGTCGCGTTATTAGCTCGTTTAAGTAGTTCTTAGTCACCGACCACACTACAATTATTGTCGGTGGATCCAATGAATTAGCACATGGAGACCATTGTCCCCAACCAAAAGAAAAAGAAAGAAAAGCCTGTTACGGATGTTCTCTTATAACAGTTTGTTAATACCCGAAAAAATTTAGAGTATAAGACCAGGAAATAGCGTCTTTCTTCTGCTGGTCTCGTTTCACATTGTTTCGCGTCCCGAGAAACCATAGGAAACATAAACCACGTCACGCAGCAACAAGCAGCGATATGATCTCACGAGTATAGGACAAAATTAGGGTCTTATTTCTGCGTGAGAACGGCAATGTGCCGGTCCCTATCGGCATACACCGATATCATCACGCTCGTTTGTGTTCGTCCAACCAAGCTCGGTCGTAATTCGGTCATGTCACTTTTTTCTATACGTCGCGTCGCGCACTGTTCGTGGCCTTCTTTTTAAACGATAGACATGTCACACAAGTTTACCACAAAAATATTGCTCTTCGTAGCTTATGAGCTATCGTTTATCCACATTCTAAGCCGCTGTTTCACATTATAGTTGAAATAATGCTTAGATACATAGATTAAAAGAGCTATGTCTTTTTTTCAAAAGCCTGGCCGCAACTTGATACATTCTAGCACGGTATCTACAGGGAAGGAAAGCACACTGTAGAAAATTACTGAATGCAGACAATGATAACATTCGGCATAAATACGATCATTATTTTTAAAAGAATACTTTGCCAGAAGTGCGATTGTACGCCTCTTTTTTGTGTCACTAACATTCTCGCCCGGAATCTTAATCCTTTTAATCAAGATTTTTGAGGCGTTCACACTTTGTTGGTTTCAAGATGACTCTAAGCGAGACATTCATTGCACTAATAAATGAAAAATATATATTTTGCATTCATGCGGCCCCCGACTTCAAGACATTGTACTCTGTGAACACGTTTCTTGTGGTGTGCCTTTGTATTGTTCTTGTTTTTTCTTTCTTTTTCGTATTGGCTGTCATGTTTTTGCTGTTTGTCCGCTAAGTGGCACGTATGAAAGGTTTTATATGAGGCAGTGTACAAGCGCCGCTCAAATGAGGCAATGAAAAGTGACATGAGTTGGGTTTATTTTTAAGCCAGGAAAGCACAGAGGAAGATTAGTTTTGAAGGAAGACAATGTACGGAGAAGAAAATTATCGGCTAAAGTGCACAAATATATTTACCTCAGAAGCGGGGACATGGAAAGGAGGGAGAGGGCAAGAAAGTTGGCAACCATGTACCGCGTAAGTGAAAGTGTAAATAGACAGCCAGGAATCAATCACGAAAAAGAAGTTGAGAGAAACAGAGATGGTAAATGGCATGCAAAAGAAGAAAACGAACACCATGGAGATTTACAAACACGCCAAGAAAGTAATCAGCAAGGAAGCTCTGTAAGCTATTGCAAAGGGGAGTCCTGCTATTTGAGGCCCTAGCAGGCTGCCTGAGGACAAAGACATGCTGGAGCAAATATTACCACAGAATGAAGTGCAGTGTGTGCTGCAAGAAGCCCGGAAATGACTCGGCGCATCGTAATGCAGTGCCTAGATATTCATCCAGGAGACCCGCAAGGAGTCCCCACCTTCAAGAGGCGTTTGGATTAAAAGAAGATGGAAGGATTTACTGGCCAGATAAGTAAAGACGATGAAAAGTAAGAGACGACTGAGAGTATTGGTGACAACAAAAACGAGGAGGGAAGAGAATAATAAAACTGGAGTCATAGCAAGCATTGGTATCGGTACAATATAGGATACAAGTTCAAAGTATGAAAGTTAAGATCGAGATCAGATAGGCAAAATACTAGGTAGAGAGATTATATAAACCAGAAGAAAACAATCAGGCTAGGTTACTAGTTGTCCTCACCCCGTTTTCAAGGGGATACCAAAAAACATCATCATCATCATAAGCATGCTCATGTCTTTGTTCAATAAACTTCACTCGAAAGTCAACCCACCACAATGCTTCGTTTCTTAGTGCTCGTCGTTGGCGCTGTTTCATAATGTTACCACACAAACTCGCCCAGCTCGTTCCTATTTATGCAATATTTAAAGGGAAACTTCTGTGGCCCTTAATTCTCGACAACACACCTAAATCTGCAAAAATCTGGCAACACTTGCCTACTTCCAAAGTGTCGCTGGCGCTACCCAGGCTTGTGCAGGAAATAGAACGAGCTATGTTTTCCTTTCTACTGAACAAACACTGCGAGAATCAAAAAAGAGAAATGCATTTCTCTGCCCTGCCTTTCTCAATGCTCAGGCGTCTCCTAGACACTTACACAGTTAACATTCCAACGTTGCTTGTAAAACAGTAAAGCCTACGGGGCAAATCCCGCCAAGAATGCATAGCTGGGCAAGTCAGTATGGCGTCGTGTTGCGCTACGCGATAAAAAAAGACCAACTATGAAAACAGAAGCACTAGATAACAGCTGCCTTCCGAATGATTCAACACAATTGCTGATAATAGACAGATTTAGTTTAACGTTCGCGTAACCGCGGATTTAAGGGAAATAGCGTTACCGTTCCGCAAACGAACTTAGCAGAAAGAGAGTTTGGGTGCGAATGTTTTCACAACAAATCCGTGCAGGGGCGGTGCCTCGCCTCGATGACGTGGCCTCGCCTCAATGACGTATCACCATTTTCTTTTTCTTCCTCTCTGTATGGCGGTGCGGTCAGGTGTGCAGAGCCTCATATCGAATCAGCTCATTCCACGTGAGCGAGAAGTTGGCGCGCGTATCATATTCGCGGCGTGCGTTGTTTTGTTTCGCTTGTGAAAGCGCGGAATGCAACGATGAGCGAGCCTCCTGACCGACAGAAGGTGATCGAAAAGTAGCTCCAAGGGTTACATCATCATGAAGATGGCTACCTGAAATCAGACGATGAGCTTAAGCTTTTTCAGAAGTCCTTGGCTGCCCTCAACGAGAGGTATGCTGTGCGGACATCAAGAGACCTGAACAAGCCGTCTAAATGTAAGGGTGTATCGACAGCTTCTTAATGTTTCGCTCTGCGCGTAGATTTATCATTGAAAAACGCAGTAGTAATTTTAACCAGGGAGTCAACCCGGCAGAACGACTTGTTTTTAGTTGCGGTTAGTGCGCAACACTGGACAATTGATTTATATTGATTCGCCTTTTTGAAGATCGGGTTATCATTGTTCTGGTTACCAGTTCAGAGATCCCCTGGCACCGATTTATGTCGGTTTGAGTGGCGTATTGTTCTGGTTACCGTGACATGACCCGATCCTCAGAAATTTTGATAAACGCAAAACTAACTGAACTGTTATTTTTCGGTTTCAGTCATGATTAGAGCAAGCTAACTGTGACTGAAAAAAATGAGAAAGTCTGCCGCTATGCTCTTAACATAAATGCTTCAGAGCTGTGCTTGGGCGTTTGTGTTGTAAGCATCTGCGCATGTCTTTTTTTTTTAACATTGAGGTCACTACATGCATTGAATTCATTCATGGAACATTTGTTCGTCCGGTGCTGTGGTTGTCCCAGCAAGAGCTACTACCATCAGCTTCAGGACTGACCGCCCAACGACATCGACATCTGCGGAATTAGCTGCTCTTCGCGCTGCACTTTGTTTCGTCAATCGGGAACCACCTCGACAATGGTCAATCTTCAGTGACTCGAAGGCAGCCCTACAATCTGTGCTATCAGCTCTGCATCGCGGGCCATACGAACAGCTCGTATTTGATGTTAGATACCTACTCCATGCATCACATGAGAAAGGACACCACGTGGCATTTCAGTGGCTTCCAAGTCACTGCAGTGTCGTAGGGAACGAAGACGCCGATAATGCCGCTCGGGCAGCTCTTGACGACACACAGGAAGCGGCCATACCACTATCACGGTCCGACGCAGCCAGCAGACTTCGAGTGCTTGCACAGGAGATCACGCTCACTTAATGGTGCACACCAAGCGGCCAGACCAACTGGAGAAATCGTCAATACCACCTGCCCTCTTTGATGCATCTCTGTATGCCAACTGGACTACGCCGAAGAGAGGCCACTATGCTTTATCGCTTATGGATAGGGGTGGCATTCACTAAATCTTATTCATTTCTGATTGGAATGGCGGACAACGCTCTTTGTAATGCCTGTCTTTGCGAGGAGACGCTGGAACACATTCTATGCGACTGTCCTGAATATAATGTTCAGAGACAGTCCCTGGCGTCCGTTATAGCGCAACTTGACAACAGACCAACGTCAGTTGAAGTGATTCTCACATGTCGTCGACGGAAGACATCGCAGCTGAAGGCGACGAAGGGACTACTTCGGTTTTTAAAAGAAACTGGCTTGGACAAGCGGCTGTGACAGTGATGTCGCGTACCACGCAAGAGTGACGGACTGTGACTGACGATGTGTGTGCTGTGCTGTGTACTCTCTCTCTCTCCTCCCCATCTTTAATTCCCCCTCATCCCGCTCCCATGTGTAGGGTAGCAAACCGGTTCTGCTAAACTGGTTAACCTCCCTGCCTTTCCTTCTCCCCTCTTTCCTTCCTTCCTTCATTGAACATTGAATTCAATGCAATTCATTGAAAATTTAATTTTTTAACATTAAACAGCTCAATATCAGGCCTATGCCTTGTAGCAGGACCACGGATGGCACACACGGCCGTGTCATGACAGGAAGTACAGCTATGGTGGCCCTTCTAGCCACCATAGTACACCCCCCCCCCCCCCCCCCGCAATTCGTGCGTCGTGTTGCGCGTGTTGAGCACGATTGCTTTTTTAATGTTCAAAAAAGAAACATGCGCAGATGCTTACAAAACAAACGCCCAAGCGCAGCTCTGAAGCATTTATGTAAAGAGCACAGTGGCACACTTTTTCATTTTTTTCAGTCACAATTAGCTTGCATGCGCGGCTCTAATCATGACTGAAACCGAAAAATAACAGTTCAGTAATTTTTACCTTTATCAAAATTTATGAGGATCGGGTCATGTCGCGCTAACCAGAACAATACTCCACTCAAACCGAAATAAATCGGTGCCAGGGGAACAATGATAACCCGATCTTCAAAAACGCGAATCAAGATAAATCTATTGTCTAGTGTTGTGCACTAACCGCAACTGAAAACAAGTCGTTCTGCCGTGTTGAATCCCTAGTTAAAATTACTACTGCGTTTTTCAATGATAAATCTACGCGCAGAGCGAAACATTAAGAAGCCGTCGATATACCCTTACATTTAGACGGTTTGTTCAGGTCTCTTGATGTCCGCACAGCATACCTCTCGTTGACGGCAGCCAAGGACCTCTGAAAAAGCTTAAGCTCATCGTCTGACTTCAGGTAGCCATGGGAGTAGCCGTCTTCATGATGATGTAACCCTTGGAGGTACTTTTCGATCACCTTCTGTCGGTCAGGAGACTCGCTCATCGTAGCATTCCGCGCTTTCACAAGCGAAACAAAACAACGCACGCCGCGAATATGATACGCGCGCCAAGTTCTCGCTCACGTGGAATGAGAGGTAGTTTTCGATCACCTTCTATCGGTCAGGAGGCTCGCTCATCGGTGCATTCCGCGCTTTTGCAGGCGAAACAAAACAACGCCCGCCGCGAATATGATACGCGCGCTCACGTGGAATGAGCTGATCCGAACTGAGGCGCCGCACACCGACCACGCCGCCAAACAAAGAGAAAAAAAAAAGAAAATGATGATACGTCATCGAGGCGAGGCCACGTCATCGAAGCGAGGCCCCGCCCCTGGACGGATTTGTTGTGAAAACGGTCGCACCCAGAGTTTAATATAGCGTGACGGCGTAGTTTACGTGCGGGACGCTATTGCATTATGCTTTGAATTTCGCTTACATAGGGTACCTAATTCTATGTGTGTGTGCTTCCGGAAAGTGTGATAGGCAGCGCAATGGAAGCCAGGAGTGTGTTGTATTTTTACCTCCCATGTCCGCCGATCTGCAGCGAAACAGACAAGCAGTACAAGCTGTCTACCATAGCCTCCGAAATCTTCCCATCTCAGAGGCCATCTGCCGTCGTCGCGCCTATCTCCCAACTTTACCGATAGGTGGCGCTCGCATCTCGGAGAAAATTTCTCTCGTTAGGCTTAGGCGCGTTCTAAAGGACAAGCGATCGCAAAAATTCCTCAAGGTTAGGCATAATTAACACTCTCTTGTCGAAGGGGCATGAGACTAAGCGAAAGCCGTTTACGCAGTCCTTTGCTACGAACGAAATGCATTCTACAAAAACAACGCCAAATTCAGTTCGAAGCGTGCGACCGGGACCGCCGACATGTTTTACGTAAACTACGTAAACCACACAAAGACGGCAACGTTCAATCTGAGAAATAGCGTGCGTACGCTAAACGGTATGGGTCGGTTAGTGTTCTGCGCATGCGCATTTTGATCCCGCTATGCCGGTAAGCCCTCTTTACAGTAAACACGCTAAACTAAAGCTGTAATTTCTTCTCACAAATAGTACATGTCGAGATATCATACAATGTCCATACAAGCACAACGTCTGCTTTGAATGCTTTTAACGGATTTGACAGCGATGGATAATATCAAACCTTTAGAATGATTTGATGCACATTTTCATACAAAAACGTGCATAGGAAGACAATATTAAAGACTAACTTTTTTTCCACAATACAGAACCTTCACATACGAAGTGTTTTCCGTTTGGTCACGAATTTGAACTTGATATCCAGTGCGTCAATTTAGACGAACTCGTGCGAGTACATCTTGACTTCACATAGTGCGCGCGTGATGACAATGACTTCGTATACGTGGCACAAAATGATGCTAGTTTACGTAGTCCTCATTTGTCAGGCACGGTTACGCATCCGAAAGCCAAGTCAACGAGCGTGGCAGAATGGCAGAAGACAAGTTCCTGATTCCTAAAAAGTGTTGTACGTGCTCTAATTGAGATTGCCGCTTGAATTTGCTGCCAGCTGCATTTCATATGCATTCTAACCACTGCCGCCCACGAAATATAGCACCCGCGTTTTATTAATTATTTATTTATTTATTTATTTATTTATTTATTTATTTATTTATTTATTTATTTATTTATTTATTTATTTATTTATTTATTTATTTACACATACTGTTGTACTTTATTAAGACATATAGCAGGAAGAAGAAAAGAAGGATAAATATCATGTTGTAAAATTGAAAAACTAAATAGCAGCAGCAGCAACACTTACATGGAAGTAGAACTAAGTCGGACAAATTTCTGAAACAAAAGTACAACAGCAAACAGCGACATAGCAATGCCCACACAAAAATATGGCTAGGCAGCTCTTCAACAAATGCTTCGTTTGGCAATTTGCGCAGAACACGGATGAGGCCGTTCCATAGCTCCTGGGTTTGAGGAAAAAATCAATACTTAAAAGAATACAGGTGGCAACTCTATAGTACAATATTTAAGGAGATTGTGCGTCGAGTTTGACGGGCAGAATAACTGATCAGAGTAATAGGCGCTTCAATTTGTAAAGATGCGTGAACAACCTTGGCAGGGTGATAAGCCACTCACACGTGCCCCTGTGCTGCAATGATTCGAGCGACAAATGGTGAGCGCAGTGACGAAGTTGAGAGGTTACGGTCATAGCGAATAGAGGTGAATCTAATGGCGTGTTTTTTAACGGATTCGAGGTTAGCAATGTCGCATGACGTGAGGGGAGACCATACCGTTGTACAATATTCTATAACGGGTCGAAATAGAGCCTCATACGCTGTTACCTTGCATTATTTAGTTGCATCTTTCAAGGTTCGTTTTAAATGAACGAGATATTGTAGTTCTTTCCCGCCTGTTACAACGGTATGCTTGTGCCGTGGTAAGTTAGACGTGAAAGTTATACCCAAGTATTTGAACTGATTCACATGCTTTAATTTACCTGCAGTACCATAGTTGGTAAAATACATTGTTACTGTTTTTTAGAGGATTATTGCCATTTGTCACGCATCGCTCCACTTACAAAAATGAGAAAACACGTCGTTAAGTACCTGCTGGTCATGAATGCTAGAGACATTTCAATACAGGTGGCAGTCATCGGCATACAAGCAAATTTTAACAGGAGGATAACCACAACTTCAACAATGTCATATATAAATAATAAACAAGAGTGGCCCAAGAACTGAGCCTTTGGGCACACCAGATGTAACTTTTACAGTAGTTGAACTTTCATAGTGAAAGGTTGCGAACTTAGATCTCATTTTGACTAGTCGACCAAGTCGAGTAATTTAGTGCCAAGAAGTGACACCAAGTTTTGTTAGTATTTCTGGCGGCGTACTACGTCAAATCATTTAGCATAATAACACAGTTTATGAAACTGTGTTATCAAAATCGTCCTTGGTGGCAAATGATCCCTTCTCTAATTGTGCGGTTTTTTTTTTACTGCACCTATAAATGTGCATCTTCAGAGGCTTAATACTTAAATACGAGTGTTCTTGTTACCACCTTTAATTGGGCCCCTAGCTTAATCCAATTGTTCAAAGGCTGTCAACGTGTGAGCAAGCCTCGGTAAAAATAGAACGTTGCGCTAGAAGCAAGTGTTGCAGGCTTATAGAAGGGATGGATAACATGTGTTTTGATAGCATACAGTGAATACAATTCAATCAATGAATCAATCAATCTTATTGATAGGTAAATTAGTACAGAAGCAGTTGTATACAAGGTGTTTTTTCTTTAGTCATGCATCTGGACATTTGTATTATATTTATATGCTTCTTCAATTATATTTCGTGTACTTTGCTTATGTCTGTGCTGCTTTTTAGTCCTGTCCCTGTGCAATACTTTCCCTTTCCCTTTTTGCCCTGTATATTTTGCATTTTCTTATAATATCCTTGTCCGTGCCCCTTAATCAATGCCCTCTGGGCTCTGTAAGGTATTGTAAATAAAATAATAAATAAATAAAAACGGCCGACTGGACCCCTAACAATGAATTGTAAATGAAGAAATAAAGCGAACCTAACAATTTATAGGTAAAAAATTAATTAGCAGAAGAAAGACTAAATAAGTACACTGGCATACATAATCATAATAAAAATAAGTTACAAAAACTAAAAGAAAGGAGTACAAAAAATACAAAAGAAAACCGACACAAAATACTAATATGAATACCCTGGTATAACGTGTTATCACGATCAGAAGTTTCAAGAAGTAGGCGCAGAAATTCATAGACAATATACAGTTAATTAGTACCGTCACTTTTTATTCCAAATACGTGGGTTTTTTTTTTAGTTGAGATTTAAAGATGGAAAGGGAGTTACACTGTTTTAGGTCGGTAGGCAGGCAGTTCCATAGTCATACTCAGAGAAAATAAACAGTTTATTTTCCATAGTCAGTGTGTGCCTTAGGCAAAATTGGATGGCCCTTAGCAGAAAAAAAACGAATGTGAGACGGAATTATATCGAGGTTCAGATAGCGATGAAAAACTTTGAAAAATAACATAGATTATAGTAATAAGATCGGCATAAAGATAGTATGGCATTGTTAATAAAGAACAGGAGAGAGTGCAACTGACAAGGTGCAAAAAATAATAATAATGCGAATAGCTTGTTTTTTAAGGGTTAGGACGACTGACAGATGTATATTATAGGTGCTGCTCCAGGTTTCAGCACAGTAATTATTATGACTGTGAATAAATGCATAATATGAAGTGAGAAGTGTTGTGCTATCAAAAATAGCTCTAGCGCGAATGAGTGCCCGAAGTGCTGGTGCGATTTTTTTAACAACTGACAGAACATGATCACGGATTTAGCTTATAGTGAATAACAACAACTAAAAGCTAGTGCTGCTGTTAGTCTTCATTTCTTGAGATTGAATATACAGTGAATGAGGAACTGAAGTCTTTTTTTTATTACGTTATTTTTAGTTTATTTTTAGTGGACCGATTCTGAAGAGAGTTTAAATCTGTTTGAAGGTCGGACATTAGATGGTCAATGTTGGCGTGGGAAGAACATTTTGTGGTATCATCCGCATTGATCCCAAGCTGCTTGTCACGCTTCCGGGAAATGCTGGCGACGAACACTATGCACGAAGGCGAGCTTTCTGGTAGAAACGTGGCCTCTTGCGTGGGCTGATCCCGGAGGCCAATAAAATGACATCATTTTCAGGTTCCTGTTATTTTGTCGCACTTTTAATATTTCAGTCTGATTTAACATAAAACGCGTGCGCTGTCGTTTTTTTTTTTATAACATTTGTTTGTGGGCTGTCATTGTGAAAATTCCGGGGAGTAACTTTGTGAAGAATGTGAGACAAGGTATGAGCAACTTTAGTGATAGAATGGTGTGGCAAAAATTTGCTGAGGTTGAAGGCGGTTAATCAAAGTTTGTCGAGTGTATGGAGCCTACATGCAACGCGTTGCATGTAGGCTCCCTAGTCGAGCGATAGCACGGTCAGCGCCTCCTCTATTTGAGGCGCTGGCATGGTTTTGCTTTCTTTGGAAAAGGACACAGACGCTGCTCGGTGCCCGTCAGCAACTACCGCATCTACAATTTCACCACAAGACAACACACAGACGCTGCTCGGCACGGCTGCAGCAGCGAGCGAATTGACCTTCATGCTGCGTCTCGCTTCAACGCGAACTAAGCGTGAAAGCACAGCACATACGAAGCTACCAGCACTCGGCGCACTTTGTGCACATCGCAGATCACTTTGAAGATGAGGCCCGCGCAACGGTGCACTTTCTACTCATTACAGATCCACTTCAAGATATGGGCGCCCACGCGGCGTACGCAGCAGCCGCCGGTAGGGGCAGGCTAAGTCCCAGTTTGACCTTGGCGGAGCTTGAAGGCCAGATTTACGGAACCAGGCGTTTTCTGGGCTTGTACTTGGAGTAGTAGAGCTCTCGCTCTAATATACCCCGCATATAACGCATGTCACACTACAAGGTATGGCATTACATATACCTAAATATACGCGGAAATGTTCTATAGCGTAGCACGCAGCCAACGCCGACAACAGATTTTCAGCAAAACGGGGCCCTTAACGCTATCGCGTTTATAGGAGGTATAGAAACACCACTTTGATGAATGAGTTTGTGCAAGGTCCTCCGTGACCCACGCGTGCCCAACCGCTAGTACGTCACAATCATAAATACTTCCAAACAATAGTAGTAATTATTTATATAGCTTCACACTTTCAATCCAAACAAAAATGCGTACAAAACACCAAAGCACCTAGAACAATATTATACAGTGTGTACAAAGACAGAAGTTGGGGTAAAGCTAACACTTCAAACACCAGTGGCTCGGACTAACGCACAAAGCCGTTAGAGCACTCTTTCTGTGTTTTATACACTGAGAGAAGGAAACATATTACGGCGAGAATTTGCATTTAGTTGACGGTCGCGAAGCGAAGCAAACAATTACGTTGGCGCCTGCATTCAGCACGCTGGCAGAAAATGAAGCAGCACCGTGATAAAAGCACTGCACGTCGCGACAGGCAATAAAGGCGAACGCACGATGTGTCGAGCAAAGAAAACGGCGTTTTCGAGCGGCGTCTGCAGCGCCGTGACCGAAAGCGTGCACCAGAAAGACAGAGGCGGACAGTAAACCCGAAGCTTGATCGCGCAATATCGCAAACAAAGAGGAAGACAGACAGCGACTGGCTGCAGAAAAAACAAAGCGAAAGTCAGGAAAGCCGTGGTGGCGGCCATCTTTCAACAAGACCCAAGTTGCGCCAGAGATAAGCTGCGATGGATGAGAGGGAATGAAGGGCAGCCGTCGTTTCCTGTCGAGGCTGTATTTACTTGAGCTACGCTTTCCATTAAATTTATCTCCAAGTGAATTCATCTTGTGAGGGAGCAGTTTACAAGGTGACATTCCTTCCTTCCTGTACCATTTCTGTCCTTTTGTTTTCAACTTTCTCGCTCTAGGCGTTTGCATACATACACCGAGGCAGGAAACATGGCGGTCTTTCTTGTGCGAAGTGCCTCGAACGAACCTTCTACGATACCCTGTAAAAGAAGAAAGAAGAGGCCAACTAAAGAAAAATGCTAGAACAACGCAAAATTAGATGCCTATACATAGTTCATTGGAAGTCTAAAAGACGCCTTCGAAAGGCCGCAGTGGATGTTGCTTTCCTGTTTTTCCTCCCATCCCAGTTTCCGGGTGGTCGCCTGTTGAAACAAAAAGACTCCGTATAGCGTTACGGTATAGGCAAGTGATAAAGAAGGCGCCTGAAGTCAAGGCTGAATAAAAAGGAAAAAAAACAGCAACGCGGCTGTGGGAGGAATAGCGAACGCAGGGCCCAGCCACGAATATTGCGAGCTGCAACCGCGCGAGATAAAATATCGCGTTTTAAACGGATGCCCGCGTGGCCCCATGGGTTGCAGACCGGCAATTGGCGGCTCGCCAGAAAGTAAAGGTCTTTATGAATGGAAGCAGAAAGTAAACCCCGAAAAACGCTGCGTAGGCAGCCGTCAAGGCACGCAATATAATGATTCCTCCTAATTAAATTTTCCCATGGAATATTTTCTCGATTATCTTAACTCTCTTCATTGCGTTTCCGTTTTTAAATAGGGTCCACGGTTTATCTCAGTAACGCGGTTAAGGCACTGCCGTTCCGTGTTTCCGAAAAATGGTCGCTGCAGGAGCCACAGGCGAGGGGTTTTCCGCAATATTTCGCTCGGCTGTAAATTAAGGCAGGGCACCGGTAGAAGTAAAAAATGAAAGCAGTCGCCAAGCAAACTCAGACATGGCTGTGAATATGTTTGTGAGTTTTTTCTCGGTTTTTATCTCGCAGCGGCAAAATTAATCGAATAACTGCCCCTCCAGCGTTACACAACGGGCGCTGGATTTCCAGAAAAAGAATTTTTGTTGTGGTGTGCTGAGGTAAATAAAATACGAAAAAATACGCCACACATGCATCAAAACTATATGAATGAAAATGGGGCGGCTCTTCCGAGGAGGACCTTCAATATTTTGTTCGCTGATCGAGCGGCTTTTCGATCTTACAACGTCACATGCTTTGGTGGTCAGTTCGACATGCCAGTTGCTCATTTGCGGCTCTTTTTGTTTTACTAAAGCTGCCACAGGTAAATTTTGGCATTTCCAGGACGAAGTGTGTACCTTCTGAATTTCGAGTACTGACACCGGCGACTAGGAAATGTTTTGCGGAGGTAAACGCCATAATGATAGCCTTCCAGATATTCGGGAACGAATCGTGACAAATCGCTTGCACTCATACGATTTGAACTCAAGCGTTTGAGCTCACTCACGTGAGGCAACTGTCTTTTTGTAACCAAACATACGCAGAGAGTTTTTTCCAGCTACTGCTTAAACGATTACTCCCTGGCGACAATCAGTCTGCCTAGCATTGTAAAGACTGGTCAGAGACAACGCATATACTGTGTTAACCCTAGACATCCCATGGAAAATGTACAGCAGCCTGTTCTCCGACCTACTCAGTTGCGTATTTTCGTACAACAAGCCATAATATTGCCAAGCCTGCATTGCTCTACTTTTTCTGAATGACCTCTCTCACAGAATCACTCCTTTCAGTATGGCCTCACTTGAAAAAACATTGCGAATCTTATCGTCACTTCGACAGCGAGATGGACCTGTCATTTTCTGCTGTAGGTATATCGAGAATGCGGCAGTTGACTCCCGAATTGGCTCTAGGAGCGCTGGATGCTCTGGAACGTAAAGCTACTGGTGTGCAAACAGGCAGCCGGAGTCACTGCAACAGCGTGAGATGACTCCACGGTCGCCGACTCTATTCACTATTACGGTAATGTTGATATGCGTCCTGGGCCCGTGTGTATGCCCAATAAGTAGTACTGGGAACATATCTAATCACGGAGTTTATTTTCATTTCTTCTCGTTCTTCGTTTCTCTCATTGTCCCGCCACCACGTCGCTGTCCCAATTGTCCACTCTGTGCGGCAGATAAGAAAATAACCATGGAAAATGAAATTTAACAGTACGTTCTCCTCATTCCTTTAGGTGCGTAAGCATTTTTTGGTGAGTACTACAGCTCCGTCACGCGAAAAGTTATACGAAAAGTGTAATGCCTTGTATCTGCATAAAAATGCGTAACTTACGAAGACATTTAATCGTTAGAGTAGTGTAAGTATAGATCATTAGTAGCTGTATAAGCGTTAAGGAACAATACCAATTTATAAGAGAGAATACCCATAGGGATACATTAGGCTCCATAGAAAATGCATGGATACGCATTTAGTAAGGGTGCGTCAACGGAAATTTGTAAATGGGTCAACTTAAATTCGGGGTGGCCGAACTTGAAATTTGCGGGTGTGCCATTTTGAAATTTGGGGCTGGGGAAACTTAAATTTGGGAGTGGGCCATCTTGAAATTCGGGAGTGGACCAACTTGACATGTGGATGTGGGCGAACTGAAATTTAGAGTTGGGCAACTTGAAATTAGGGAGTGGGCTAACCTAAATCTTGGGGTGGGTCCACTTGAAATTTGGGGGTGGGACAACTTAAATTTAGGGGGTGGGCCAGCCTATATTTGGGTAAGGGCCAACTTAAATTTGGGAGTGGGTCAATTGAAATTTGGGCGTGGACCAACTTGATATTTGGGGGTGGCTAACTTAAAACTTGAGGGTGGACCACCTTGAAATTTGGGCGTGGGTTAACACAAATTTGGGGGTAGGCGAACTTTAAATTTGGAGTACTTGTAGCTGGGCTAAGTGGTGTTTGCTTAACGACGTAATGTAGCGCGAAGGCACAGTTACGAAGAAGACGCCGACATACACGTCACAGGCGCTACTAATAAATTTATTCGAAAGACAGCGAGATACAATATACGAGGTCTGTTAGAAAAGTATCCGACCTTTGGCCGAATAAAAAGAACTGGCAAAACTGGAGCGTTGGAAACCTAATCACCCTCAAAGTAGTCTCCTTGGGACTCCACACACTTCTTCCAGCGGTGCTGCCATTGTTGGAAGCATACCGCGAAAGCCTCTTTCGGAATGGAGTTTAGCTCAGCTGTCGTTGCAGCCATAATGTCCTCTCTTGTGTGAAATCGCGCTCCTTTCAATGGCCTCTTGATTTTGAGAAACAGCCACAAGTCGCAGGGGGCCATATCAGGAGAGTAAGGCGCCTGTTGAACTACAGGAGTCTGGTTTTTCGCCAAAGAAGTCTGAATCAAGTGCGAGGAATGTGCAGGAGCATTGTCGTGATGGATACGCCAATTTCCTGTCGACCACAACTCTGGTCTCTTGCGCCGCACAGCATCACGTAGGCGACGAAGGACATCCCTGTAGTACTTTAATTTGGTCACTGGTTGACCCTGTGGTGCGTACACGTGGTGTACCACACCGCCGCGGGAGTCAAAGAAAGCAGTCAGCATCACTTTGACGTTGCTGCGCACTTTGCGGGCCTTCTTTGGTCTTGGTGACGTGGAATGCTTCCACTGTGACGACTGGGATTTGGTTCCCGGGTCGTACCCGTACACCCAAGGCTCGTCACCAGTGATTATGGTGTCCATGAAGTCGGGGCCACTGTTTGTCGAATCCAGCATGTCCTGTGAGACTTCAACACCAAGTTGCTTTTGCTCCACCGTGAGCAGCTTCGGCACTAATTTCGCCGCAACTCTTTTCATGGCCAAATCTTCGGTCATAATGGAATATGCAGAAAAAGTGCTGATGCCCACCTCTTGCGCAATTTCTCAGGTAGTCACACGACGGTCCCGCATCACCACAGTCTTCACTTCGGCAATGACCTGGTCATTTGGGCGTGTTGATGGCCGACCGGAGGGTGGCTCGCTCTGCACCGATGTGCGGCCGTCTTTAAACCGGTTGTACCACTCCTTAATCTGTGTGCTGCTCATAGCATCGTCACCGAAAGCCGTCAGAATCTTCCGAATGGTTTCCACTTGGCTGTCGCCCAGTTTCTGGCAACATTTGATGCAGTAGCGCTGCCCCAGTCACTCCGTCCTTTTCCTTGAAATAAAAAAACCGACGAGAGCACTGCGCACTACCTCACTCAAACGCTGCGTCCCAGCGACTGACGCTATCGGCAGGCGGGAAAAAATTCGCGCTTGCGCAGGAAGGTTCAAGGTCGGCGCAAGCGCCCTCGTTTCATATCCATCAGACGTTCGCAAAAAAAATTAAGTTCGGATACTTTTCTAACAGACCTCGTATACACTGTTCCCAATACGCAGGCGCACCAGCCGGCAGAACATTAAGGCCGATTATCGGGACTAGCAAGAACATTTAGATGATCTAAAGAAAGTAAACTCGGCGTTGTACAAAACAACAGAAGTCTGGCTTAGAAAAACACTACTTCTTTCTTTTACGTAAAAGACTTCGAATAGCTCGCGTGCTGCTTTATCTTTACTTCTGCCCAGGATCTTCCGATCATGAAATCTCGGACGACAAGAGCAGGCTTTACAGTGAGCTGAAAGATGCGCATTGAAGTCTTTCTTCAAGTTACAATATCCTCCCTCATTCGATCATTGGTGCAGCGGTCAGTTTGTCCTACATAGAACTTTCCACACGACAGGGGGATTTCATAAGCCATGCCGGTGGTGCACCGCACGTAAGGTTGGACGTGTTTTACTTGGCAGCCTATCCTAGAGCTGTCCGTTATGCGGGGACACAATTGGACCAGCCTGTTGAGAGCGGAGAACACGACAGGTACTCCGTGCCAGTTCGCCACTTTTCTTTTTTTTTAATTGTGGCTCATCTTATGTACATACGGCACGACTTCCTGCCTTTGGCCTCCCCGCTTAGCGACCATTGCCTCATATGCTTGCTTGCCCGCTTTTAGCTTCTGATGTAAGGATTCGGGCACTAAGGTCAGAGCCGAACGAGGGTAGCCGGCTTTCGACAGCCTTGTCAAAACTAACCTATATCTTTTGTTCACAAGACCACCTGAGTTCTGACCCCAAGCAGAGTGTAGCAATGGCTCTTTTCACAAGCTTACAGTGCTTGGAGTCGTTAGGGAAAAGTTATTTTTTGCTACCACCAGCAAACATGGTCTTTTGAGAACGTGAGGCTTAAATCCATGAACTGGAGGGTATTGTCTACGGGGAGTTCAAAGGTAAAAGACAAGCCTTTGCCGCGAAGCTTAAAATAATCTAAAGTGCTATTAACACGAGAAGAGTTAAAACTACTTCATTGGTAGATCACAACTCAAAAATCGTCAACGTATATAGAAACCTTAAGAACATGCGAACCGTGAAGCATTTTCTTTATTTCCGACAGGAATATGTCCCACAGTAAAGGTGCTAAGCACGATCCTATATGCATAGCCTTTTATTTGCAAAAACAACCGATTCTCAAACGAGATGAAATTGTTCTTCAGGTAGGTCGCAAGTAAAACTAAATAGGTGTCCACACACATACCAGCAGTATTTTGAGAGTAAACATCCCCGTTGACTTCAATACACTTCCGAACAGCAGTAAACAACGCGTCGTGAGGCACAGAATAGAACAGGTGCTCAATATCAGCAGAGAACACGTAACCTATGTTCTTGTTTTGTTGGAAGAACATGTTGATATCATTCGAGTTTACTGCGAGAAAATGACCATGAATGTAAAGTTGTTTCAGGCCCTTTACCAAAAACATACTAACTTGAAGTTCCTGTGTGACACGCTCACATGCAATCGCTCTCAAAGGAATATGTTGCTTGTGTGTTTTTGCACTAAAAAACACCCACACGTGTTCTTATCGACAGTCTTAGCGAGTTGCTGCAGTTCTTTCTTTCCAAAGTCTCAAAAACACCTTCTTTGCTTTCCACAAACTAATTCTTACGGGAACAAAGTTCGTGTTAATCGCCTTTTGCGATTTTTCACTAAAGGTGCCTTTCGGCATTACGAGAAAATTGCCTTCTTTGTCGGTCTGTAAAAAACTTATGTCGTTACGCTTAAAGTAAGCAGGTAAGCACTGCAAGGCACACATTTCACTAACTTTGCCTTTTGTTGCACATTTTGGAGGCAGTCCCTAGATTCAAAAAGGCACATTTCAGGTTTTTCCGAGTCCACTTTTCTAGCCACTTCCCTCTCATCGCTGCCAGTTCATGCCTTTCCGAAGTATGTTTGCGAAATCTTCAGGAATACAAGTACCGTCCACCACTTGTAGCCAAGGCACGCAAGCGTATATCTCTTGAGGCTTCCTAAGCTGACGCAGTAACTGAACCAAGTTGTTTTCCAAGGAGCATCTGGCGTTTCGTGAATTACACGTCTGTAGCCCTTTAGCTTTCTTGAGGCTAGCCAGTCTGGGCCGCACAGGACTTTCAACCAGCCGTTAATAAGACAAATCTGGTGCCACAGTTCGCAACGAAGAATCTTGCTCAGCCGCTTGACATGTTGCCACGACGGTGTGAAAGTGCCGAACAAAGCGGCAACTTCAATTTGGACATAGGCTAACATAAAATATGAGGGTGGGCCAACTTAAAACCGGAAGGGGTGGGGGGGGGGGGGGGCAACCTAAATATCGGGATGGGCAAACTTGAAATTTAGCGGTATGCTTCCGCATACTTAGTTAGAGAACTCCATTAGAGTTTCTGCATTCTTTCGTTGTGTCGTTTGCCTTGAAGCGGTGTCATTTTTCTGCCGCCACTCACCACATAAACACCACGAGGGGTGAGCTGTGCCATTTTATTCGTTTCTTATTTCAGTCATATCATTATTTCGAGAACTTGAATCTCTGTCTGTGCCTACTCACTATACTGCTCTTGCGATTTGCGAAATACATTAAACAGAGCAAAACCTGTATTTTGCTCCGTTAAATCCGCAGCCCTGTTCTGGCCCATTGGCGTGTCTGCACGTCTCGCAATGTTCCCGTGACTCACATACCTTCGTGCTCAGCCAGCTCTTATATACTTCGAGAAATCAGGTATGTAACGTGCATGAGATATGGCGATCGGTGCCAGCAGTTGCAAAGATAGATCCACCTGCGCCTAAGCGGCACCTCTGCTCCTCTTTGCAGGTATTTGCAGTCGGAAGTGCTGGGCGCTTAGGAGCGCCACCCAGCCGTTAATTCAAACTGCTTGATAGAGCATGGCTCGCGTATTACTAAAACACGAACCTGACTGAGTGGTTCTACTACGTCACTCTCTAGCCTCTGGGGGTTCTTTTGTACTGGCCTAAAAATTGTAAGGCATATTGCTGGATTAATTCAAAGAACGATGACGCTTGTCCCGCTTGATGCGTTGGGTTTCTTTCGGCTAATGCTTGTCTGTGCACCATCGCGATGTCGTGACGAAATGAATAAGAAATGCAGACAGCAACGCAGCATGCATTACCATTTGTCTTTAGCACGCCAGTTCGAGTGACACCCCTGCATTCACGGGTTCCAAATGTTGGATCCCACCAACGTGTGAGGAGAACCACTAGCGTTTCAATATTGTTTTTCATTCGCTGTCCGGGTACTCCTTAATTATTTAGTCCTAGATGCTGCGCAAATAACTCTTCTCTCTGGGACCATGTTTACACCATCCCTCGTGCAGGCATTAACGATGAAAGACGTTTAATTACGGGAAGTGCTGGCACACAACTATATAGCGTCGGTTGTTGTCCCCTTCTCACCTCGTCTTCCCTCTCTTTCACATCCGTATTGTTCTTTCTCCCAGTCTCTTGCAAAGAATGTTTGGTTGTCATGCATTCCTTAACTCGTTAATTTCTTGAAGCCGCCTGTCGACAACCAACGTTGGTGAAAGCGTGAACTCGAACCAAGATATGCACGGAATGCAAGAGGGAACTCATAAAAACGGGAATTGAACTGCTTGCCCGTGACACACGCAGGAAAAAATACAACGGAGAACGGAGCAGTCGTATGCGTCCGTCTCATCGAATAAGTTAAACGGTGGTTAAAGCCGATATAAACAATGAAGCCACGTCTACTGTGACACGTGCTAGTATCATTCACTAGGTTTCACGCACAGGCGCGAAATTTCGGCCGTGAACGATGAATATGTCAATGATGTCTCAATCATTTGAGCACCATTTGGTGAGCGTGAACGGCGCACGAATGAACCGTCATTCATGCCTCAGCGTTGCACAGCACGGTGCTTTTCAAAATGAGCTTAAAGATTACAGAAAACTCTACACAGGTTACAGATCGACGGAGGGATCCACACGCTTACAGATCGACAGAGAGATAAAAATTAATGTTAACCAGAAGATAAACATCCAGTTTGCTGCACTGCACTGGGAAAGGGGTAAGGAGAAACAGACATACGAAACAAACACACCGGCTGAGAGAAAGAGAAGCACGGACAAACACACGCACACTCATAAAAGAACGCGGCGGAGACTGAGTCGTTCAGCTAGGTTGTTTAACCGGAGGAACTTCAGTAGCACCTTCGTTGCTTTCTGGTGTGAAGACCGCAAAAGCCGTCATTCAAAGATCGTCTTCTAATCAAGCGGCTGGTCTACGAGGCGGGCCAACGCTGTCGCGAGCGACTGTCTCTAGGAGCTGTAGCAAGCACAATGACAGAGAAGCTGTTCGATGGTTTCTTTTCTACCGCACTCGTCACACGCCTCACTGACAGCCATTTTGATGCTGCAAGCATTCGAAGTCACAGTCGCCAGAGAACAGTTACCTCTGTTTTTAACGCAGCCTTTTTCTCTGTATTTACTGAAGAGACCAACTCTAGATATTCCCACACCTACTAACACAACTGCGCGTATGTCACCAATTATATTCACGGCAGATGGAATCACCTCAATTATTGATAACATCAAACTTTCATCGTCAGCAGGTGTAGATGATATTATTTCCAAACTCTTAAAAAATATTAAACATGTATCTGCTGCGTACCTAAGACACCCCATTAAATTATCGTCCTATATCATTAACTAATGTCCCCGGCAAAATCATGGGCCACGTCATATACTCGCATATCATGAACTTTTTAGACATAATCTGTTTTTTTTTCACCCTTGTCAGCACGGTTTTCGAAAAGGCTATCGTTCAGAAACCTAGTTGGCAATTTTTCTTCACGACCTGCATGTTAACCTTGACAGTAACCTTCAGACTGATGCCATATTCCTGGATTTTGCAAAAGCATGTGACACAGTTCCTCATAACGTTTTCTGCTAAAATTGTCTCAATTAAATTTACACCCGACGTACTAAAGTGGATAAAAGCATTTTTGACTAACCGCTCTCAGTTTGTTTTCGTTAATAACCATTATTCTAGCAGACTCCCCGTAACATCAGGCAGGGATCCGTCTTAGGACCGCTTCTTTTTTAATTTACATTAACGATCTACCAACGCATGTATCATGTAACATTCGTATGTTTGCAGATGATTGTGTAAACTACCGCAAAGTTACCAACCATTTGACCACACATTCCTCCAGAACGATCTCAATAATGTATAAGAATGGTGTAATTGCTGGCTAATGAGCCTAAATCCTAACAAATGTTAACTCGTGTCTTTCACTCGCTGCCGTAACCCTCTCACATTTACCTATTGCATTGATGATGTTCCAATAGAATCTGTCCAATCATTCAAATACCTCGGTGTCACTCTATCTTGTGATCTGTCCTGGCGCTTGCACACTACTAACATCATCTCAGCTGCTAATAGATCACTGGGATTTCTTAGGCGACATCTACGTCATACCCCACAAGTAAACGCGTTGGCCTATAAATCATTTGTAAGATCGAAACTTGACTATGCATCTCCCATCTGGAACCTGCATCAGATTCATATCATAAATGCACTTGAGGCTGTGCAAAATCATGCTATTAGGTTTATTCATTCTTCATATTCGTAGGATATTAGCATTTTATCGATGAAAGCGGAATCTGGCTTGGAAACGCTTTCTTTCCGTCGACAGTTTGTCACGCTCTCTCTCTTTCGTTCATTTTTTTACAGCTTCCTAAATCACCCACCGTACATCACGCCCCCTTCTCACATATCTCATCGCACCGGTCATCCGCTTCAAGTTTGAATAGGGATGGGGAATGGGATTAAAAGATTCCAGAGGAGAGTGAGAAAAAAATAGAATAAAAACAAATATGAAATGCGCAAGTGGACCTCATACTAATATGTACAGGTGAGATGGCGAGTATATTTAGGCTTTTCTATACGAAATGGTGAATCTTTAAAGCTTTCCATTTAGACCAATTTCTGACAGGTATTTCAACAATAAATCCAAAACTCGCGGCGGCTTTCAAGGGCCGGGCATTGGACCTAAGATGCTGGGTAACGTTAAAGAATCGTGGCAAATCATGTCAATTTGTTGCTAAAAAAATGCCGCGGTTTCGCCCGGAAGGCGAAGCATCAATTGCGATAGCAAATTAGTAGAGAGGTATTCAGAGTAGGATAGTAGGTTTATCGGCTGCATAAGCTTGGACACATTCGCTTAATAACTGAATTAACAAGCGTGGTGTCCCCGCGCACAAGCAAACATGAATAGATCACACTCGATGAACGCAGACAACCACTGTCAAAACGCTGGCAACAAGCGCAGCCGCCGAAGCGAGCGAAGGTTCGTGCGGTCTATCGCTTCAACGGAAACTAACTGAGCGGCCGAATGCACGGCGCATACAAAGGTCAGAGCCGTGTGGAGATCGCTTGCAAGATAAGGTGCGCGCGACAACCCCGGCAGCTCGTAGAGGCGCAACGTACAAGAACGCATTTGTTGGCAGAGTAGAAGCCCCCCCGCCCTCCCTCCCGCACTGCCTTCCCGTTTTCCTCCTTTCGCGTGGGAGATTGCGTCGTCATTACCCCTTTGCGCCCGGTTGCAAGATACGCATTTGGTGCCGCAGCACAGCTTCGCCCCCGCTCACTCCCTCCCATACCCTCACGGCCTGTCGCGCGACGGAAGTCGCGTTTGCTCTCCGCCGTCCGTTCGCTCTCCGTGATAGCGCTCGTCCCCCGCGCGCTTTCACTCGCACATACGGCGCGCGGCGACGATTTTATCGCCCTTGGACTTTATTGGGGGCGAGCTCCACCACTGGAAAAGCTGGCGCCACCGTCGGCGTGACGTGGTATGAGGGATCACGGGGACATAGCGGCCACGTCGTCTGCTTCGGAAGCGCCGAAGCGAGCTGAAAACGAAAGTTTAAAGTCCCACCTACGCTCCGGTTCTGATTAAGTGGGGATGCTTTCCCGCCTCGGGTGTCTACTTGAAAACACTTGAAACCACTATAATAGGTAGTGGCTGCCTTTGAAGGCGTCCAAAATGGTAGACTACTGCTCGGTGTAGTAGCGCCGGACGTACGCAACGGAGCCCGGTGTAAGCCTTCACACGTACCCGCAGGCCGAGAAGCTGCGTGTACCTTGGATTGCGAAACTTAAAATCGACAAGCAGCCATCGGCTACAACTCGGGAGTGTAGCAAGCACTTCCGCGAGGGAGATTTCTGCTACGGCGTTGGGGATGCGACGTTCGGTGAGTAGCAGAAAGCGCGCACTCAGAAGCTCGCCCGCGTGCGCTGCCGGTTAATGTCCTCAAGATTTGGTCTATGAACTTGTTGATGCTAGATACTGGCAAGTTCACCAGAATGAAAAGGGAATGGTAAGAAGCACAATAAAAATGCATGGCATATGCTCTTGTTTGTGTTAGCACCAAACAATGAATGTACTGCATTAACAAAAGGAAGCACCGGTAAATCCCTCGCTGAGAAGACCGACAAACATACAGTGCGACGCAACTTGAGAAATAACGCTGAAACATCCAAGATTAAAAAAAAATGATTGAATCATCGCGATGACACATCACGAGTCGCCGTATAGCGTCGAAGTCCCTAGTTATAACGAAATTGTTTTTTAACAGCTCTGACAACGTCCACGCAACAAATGGTTGCTTGTGTACCATCAAATATTCATATGCTGCGGCCTAAAGCTCACGGCACGGTGAGAAACCGCGCTCGCAGCGAAAGCGAAACATTGCGCGCGGACATGCATACCGACGCGCAGTCGGTCACTGCGAACTCGTGCGATCATTGCATTGAGGCTTCATTCTGTTGTGCTCCATTTGGTTATACAGACAGCCCACTATAAGAACACATTTAACACAGTCTGCTTCCAGGTATTGCCTAGCATTCACACAAGAAGCTGGTTCGGAGGACTCCATCGCGTCCACCGCGCGCAATGGGCGTTCACTCTACGTATTCGGTAAAGAGATAGCGCCTGTAAACTATTCTGCGCTTTCTGTTTGTCCCAGGTTATTATTTTGACAGTAAGAAACTTCCCTCGCTTGGAGAGTACTTCCAGAAATGACCAGGAGGGCGCCCGCGTGGTGTTTTTATTGAGCGCCGACAGCCAAACTTACGAGGAGCGCGCCGCGTTATCCCTCATACTACGCAAGCGAGGCGCTTCCGACAGATGGCGACTCCGTAACTCCTCGCCCCCAATACGGAACCTCACGGGGACGGCGGAAATCCGCTTGAAGTGTTCATGTAATTGCTCATACTGGAAAGATTTTAACTGCGCTAGAAACAGGGACAAAAGAGGACAAAAAGACACCACGTGGTGTCTTTTTCGTCCTGCTTTGTCTCTGTATCTAGCGCAGTTAAAATCTTTGCAATATAAACTTCAACCAACTAGCCCAGCTTGGTGCACTACTACATATAATTGCTATCGCAATAAAAATTGTCTCTCGTCGCTCTGCACCGGAAGACCAAACTAAGGCAATCCAGCAGGCCGAATATGCCGCCAGAGCCCAAGTATACTCGAGGCCGTCATCTAGGTAGAGAGGCCTAGGCCTCACAAATCTGCTGTACAAAAATAAAGTTTATTCCTCCTCCTCCTCCTCGTCGCGGTACGCGGGGCATTCTAGTGGTAGGTGCTCCACTGTCTCTAAGCTGCCACAGTTATCACAGTAGGGGTTAGTGGTACGCCTTATGCGGTACAGATGATTATTCGTGAATGCCACGTTCAGTCGAAGACGATGGTACGAGTGTCGAGGAAGTGGTCATGGAATTTTCGATCTCATTTCTGGGTCAATATAACGCATAAAGTAATCTTGGTAAAACGGCAGATTCCAGAGGTGGTCTTTTTCTTGATAGGCATATTTCTTGACATGTTTGAAGCGTCGGCTTTGCTAAAAAGTGTTCTTCTGAAATTTCGGTATTGGAGTCCATTTCGGGCAGCTTGATTCGCTTTTTCATTTCCCGAAATACCGGCATGGTCAGGTATCTCCTGGAACTTGATGCAATGGCCAGCAATCTGAGCCTTGTGGTGAAGATAAGCACTGCCAAACGCTGCAGGCTGGTTATTACATCGCTTGTGCCTGTTCCACATACTTTGTAGGGCTGCTTTTGAATCCGTAAACATCACCCATATCTTTCGCGGCTGCTGTCGAAGTACATACACAAGGGCCTCCTCAATGCCATGTAACTCTGCTGAAGTAGATGATGTCGCTGGCTCAAGACGAAACGAGAATTGTTGCCCTGTAGAGGGCCCTAAATTCCGTACGATGAGCGATGTGGAGTTGTAGTCATCCGTGAAAATGGAGCCATCTGTGAAAATTTGTAAACCTGGAGTTTTCCACATCAATTGTGTAAGATCACGGGCGAGCATATGAAGCCTTGTTGCTGCATTGGTTCTTTACAGCAACTTCATCGGCATGTTCGTTGACCATGCTGCCACGGTGAATTGGAATCCACTGAAAATGGCTGTCACGTTCTTTCTCTAAGTTCCTAATGTAGCTGTCGTATTTCCAGCACTAGTTCGTTCAAACGCATGCTGGTTTCCTAGGCACAAATTTGCGTGAGTTTTCCGGCTTCCACTATCAATCAAATGCTATCTGAATTGCACTCCGCTGGAATCGTGCATTCTGCAGTGTTTGCACGATAATACGCGTGATGGCAAACTTCACAAATGTGACATAAAGTGCTCGTACCATATGTTCATGATTTGGTTCAGAGAAGTGCCTGCTACTGCTTCATTTGTATTTACACAAGGTCGTGCTGATGTGCAGCTGCGTGCCAGTTCGATGTGATTTTTAACTTACTGAAACAATTCGAAAGCCACGAAGAAACGAGAAAAAATAATGAGCCATTCCACTCTATCACTCTGTGACGGTGAATGATAAGCGAAGAATATTTGAACAAAGGAACGAACGTATTTATTGTCTTGATCGGCGGTCATCGTTACTAAAGTTGCGCGCACACATTCTCGTATCAGCTCTGTTATTATTATAATACTTCCATCATGTTCGCGTATAGGCCGGACTCCCGAAAAGCAATGCGCCTACGAAGAGCGACGGCAGGAAAAGAGACGAGAATGCAATCGTCGCCGGTGGGCGGCAAACACCACCGATGAAGATCATACACAAAACGCCAAGCGCATGCGTGACATCGCTCTCCGTAGGCGCATTGGTCTTTGGCAGTCCGGACTATACGCGGTCTCCCCATTACAACGACAGCACAGAAGTGATATTCAAAATGGAGAAGGGCAACTTGTCTTTTTTTTTTTTTTACAGCGAAGCTGTATATGGCTAGTTCCCAGCGTATCGGCGTCCGTAGACCAAAAACGTGAGCCCATCCCGAAGATAGTGCAATACCGGGCCGACCCATGGCGGAGGTGAAGCAGGCTTCAAGCACTCCGGCAACTTGCAAAAACAAGTTTAATATCATCGGTTCAAGTGCAACCCGGATCAGATATTAAGATGATAAGAACAGATACTACACTTGGACCCGCGTCGGTCATGTCTACGCCCGCACCATACACGTGTACACCATCCCGCGTATTCAAACTATTCCTACCAATCTGAGTGCCTTCTGTCTCCTGACGTCATGCTCTACGTAGGCTCATTTCCTCAGTTATGCTCTAACTGTGAAATAGGTAGGCTGCGTATTGTACGG
This sequence comes from Dermacentor silvarum, assembly GCF_013339745.2. Taxonomy (NCBI): domain Eukaryota; kingdom Metazoa; phylum Arthropoda; class Arachnida; order Ixodida; family Ixodidae; genus Dermacentor; species Dermacentor silvarum. The sequence continues at coordinate 1,660,261 of NC_051159.1, forward strand.
TCTGAAGAAGAACAGCGTGCCTACCAAGAACGATGGCGTGAACAAGGAAGGGAATGGGTACGGCGGCGGCGGCGGAAGGAGACCACCGACGATGAGCGGGCCGCGGGCGCCAAGCGCAAGCGTGCTGCCTGCCAGGACCGCGAGGGGGAAAGAAATGCGAACCGTTCATGTGGCCCCGATCCCGCATACTTGGAACGTTTCACCGGAGCAACGGTCAATCACCACATGTGAATGTGGATGACCAGTGCACCTTCACAGAGTGGAATATGGCACTGAATTTTTTCATATATACATTCGCGTGCAAGACGGGACCGCCACCCCGAGGAGCCGGAGGAAAGTAGACACGCGTGACGTTTCGACGGCACCGTCACTGCGGGATACCGGAAGGATAGGAAACTAGATCCGCAAGCGCTTGGAACGCCGACAAAGAGAGGGTGGTGCGAACGTAAACGTTCTTACCCTTGTTCCTGGGATCTCTTTGGGTCCCAGGTGAGACAAAGGTAGTTTAAGGGTGCCTTACAGACCTCGGAGCCCCCCACCCGGCCGGAGACCCACCCGGCCGGGTATGTGCCATTGCGCTTGGACCCTTTCTGCACTACTGCCAGGATCGGCCAACATTTTTGGACACGCAGAACAAAAATGCAAGGAACCCTGGCCACATACAGCTTCACTGTAAAATGTTTCTTAAGAGCTGGATATTTGGATGAACTTAATAGTTGTGACGGTAGCCTTATATGTGTATACATTCGTAAATAATATCATCACGGCGGAGAACACTGAAGCATACATTGATGTGTGCACGCCGGCGTTGGGAAGGCTGCTGTTCGGCTTAGTCATTCGTGGGAAGTCCTACAAGGCCAACCAACTAACTTTAAGCAAGCATCTGTGTCACTAGTGTGTGTGCCCGTGAAAGGAAGCGAAAACCTCACGCTTCGTGCAATGCACTGGACCTGCGTTTACTTCCAGAACTCTAGTGAGTGCAACATGCCGTTGTGAACCAGGACAAATGTTTCTGAAACGCCCTTATGGGAGAGGCGTCTAAATCGCGCTCATGCGTGTAAAAAGTTCGGAAGTGTCTGAAGCGCCAGTGCATCTTCGCTAGCAGTTCAGTTCACATCGCATTCTAGAAGCCGGCGCAATCTTTCTTCGTTCTTTTCGTTCACTCCAGCCTGTCAGAGCAAGCTCTCTCTCTATATTATTTTGCCCACCTCCGCTGGAAATGTCGTTCAACCGCAGCAAAGAGCGAGAAGCACGGAAAGTAAATGGAACCAGCCAGCCGTGGTTTGGCGCGGATTCAGCCAAATCCAATTAACTCTCAGTTTGGCTTCCTAGACCCGGAAAGCCCGTATGAGCGTCGGCAACAGTGCGCCACCGAACCGAGGCACTCGGCTGCGGCTGCAGAGGAAGCTGTAAATCTCGTGTCTCGAGAAAGTAAAGTTAACCCGTAATGCTGATAAAAAAGAAACAACAGAGATAGAGCGCTCCACCTAATGTCAGTCAGGAGGTATCGATCGCACACGCTTTCACACTCCGCGCAAGCGCAAGCGCATAGGCGTTAGGTTCGAGCTTTGAGTTCGGTGCTTTTCGCTCTCTAACGAACGCTGATATCAACTGCAAATTCGCTGGACGTACAACGCGGGCTACGGCCACTGTTCACTGAGAAAGAAAAATTAGAATTGATTCGTGATTTTAGCTTCCCGAAACAACACAGTGGTTTTGAGAGATGCCGTTATGGAAGGTTCGGATAGGGTTAATTTTGACAGCCTGGATTTGTGTCACGTGCACAAACTGAAGCGCGCGAGCATTCAGACATGCTACCCTGATCGTAATGCCGCTGCCAGGAATCGAACCTGGAAACTCGTGCTCACCATCATCACAACGTAGCCACTTAGCGACCGCGTCATGAACATGATACCGATGTTCCTTCTGTAACTAGCAATGAAGTTAGGAGGGTCTTGCAAGACATGAGCAGGAAAAAGATGCTGGAGCGCATGGAATAGCAGTCGATTTCATCAAAGATGGAGGAGATATGCTTGCAAAAGTTGCTGCCCTTTATACGCGATGCCTCACGACTTCAAGTGTACCAGAGAGCTGGAAGAACGCCTACATTATGCTAATACATGAGAAGGGATTCAGTAGAGATACCAGCGGACATGGAGGCATTGCGTAATCAAGGAGTACAGCAGGCATACGTTAATATCTTGGCAAATATCTACAAAGATTCCACAGCAACCTTGGTTATCCAAAGGAAAAGCAGAAAGCTTAATTACCTATCAAGAAAGGGGTCAGGCAATGAAAACCAATCTCTCCAATGCTATTCACTCCATGCTTAGAAGTATTCAAGGCCTTAGACTGGGAAGGCTTAGGAGTGAGGATCAACGGCGAATATCTCAGCAACTTTCGGGTTGCAGATGACATTGCCCTATTCAGCAACCATGGGGACGATTTACCACAAATGATTGAGGACCTTAAATGAGAAAGTGAAAGAGTGGGTGTGAAGTAGAAAACGAATGTAGAAGACAAAGGTAATGTTCAATAGCCTGGCAAGGGAGCAGGAATTCAGCATCGCCAGTCAGTCTAGAGTCTTTAAAGGAGTATGCTTATTTAGGTCAATTACTCACAGGGGACCCTGATCACGAGAAGGAAATTTACAGAAGAATAAAATTGGGCTGGTGTTCATACGACAGGCATTGCCAGATCCTGACACAATCATTGTATTCTACCGATGCTAACATATGGGGCAGAAACTTGGAGGTTAACAAAGAAGCTAGATAACAAGTTAAGCACCGCACAAAGAGCGATGGAACGAAAAAAATCACAGGCCTGCGCGGCACACGCCGCACAGTCACAGCGTAAGCTGGTGGGGCGGCTTAAGAGTAACAATTTCGGCCCCACGCACAGCAGGGTCTTCGCGGCAGTCTTTTAACCTTGTTTAACGAGAGCGATATCAATTTCCCGCCCAGCGTCGACGGTGAGCTGTGGTTTGTAATGCTCTCTGCACAGCACTCTGCTGAGCCCGATGATGCTTGGTTGTAACAGCGCACGTAGCTCTAAGATTCACTTCTTCAGCAGCGGTTCGTACCTCGCGAGGAGACGCCATAACGTGTACCGAAGAGGTACCGAGAATACGTGGCGCACATCTCACAGTGGGATCGCGTTTATTGCGCGCCTCGTCTGAATCGCATCTCGTCGTCTGCGCCTGTGCATGCGGCTTTTGTAGGCGCTTTAACTAGATGGCGCCACCATACTGGCGGAGGCTCGGGTCGTCTGCGACTGCGGGCCTGCCTAGGGGGCGTTTATAGGGCCTTTTTCTGACGCTGATACCAAGCGCTTGCGTGGCTCAATAGTAAAGTATCTGACTCCCACGCTGCGGGCCTGAGTTCGATCCCGGCGGAGTCCGAGCACTTTTTTTTTCGCATTTCACGCGATAGCGTTTACGCGGCGGCGGCGGCGGAGAACAACGCGAACCGAAACGGCTATTAGAATGACCAGCTTACGCTGTAGAATGTTAGGCCTAACGTTAAGAGACGGGAAGAGAGCGATGTGGATCAGAGAGCAAACGGGTATAGCAGATATTCTAATTGACATTAAGAGAAAAAAAATGGAGCTGGGCAGGCAATGTGATGCGCAGGATACATAACCGGTGGACCATTAGAGTTACAGAATGGATACCAAGAGAAGGGAAGCACAGTAGAGGACGGCAGAAAACTAGGTGGGATGATGAAGTTAGGAAATTTGCAGGCGCAGGTCGAAATTAGTTAGCGCAGACAGGGGTAATTGGAGATCGCAGTGAAAGGTCTTCGTCCTGCAGTGGACATAAATATAGGGTGATGATGATGATGATGATGATTATGAACAGGTCTGTGAGTATATGACGCGATCTTTTTACCAACGGTTGAAATGATAACGATTTTTGATTGAGAGCCTAAAACAGCTTATTTCAAAGGGCAGTTCTGAAGATTATTTTGCAGTAGACAAAACTAATGTGCGTCAGCCTAGAAAAGAATTAGGGTGGGAACTATCCTTGATTTTTATCTATGTGGCACGAAGCAGCATTTATGAAAGGTATAGAGGATGAAAGTGTGTGCAAAAAGTGGGGACGATGGTATGACGACTACGGTGTGACAACGGCTACATGATGATCATATTGGGAGACGACGCTGCAGTGACGATGACGGAGAAGCAAATGGAGTGACGGCATTGTCATGATGACGATGGTGTAACAAAACGACGGCGACATGACGACTATGTGATGCCGATGCTGAAGTGATGCTGATGATCTTAAAATGATTACATTTGTATGCCGACAACGGTGTCACGACGATGGCATGACGTCAAAGGGATGACCAAGGTGGAATCATGACGATGTCGTGGCGATGAAGTTATGACGGCAACGGGTGGAGGACAGTTCAATCGCTAGGACAGAATGACGATGATCTAACGTTCACGATGGAATGACGGCCTCTTTCAGATCACCACGCGATGTCTACAAGCGCATGACGATGACACCTCGATGAAGACGGCGTGACGGCGTGATGACGACGATATGACGACGCAGTGAAATTGTTTACTCATGTGTTTTCGATATCCCTCGATATCGAAAATGAATCTAACGATCACCGAGAGAGAGAGAGAGACTTCGTAAAAGCCACTCCTAGCCATATTCAGCAAATCATGGCAGCCTCGAGTCGGCAGAGCCCAGTTGGGATGCGAAGGGCGCAAGGAAGAGTCAATGTGCTGCAACCGGTTGCCTTGAAAACTTCGGGTGTTTCACAAGGAGAACGCCATGTCCCGTGTCAGAATTTCTAGCGGCATCTGCCCTTGATAACGTTATCGACTCCTGCTTGCTGCCTTGAAGAGCCGACAGAGCAGCCTTATAGGTGTTTTCGCTACCTACAGTTCCCCTATTTTTTCAATGCCAGTGCAATCACTGGCTCCACAATGGGAGCCGTTGGTGCGCCTTAGTTCAGTGAGTTGCCGCCATGTGACGCTGCCCAGAGGGTACGACTGCTTGCGTCACGCGTGCGTCTGAGCCACTGAGCGCGCGCCGCTGCTGTTACGGAGGAGATGCGGTAGACGCTTCACGCGTCTATCAGGATTACTTCCTCCGACTTCCGTCGTGAGGCACCACCCAGAGGGTACTCCTCTCCCCCATGACGGTAAAGCAGGCACGAAAGCTAGCCGACGGGGGAGAGTAGCAAAGGGCGATCAGAAAGGAAGGTGAACGGTTGTATCGGCCGCATCTGGCTGGCATTGAAAAATAGAGGAGGCGCTGTTACCTATGACGCCGCAGTGACTAGAAAGCCACTTAAATGTCACGTGGTGTCCTTTCTCAGCAAAGCTAAGGATTAGTTATCTAATATTGAATGCCAGTTGTTTGTGTGGTCCGCGCCGCAGGGCAATGGATATGGACCATCTTCGCGGTTGTTCTTGGCTGACGAGACCAAGTGCAGAGCGAAGAGCAGCAAGTTCCGCAGCCATCGATGTTGTTGGGTGCACGTTTTGAAACAGATGGCGGTGGCTCTTCCTAGGAAACTCACGGCTCCAGACGAACGCTGCAGAATGGCTGATTCATCAATGTAAATATGAATGTACCCGGCGTACCTCTCGCGTACATGAAAAATAGATAGTTGTTTGAGAGTAGGAGGTAACATCTCAGATTTTTTCCTGATCCCTGGCACTGGACATCGAGCCACACACCACGTAATAATCGCCGAGATGACGCCAGGACGTCGCTGTCGAGTTGAGATGAAGCGCAGCTAAAGCCTACAAAGCCATTAACTTATCGTGAAAGAGGTAAAAAGATTACAATGGCTAGCCTCTTTGGGCCTGAAGCGTGCCAGGTGCCGGCATGTGAGGCGGTGACGTAGTTCATGTTGCATCCGAAAGCCTGTAGAGACCTCGACGAAAACCGCGTCCGTAGCGAAATTGGTGGGCGCAATTATGCACGTAATTATATGTGTAATTATGAAAGGCGTAATAACAGCCTGTGTTACAGTAAAAAGACCGCTCTTGCTATTCCAATTTTCAAAGTCACTGGCCGTATTCTGTACAAGTCATCTCTATGTAGATAATCCTGACGGGCTTCCTGTAAGTGCTGATGAAGACGGCGAGAGATTAGGCAGAAGTCGGCGAAAAGCCGAATACTTGGAGACATGACTCTCGCGGAGCTTGTTTATATTCTAGAGAAAAAATCCGGCCGAACCTATTTCACGATGACAGCCGACGGTTGTGATATTATCATTCAAACAATGTAGCGACACCGTATTGCCGAAGACGCCCTAAGGGAAGTAGACTAAGAATCCTAATCGCACTATTGCAACAGCGCGCCACATCGCCACAACAGACCAGAGCGCCTAGACCCATCAATTAAACAAATAATAATCTTCTACATGGAGAAAGAGAAACGTATCTATGCACATACATTTTCGGACGCCACAAAGAAAGCTTCACGATATGCAGCTTCCCAACCGCAGGCAGTTCTGCCCCACTGGCACTGTATACTTGGGGTTCAGCATACCTGACTTAGAATGGAAGGCGGTGCGTACAGGGACGTGCATATAATGCTTAAATTGTTTCAAAAACAATTTAGCGCTTACTGCTACACTTGACGCTACAGAAAGCAGCGTTTCAGAGTTTCCTACAATTACTATAGACGGAGTTCTGGCGCGGCGATCGTTCAACCACCATGGGGATGATGGATTTGTCTGACCGTCGTGCTTTAGGGCTTCAGACGTCCTGGTAGCTTCGTTTATTGCGCTTTATCTGGGCCGAAGTTGACTTAAGTTTCAAACCAATTTATACTTTACTAATGCAGTGGGTAAGAAGACTCTGCAAGCACGTAGAATCGTTGCTAATTGCAGTGGTTGGACTTGTCGAAGCATGCATCTGTTCGGTAATGGTTTCAATATCGAGCTTCTGCGATAGAGGTCCTCTGTTCGAATGCTGCCGTCGGACACGTTGAATAATGTTAACCTTATTATTTAGAACACATGACTTCTTTTTGCTATCCCTTTGCAAAGCCACGAAGCCATTTCAAACCAGAAGGACGAAGCTTAGGCAAATCCATATCCATCATTCCTATGCTTGCGGCTCCAGTAGACACTAGCGGCACAGTTCCCCCTCTAGTAAATGTACGAAACTGTATGGACTGCCGCGTGTTGCTGAGGAGAGGGCAACACGCGGCAACCGTCCCTGACCATCAGCTTTATGCAGCTGCTGGCAGGCGGCGACACACAAGTTTATGCTTGTGCCGTTACGGTAGCAGCTTGCATTTCCATAAGCGAAGACAACTTTGCACTTATATCCCAAAACAATGCAACTAACAGTGACAAGTGTTCCACCGAACAACGTAGACTTCAAAATGCGATATTTTTGCAAATTTGAGGTAGGAACAGCGCAGTGATAAGCGCAAAATATTTCTTCGAACACTTTAAGAGACGTATGCATGTCCTTGTATGGTGCGCATGTTGAAGGTGTAAAACTTTAATTTTAATTTTCAGCTAAAAGATCACGAATTGTCACTTTTATCAGCCACACATGCAGATGTGCAGTGCACTCGCAACAAGCCATTAGAAGTTCCAAAGAAAGATACCGACACCAAAGCGGGGGATGTATGTAGGTTATTCTCCACAGACAGACATGCAGTCATGTTGACGGGTGGGTACTGCCAACATTTGTGTGTGAACTGCAGAAACACATGCCAACCATCGCTGCCACTTCACTTAAAGTTTTATAGAAGAAAGCCAACTAAATCGCGAAACCAAGCCCGCAGATGCAAGCAGGTTTACTTACGGGCCAGAAATTTGGTTACGCGCCTGCGTAATGCGTATACCATTTCTATGTAGTTATTATTGGTTTTATATGAATGTGCGTAGCCAAGACTTCGCGTATTGCTTTTTTTTTTTGCTATTTTCAGTTTTTACGTTTCTCTCGACAGCCAGCTGGAATAAAAAAAAATTGGTTGAGGCCGCTTCTCCCATAGTTCCGCCAATGAGCGCCCCTTCCCCGAAGCCCACAATCGACCTTCCTCATCGCCTCGCTCTCCCTTCACTCAGAGTCGTGCATTTCCCATGGAGCCGTAACCGTCAATGCGTTGGTCGGGCAGGGAGAGGAGGAGAGCCTTTCCAGTTCTCGGCTTCGTGAAAGAGAAAGCAAAGACAGAGAAAATGTTATCAGCTCCTTAAAACGAAGCGCAGAATGCTGCTCAAAGTACATCGAACGCAGAGGAGATCAAGGAAATAAACGTAAGAAAAAAGAAAGCCGAGCAGAACTGTTTCCCTCGTTTCCTCTATTATCGCCTTCATTTCACTTTTTCCCGCGGGACCAAAGAATACGAACGAGTTGGCGAATGGTCGACGACTTAACACGGGCCAGCACCGGGCGCCAATAACTTGGTTCGATTCGCTCGATTATTGCTGGCTGCCACCCGCACACATAACGGCTCGCCTCGCTGAATTTTGAAACGTTCGGTGTCTTTTCGACGTGTCTTTACTTCAGCCTTTTTGTCGCTCTCCGGGCCTAAATAAACCGCAGCCGTGCTTATCAGAAACTTTCCCAATTGTCCCCCGTGGAGCGAGAACGCTCGCGGAAATCAATAGAAACCGACTCTTTTGACTTTGCCTCTACAGCCATGTCTCAAAGCCCCACTTATTCTTTAGAGGAGAGTGAAAAGGCTGCGACGACAGACTTGCCAAAACTGGTCTCGCCAGCGAAGCAAATCATTGACTACGCTGCTGCCATTCTACGTGGTGGACAACTGCTTCCGGAGCTGTTAATTTATTGCGTTTTCTTCATTTTTGTTTCGACGTTTCACGCTGTCAATATAAGATAGCTACAAATATTTATGCGTAATTTTCTCACGATTCGCGCCATAACAACTCTTCGTGTACAGAAGCACGACGAAGCTGCGAGTCAGAAAAGCAGACCGACAAAGCACCGCAGAACCCATCCGTAATGTAAGATATTAGATAACAGCTGTGTTGGCTCGTATGTTTAATTTTGAGGTAATAAAAGCGCTCCACAGCATTGTGAATGTGGGAACAGACAATACTGTATATCTACATAAAAGTAGCATGTTTAACTTAAGTTGGTTCGAAATGTACATTTTGGAAGTGACACCCGCTAGCAGCAAGCAATATCGTTTTTAATGCCTGAGCATTCTTTGAGTGCTTCACCCGCTTTCCTGCGGCTGGCTTCTGTATTTCGCTGCTTTTCCGCCTGCCTAGGTCCCTGGGAGGTCCATGCTCGAATGGTTAGAACAGGGGTCGAAACCAACCGTCGGACCAACTTGGGTCACGGAGTATGTGGCAATGTGTACATTATGCCGCCCTTCTACGAAGTTCATTTCCACGACATGAGACATTGTAGATGTGCCGCTGCTCAATGAAACTCTTTGTGTGCCGACTTGGAGCACTGAGTATATGTGCCACTCAGTCTGCGCTAGTCTTCACTTTGATGCCAACTTGGGTCTCTGGGTGTGTGCCGCTCTTCAATAAATGTATTTGGCGTCAACTTGGGTAACTATAGCGTGTGCCACCAGGAATGTTCCGCTCTACTATGACGAAAAAGATCCCTTAAATTCCTCCGACGCTGAGCGGAATCAAACCCACGTCACAAGGGTTCCGCAAGGACAGCAACCCAATGCATTAGCAGGCTGCGCCCCAACTGCAATGGGTACGTGCGGCTTTTGAATGAACGCTTTTCACGCCAATCTTTTAGCGACCTGCACCATGAATGTTCTGGGTACGTGTCGCTCTTCAGTGAGCCTCTCGCCTACTTGGGTCACTGAGTATGCGCCACTGGGTGTTCGGCCTGCGAGGGAACAATGCTCAGCGTTCACAGGCACTGGTGTACCACGTTTCTCATCTCAGGCGCCACGTGCACTGTAAACCGTTTTACACGCTTAAAGGTTTTTAAGGGTGAAAATCTATAATTCATTCCGTTTCACCCTTTACGGGTGTAAGGGAATGAGTTGTATTGAGCGATAACACTCTTAAGGGTGCTAATCGTTTACAGTGATAAACCATTACCTGTAAACTGTTTCACACCCTTAAGAGTCCTTAAGGGTGCATCCATCTATACCGCACCCTTACACCATTTACGGTTGTAAGGGCGTGAGTTACAGATGGCAATCACCCTTAAGGGTGCAATTCGGTTTAGAGTGTGAAGACTTGTCGGCAGCGCTACTAGATGGCCATGTATGCCCAGAAATAAGAGCGAGAGGGGAGCCCAGTTGCCGCATGACGCGTTTCTAAGCATTCGCACGCACCGGCGCACCATGCATTTCGGAGGCCACGCTCAGGTTTCTCGGCGGCAGCGCTAGATGGCGCCAAGTGTGCTTAGGGAATCGCGAAAGTGCAGTCCCCGCTACAGTAGTTGCTTCATACATAATGTGTTGCGATGGTGGCAATATGTTATGCCGCTTCAATGCTAAACACATTGCCTTCGATCGCCATTGTGAGACGGCTTGTGGTGCTTTTTTTATTATTAGTAAGAGAAGAGCATCGGCATTACGAAATAAATTTTAGGTTACACGACGTAATCGAAACTGAGCGGGAAAGAAGTCTTCTCGGCTTAGCAGGAATAATTTGATACCACTTTCGAGCTATCCTTACTGAAAAAGCGCAAGAGGGTATAAGCTGATTTCAATATAGTCTCCCGGAAGGATTGCATGCTGAAGGAGTTGGTATGGCGTTCTTTTTTTTTAATTGAACGTCCCAGGATCAACATGAAACAGAGACGAACACTTAAACGACGCAATTGTGCCGTCAATTAGGCCTCTGGCACGATATTAACTCGCATTGGTATTTGCCTAATCAGACATGTATTCGTTCGGCTTAAATTCCGTAATTGGAACATCAGCCCAACACTGACAAAATGAAAATTAAATGGTGGCTGTCATTATTTAGCTACCTGGGCAATGTGATATCTCATTCAAGTAATTTCCACCTCAGAAAGTGAAAAATTTATACTTGTCACAGCCACTTTTTAGAACCGTTTTTCGAACTAAGGAATCAAAACGGCAGAATTCAGCGATTACTTCTGATTTGAAGTAAACTGGGCCGTGTTCTCTCACATCCGCAACAACCATATTGTTTGCATACGTGGTGGTTCCCCAAATAACGATCAAACATCTCCTTTGTCACTGCCGAGCATACGGAGATGAGAGGATTGCCTTTCCGACGGCTTCAGGGTACTTAGATGACAGCGTTCCAAAGAAGAGAGCTTCGGTCTATGGCCTGGTGCGTCTGCGATGCATAAAGCCACGAAAGCGCTGCTATGGTTATTGAAAAGCATCAGCTTCTACGACCGCGTGTGATTCGAAGTGAACGCTTGACTCCGTCTGTACAGTGAAAAGTGTCAAGTGCTATCTTCCTTCTCAATTTTGAAGTCCAAAAAGAAACGTTGCTGGTCCAGTTTGTGCATGATTGATTACCAGAAAGTTGCTGCAGCAAAAGACGAGAGACTACAGAAACAGCACAGACCAACGCACCAATGCAGCTAACGCATTTTATTCACGACAACAACAACTACTGCTAATAGTACTACTACTACAATGACAACAATGTTGTTTTGGGCCAGTTGATGTGACATTGCGAGTACATAAAGCGCAAGTGCACGGAGACACAGCAAGAATCAAGAGTGCACCTGTCTGTATTGCTTCTGTAGCTACTGGTCCTTTACTGCGCCGCAAATCTGTTAATGTGTTATTTCGTTTAAATTTTACCCTTTCCTCTAGTGAAGGATAGCCTGCCGAGCTCAGCCTAGTCAACCTCCCTTCATGACCTTTCTCTCTCGCTCTCTCTCTCTGCACTCACAAAAGGGAATGGCCAGAGGTTATAAGTTAATTCAAGGGGGGTAATTGGGGGGGGGGGTGATTACGACTGAGGAATAATTGATGAAACCGCGTCAGGTAAGAATACGAAGAGGAATGCCAAATTTGAATTATTATTTAAACAAATAATTTTAAAATTCGTGATGTTAAAGAAATAAAGGACTTCTTGAGGTAAATTGTGCTGTGACGTTTTGTGCAAACTTCCTTTCTCTCTAATATATTATAGCACGTTGTACAATCCTAGATACATGCACAGACTTCAGGCCTCTCAGGCTCACCAGATTTCACGAGAATCGTTATTTAGGTTCAAATAAAAAGTATTGTAGACTCTTATGTTTATTGCTATACGGCCAAGGACTTATATTATTTTCCTTCTACAGGGTTATTCCTTTATTAAAGTTGAAAGTGGTTCATTCAGACAATACTGGTGCATCTTCTTTATTTTAATTTCCTCGGTTTTTCGAGTGTTTCATTACTGTAACGGCGTCCATGGTTTTGGCATTTTTCCACCAACCAATCCATTCAAGGCACATTCTATATTTTGCATATACGCCATGTATGAGTTTCATCATCACCATGTGCTGTCAGCGTTAGCTACGAGATATACCCACAGACGCCACCACACTCGGAATCTGTGTGGAGCGCAAAACTTTGCAGAAATTACCAAGCATTGTTGCACCGCGATAGCGCCGTTTGCAATGCTGCACTGCATATGACGTGAATTCAAAGTCCAGTGGCAAGGTGCAAAAAAAAATTTAGGCGCTTGTTTAGATTCCCCTCCGCACATATTGTCAACGTTCTAAATAACGTTCTATCTGTGGCAAAATTAACTATCATGCGCTGTTATACTGGCATGTTTATGTGCTTTAGAGAGGCACATCAGCCAATTATATATTTGGGTTGTGATTTATTGTTAACTAGTAATTAGTTCAATCAACCAGCATCACAGAAAAGAATGTTGGAAAGCAATTCAACTTGCAGTTTAAGTCGATGAAAGACAAAGTCTTTCAAAGCACGTTGGGGTTGAGACCGGCGCGGAGTCACTGCGCACCGCACTTTATCGCGTCCTTCATTCACGCGAATGCATTAAGCGGAGCACCGGATTCAAACTGCACTGTGTTAGGGACTGGCCCGCATTTTGACGTATGATGACGTACGTGTTAACTACTTCTAAGTAATTTCCCCGACTTACCATGTCAAAACTACGATCCGATTACGAGGCACTCAGTTATGGGGGAAAAGCGTCCGTGGCGTAATGTTCATAGTATCAGGCTTCTGTGCTAGACGTCGTCTGTTCGAATCCGGCTATTGCACAATTGTATTACGCGTATGTGCGATTGTATTACCAATCTATTCGATTGGAACACTAACACATCTAGAGATATTTCGCCACCTGGTGTTCAAATTGTGACGCAAAGGAAAAGAGTACTGTTATTGTATGTAATGTTCTGCCGAAAACGCATTAAAACTAAATAAATCAGTATCTTTAAGCGTAACTATTGACGACGGCGACAGATCGCTTAGAGTGATCATAAAGTTTATATTGCAATATAACATGCCAAGTGCCTCAACGCGCTGGATTGCACGCGGAAAATACTTAGGAATGTTCTGTTCTTACTGCAGGGACATGCGCCCGTGCTCTAATAGTCAGAGCATCGGCTGCTGTGCTAGGGCCCTCTGTTACACTCAGGCCATCGGACAAATTGATTTACGTTCAGTGAATATATATATATATATATATATATATATATATATATATATATATATATATTCAAAACATCAGGGCAACCAGCGGTCCAGGGGCCCATACTAAGTAGTACATAACGGCAACATTTGTAAACGTGCATGTCTATGAGATCCGCCCACGATAGGAGGCTGGAAACATACCCAATACGGAAAAGTGGTGGTTAGCAAGTTCACTAAGCAAGGCTGTCTTGGAATAAGGACATCCAATGCGATGTCATACCGCAGTAAATTCTTTTTTTTTCAGCGCAACATTATTGCAATCACTGAACCAAGAAGGTTTCACTGTCCGGCTGTCAAATGTCATTGCTATCTGTTTTTTTCTTCCAGTAACTCGTGGCCAGCTACATGAACGTTTCCAGTCTCTACTGACAGTGATTGAGAACGAATACTGGTTCATTCGAATGTCACGAAGTGACATACAGGCGCACCGTTTCCAGTGTCGGGTACAAGAACTCTGCTGCGGAAATAACGCAGGGTGAGTGTCGAGAAAGGCCGGGTCATTAGCATTAGCAACGCCGCGATAAGGGCCGCCTAGAATGGCCGGATAAATAAAACACGGAGAAGCGCGCTCCGGGGCGCCCATAAAGACGACTGGCCTCAGCACCCATAAAAATTTGCCGAAGAGAACGGGGAAAAAAAAAAGACAGAAAAGAAAATACGGCGCGCTTTGCGAGCGGTGCAGGCTGCAGCGCTTTTACGACCCAGTAAAAAAGAGAATGAGATTACTACGTGAAAATGAAATGGCGACGGAGTTTTATGTTACTGCCCTGTACGTCTCGTCAACGCCACTCCCCAGCCACACGAGAAGTGAAGCACCCGCCTCGCCCAAATTCACGCACGTCAAACATACAACGGCTCCCTGTGGGTATAGTCGCTGTGCTGCGTGCCTCCACTATCTAAACGCGCTATGTTTCAGTTGTTAGCAGAAAAAAAATGACGAACGCGACAGTTCGATTTCTTTGTGATTCTTGTACTTCTTTTTGCGAGCGAAGAAATGTCGCTAGTAGCGGGAACAAGTTTATTGATGCGTAATCGACGAAACGCGTGTATTGCCAAATTTCTTTTTTTTAGGTGTTGTTTTATTTTACCTCTCCAGTAATATCCGAGTTCTCTCACGTACCGAGTGTAACAGCTAACGCTATGCACCTGTCATTATATACGCTGCATATAACGCGTTCTTAATTTGTCAAGATGACGACTAACCGGTTGTTCCAAAACGCATTATGCTTGGATTTACAGAGCTTATAAATTCTTTATATATTGTGACGCAGCAGTTCTCACGACATTTATTACGCGTCGGATATGCGGCGAGCCGACCACGCCCAGAGCACAGCTCACACTCAAGAGAAAGCCCCACAAGCGATGATGAAGAAGAACCCCAGTGAACCAAACGTGATGATAATCATGTAAAGATGACAATGAATAGCCTAATAAACGCTCACACTAATTTCCCCCCGCGGAAGAGCGGCCTTCCTGGCCGCAATTCAAGGGGACGGAGAACGTCTCGTGAAAGGCTTCATATAAGAAACGTGGACAACATCAGCAGCGCGGCAGCGGCGGTCATTTGGAA
Source organism: Dermacentor silvarum (assembly GCF_013339745.2). Lineage (NCBI taxonomy): Eukaryota > Metazoa > Arthropoda > Arachnida > Ixodida > Ixodidae > Dermacentor > Dermacentor silvarum. The sequence continues at coordinate 1,675,413 of NC_051159.1, forward strand.
CAATAACAGCTGCCACGCGATAGTTAACCACAGAGGTCTGCTCCAAGACTTTGTAGGGGCCGAAGAACCGAAGCTGGAACTTGTCATACAAGCCAGGAGTACAAACTGGTGTCCAGAGCAGCACTTCCTCGCCAGGGCGGAAGCACACGACACGATGACAGGCGTCGTAATGCTCCTTGCGGTCCTGTTGCCGTGCTTCGGTGTTGATGCGGGCGAGCTGGCGACAACGCAGAATGCGGGACACATATTCTTCTCAGTAGGATGGAGATTGATTGACAGTCGTAGCGAAGAAAGAGACGTCAAGACAGGAAGAGGGTGAACGACCATAGACAAGGTAGAATGGCGGGTAACCGGTCGTGCGTTGAACGGCAGTATTATACTCAAAAGTCACGAATGGTAAAATTGGGTCCCAGTTTACGTGATCCGCTTCCATGTACTATCGCGCTCAGTATGAGCTACACCACGGGAGCGCGTGGCCAAGCGCCCTGTAAGGTTGAACAGTGGCGCCGATCGTGACATGTTTCCGAGCTATCAGGGGAGAGTTTGGCTGTTCCTGCGAGTGCGCAGTGCCTCCACTTGCTTGCATTCACGCTCGCCCTCGTTTTGCCCTGTAGTGATATTAGCTTCGAAAATGATAACTGCCGCCCTGGCTTAACGTCCGAACTTTGTTATCGACAAGTCGAGCTTCACAAAACAGGTGATATCTAGCCGCGCTCCATGTGTGTCCTTCATTTTATTTAATGAGGAATTCCGGACTGATGCGCCGCGCACCCTATTGCGTGTAAGTGGCTGCGTGTAGTGCGCACAATGAAACACTAATACGTTCTTCACTTGGGAAAATGTCCCGAGTGCGAAACACTGAACGCCTGCGAATAGTTCCACTGTCCCTGAAGCAATATACTCAATGCCAAATAGCACAGATGACGAGGAGGTCGAATAAGACTGTCCAATCGCATCATCCAAGCTTATAGGGATGGAGGCCGCATCAGCGACGCTCCTTATAAACGGCACCCTCGTGCAACGACTTCTGCACAGGACATGGATATCCTCGATGCCGCGCAGGCAAGTCCCTTCAGCACTGCCAAGGAGATCGGCGCTGGCGCTGGTGTGTCTGCAAGTGTGTCGACAATAAAAAGACAACTAGCGGAAGGAAAACTAAGGAGCCACGTTGCGGCCCAGAAGCCGCGCCTCTCCGAGGCAAACGAGGCGGTGCGTCTTAACTTCGCGAGCGAATACGTCTCCTGGACCACGGACGATTGGAAAACTGTACTTTTTTTCCGACGAGTCTCCCTTCACAACACGCTGGGACCAAAAGCAACGCGTGTGGCGCCGTGTCAAAGCCCGCTACGACCCCGTTTACGTGCAGGAAGGCGCATCGTGCGGCCGCACAGCTGTCAATTTTGAGGGCGCAATGTCCCGAGATTGACTTTGCGTTTACACCGTATTGAAGGACCACTGACATCGGCAAGGTATTGCGACATCCTTGATTATGTCATGATTATGTCATGCCTGACACGTTGAACGGGCATTTTCCTGAAGGAGACTTCCTGCTCCAACAAGATCTGTCACCTGTCCACACTGCAAAGGTTGTTGAGGAGCTCCTGAACATGCGAAGGGCGCGATGTCTCAGGTAGAAGACATGCGAAGGGCGCGATGTCTCAGGGGTAGAATGAAGGTCGGGCTTTACAAAACAGGATTGCACAGGTCATCCGCTGATGAGCTATGGGGCGCGGTAGAAGAAGAATGGATGCTCGTCTTAAATGAACACAGTTTCATTGAGAATCTTTACGCGTCACTCCCGTCGAGGATGTAGAACCTGATTGCCGTTCAAGCGGCCATGACCCGCTACTAAGGCGTGACGACCGCTCCATCTATTTTCTTTTCTCGTTACTCGTGTTTTTCCCCTTTCATATTTCCTTTATTAAAAAATGTCATTATTTCTGTTGTTACTGCAATTTTGCACTTCTTTTTTATGCTTTTTGAATCCAGACAGTATACTTTGTTCACATTGTTATTCATATACTTATCTTGACTAGGGCTTGTTCCCTATGTTATTTGCTTTGCATTCCAATGAAGATATATTATAATTCTCGAGTTACTTTTCTGTTCCTAATTTCTTTGACTGCGAGAAATTGGCTTTTCTTTGCCATCTTACGTTATACTTGCCAATCCGCCTTTTTCATTTTCCTGTGCTGCCCTCTGCCGCACACAGCTGGAAACGTTTTGGAAGGGTTCCGGTGCTTTCGCCGGTTGACTTGTGAACCTGCGCCCTTGTTGAGTGCGCATCGCTTGTGCGTTTCGTGGATGGCGAATAATTATTCATGGCTTCTGCGGAGCAGCATGTCGTTCCTGGAAGCCATGTAGCACTCACCAACTATATATATAGGCCTGAGTGTGCTGTTTGTTTACAGTGCGGCCGATAAAGGCACGCTGAGTTCCCTCTGCCGGTCCGGCTGCTTTGGAGTTTGTTGTCGCTGACTCCTGCACTTGCACCTCGCTTTTTTTTTTCAATTCTTTTTGCATGTTCTTTAGATATATAAGTTTTCAAGCGCGCAGCCTTCCGCGTTGGATTTAGCAAAGCGGTGCACTTGTTTACATCGACATCTACAGCCAGAGATCGTCGTTAGCGTCAGAAATTGGGGAAAAGGTGCATCGCTGATATGAAAAAAAAAGTCAAAACGTCGAATAAAACACACATTACTGCTCATATGAGCCGCGTTATTCCACCGTGAGACGAGTCAGTATCAGCGGCTGACTGTGATCCAGATACAAATTTAATTACAAATTACAATTACAATTACAATTACAAATTACAATGTTAATTTATTACTGATTCTCGCTTTTCTTTAACTTCATCATATTTAGTTTGCGCGTGTCATAAAGCATTGTAAGAGAAAACTGTGCTCGCATAAGCGCTCATTTAAAGGCCGTGTTGTTCTCCCGCAAAAACGTGGATGCCATCGCTGACACTGTTTGCAATATATAGCTGAGCGAGGCGACTGTTTATGCTGCTGTACTGAATGTACCGTCTCTTGTTTCGCGTTTGACGCAGAGATAAACAGTACATCTCAGGAATTAAGAAATGTGTCAGCATACCAACACGTAGAAACCCACCCATCTACGTTGCGAATACGAGCGTTAGCCTACGGGAATGGTGACGTACATATGCTGGCACAGCCGTTGGGCACCGCGCTGTGCCGCCGCTTGCAGCTTATTGTGTAGGTGCCGTGCGAAGCGAAGACTAGTTTATTTCAAATCGATAAGACCAGAACTGAACTATAAAAGCAGTTTCCTTTGTCCTAACTTGCTTACGTTTCAGTAAGGGTTTGTGGGCGGTTCCGGAGGCGCTGAGTACTTCGTCTACGAGTTGCGAGAGGAATGCTTTTCCGCGGTCGCTCAGGATGACGCGAGGAGCACCACGACGCAGTACTAAGGCTTTAAGTGTGAATACAGCAACTTCAGAGGCTGAGACAGAACTCACACAAGCTGTTTCGGCGTAGCGTGTCATGTGGTCAACGGCTGTCACAATCCATCGTTTACCGGTGAGAGTCACAGGAAAAGGACCATACAGGTCACTTCCAACGACTTCAAATGGTTGCGACGGACGCGGAACTGGTTGCAGTTGTCCACTTGGGGCTGATGTAGGGAGCTTTCCAGGCTGATAAAGAGCGCAGGAAGCGACATACCGCGCTACACTGGTGGCCAAGCCGGGCCAGTAGAAGCGACCTTTGATGCGGTCATAGGTTTTCTGGAAACCAAGGTGACCAGCAGTCATGTCGTTGTGACAAGCCTGCAGGGCACCAGCACGTAGAGGGCGTGGCAGGACAGGAACCCAGCGCAAGGCCGGAAATATTTTAGATAACTGTGAGACATCGTGCAGTGGGCTTCACTAGAGCTGAAATTCGGACTGGTTGGTGATTTAGGATCGTCAAATAACAGCGCGTAAACGTACTGAGCGCTGTGTATGTTCAAACACAAAGCGCTGAGTACAAAAACAAGGGACGTTCATGCCTTGTTTTTTACTGGCCGGTATTTGAGATCGTGCCGTGGGCATAAAATACGCTGGGGATGATACCGTGAGGAAATCGACCACAATAGACTTTTGAGTTACTTATTTCAATGCTAGGAATGATTCGCAGCACAAACGGCAATGACGCGAAAGGACGACCTAAGAAATACACAGTGCATGTGTACGTGTTCCTTCTTTCGCGCTACTGTTCTGAAAGTACCATACTGGCAAGTATTTTTTGTATCACCTAAGTGCAAAATTTCGCTTGCTGTAGCGATTCCTCCTGTCCTAGACTAGTTTTATGAAAGGGCACTTTGTCCTTCGAGTGAAAGCTGACTATAATTTCATAATAATGTATGTGGCGACCTGGGGAAGTAGCGGACGGGAGGCGCGGTACGCAGTTTAATGATAAGGAAAGCCGCGGCAGGAGGAACATGTCCGAACACACCCTTCGTCCCAACATGGTGGGTGCTTTTCCGTAGTCATTTCGAAAATACAGTTAGGCTATGTTCTACAAAGACATGAAGGGTCAGCTAACCTGTGTAGCGGAGGAAAGCTGGCGCTGGTGGTGTTGCTCACTGATATGTCATCCCTGTCCTCGTTCGTCTTATTAAAGGTATGGTCCAGATTCCTTCCGCACTGGCAATTATAATGCACTTGCAGAGAAGAGATAGCCGACGTTGCTGAACATTGCATACCGGGCGCAGACGCCAAGAATTATGATGTGGACTGCGGCGATCGAAGCCAAGCTTCAAATCGTGGATTTGACAGCCAAAGCCAACTCACGTGATGTAGAGACGCCATATTGAGGAGCTGCAGATTAATTTCGACCGCATATTTTTCTGTTCAGTGTTCTTTCTCCTTTTTTTTATTTTGCCTTTTTTAATGCGTAAATATATCCAAGTGCAAGAGTGTTTTCTTTTTCGGCGCGCGGCACCAAGGAGAAGAGGGATTGTTAACCGCGGACAGGGGCCACTACAGGAGATAATATTACTGGGTTCGGGCGGAGTACTGGGTAAGGCGAGTACTTGTAGAAAGGAATACAGCCAATAACAATGTACACATAATACAGGGTGATCTCGTTTTTTTTTTCAAGTTTTCGGCATTTCTGAAAATCGCCTGTGGCAGATAGCCTAATTTTTGTTCTTGGGCAAGGTTATTCGAAGAGGCGGACAATAGTAGCATAAAAAATCCAAACACATATTCAATTAATTAGCAAAGATGACTAATTACGCTATTAATTAATTACTTTAGGGTACATATTGCAATTTACGAATTGTAGCTGCTGAGGTTGCCAGATTTATCTACTTGAAATGAATGTCTAGGAAGAGACCAGTTTCTAAATACTGCTACGCTAAAGCTACGCCAGGACGGAAGAAGAGGAGAACGAAGTGCGCTTGTCCTTGGAGCGGCTCGGTGTCGGCGCGGCAACCCTTTTCCCCTTTTCATCGATTCATCTGTAAATAAACGCACCCCATCGTAACAGTTTTGGTGGACGGTGCGGGGTAAAACAACGGCGCCCCCGAAGAACGACAAGCGCACTTCGTTCTCCTCTTCTTCCGTAGCTTTAGCATAACAATATTATTTCCGAAAGTGTGGCATGAAATACATGGGCGTTCCAGTTAATTTCGTGCGTCAGTGCATAAAAGTACGTTTTGGTAAATAAGTGGAACAACAATGCCCATTCCCATCAAGTTTAATGCCACATATCTCCAAACTTGTTTCATTATGGAAATTCATTCCAAGTGGATACGCCTTGAAAACTCGCCGGCTTCAATTCGCAAATTGCAATTTGTGCTGTAATTTAATTATTGAGGAAGTTAATTACTTATTTTTAATTAGTTTAATGCGTCTCGATTTCTCGTGCAACTAATGTCCGCCTCTCTGAACCATCCAGTTCAAGGACTACATTAGGCTATGTGCAACTGGCGATTTTTTAATATTCCGGAAAACTTAAAATTGATCCCCCCGTATATAGGCAAGACACGTTCCGGAGGCTTTCTTAGTGTGGACGCTGGTCAGAGGGAAGTAAAAATAAGTATTTTGAAAGACAGGAAAAGAGTACGGGTGTATGTGGCCTATGTTTTGCAGTTTGATGCAGATAGGGTCATTAGGAAGCTGAAAGGGATAACGGACGTTTTAATGGTGTCCATTGGACACTTCTTGCATTCTTGAGCAGCGCATATGGGAGGGATAGGTTCCAAATCGTCCGCTTTTCAATCCTTCTGCTGGACACTTATTACCGTGCGAGTTCCAGTATAGTTCAGCCTGCACCATTAATCACTTGGAATACCCACTTGAGCCACGGTGTGAATGGATGCCTGAATATGTTAGCTTATCCCCTCGTTCCCCGTGACGTTCGTGGAGCAACGGCGAGTAGCAGCTAGTTTCGAGGAGGAATGGGTTGGCCACACAGAGTGTGTGTCTATCTCTTCTCACTGCACTCACCAAAGGCATGTAAGCCCTTCTGGGTATATGCAGATTCCGTTAGAAAATTCTCCAAAGTTACTAACAAAATAAGACTCCATCAGCTCAAGTGCATGGGTGTTTTCAAAACCACATAGCAAGAGCACGACGCTCACGCGATTAAAGCAGATATCGGGCAGTCGAAAAGGCATGCGAAAAAGTAAGTTCGGAAGGTTTTTCGTATGCGCTAGACAGTTCTTACGCCGTAGGTGGCAATGCGTCTCTGTTGCCTCGATATGAAATTCTGCATACGTCTCCTGGAAGTTCCTATATCCCGTAGCTTGAATAACAATTCAGATTTCCGAGAACTCAGTAAAATTGCGCTACGATGTCTGAGCCGTATCTCTTATTACTATATGTAGCGGTGAAACTTGCAAGGATGTTTTTCTTGGCAAATTACATCCTTGTTGCAGTTCCGGCTACTGAGTTGCCATCTTGACCAACAAATCTCTGAAGATTTCATCCCTACGGTATAAAGTCGAACCCGGATATATCGAATTATCGTGTATATCGAACAGCTGTAAAATCCCCTTTAAATCCCATGCAAATGTATATGGCTGGTAGACGCGTATATAGACGCCCGTTCACCAGCACATCCGATATATGGAACGCGGCTCCACGCCGAAGACCTCAAATAAGTGCACTTCTTTGGGCACTTTGAGCACTTCTGGCACATGGAGATGGAGAGGAGAATGTGCAGTCAGTTTAGCCGTGTAGGTCGTGTGTGAAAACTGTTGAGTCCCGTCGAGCTGTTCGGCTAGCCCGCATGCTACGCCGACCGTCAACATTTCTTCTTTCCTATATTCATGGCGTCGTCGTGTAGGTTGAGTACCTATTCGTGAGTTCATTTTCCGCAAGCGACGGCCGCTGCAAGTGTAAAGAAAAGAATAAAATTGGACTTTGCTATGAAGTTGAGAGTTATCCAGCAGTTTTTTTGCTGGTAAATAAAGTGTGCTTGCTTCTTCTTTCCGAGTTGCATCAGGCCCTCGGACGCATCAATCGGTAAACCACCGTTTGCCTCAGGCCATTTTATTCGACGTATCAAATTACCTTTATATCGATTTCTTTGTTACCCCCTTCAGATTCGATATATCCGGGTTCGACGTACCACACCAAGTGGCCGCTTAAATAGAGCACATGGTCGGCTGCTCTCTTTCAGGCTGTTCGAGTGGGGACTGTGGATTGCATTCACTCAGGAGCCCCAGCACCAGAAGTGGAGACGAAATTTACATCAAATTGAGTGTCGTTTTTGCTATCCATTGGTCCCACTATGTCTACTTGATCTAAAATTCAAGCGCACTGAATGACGTTGTGTATTATTTTGTTAGGGTATTTTTGATGTAGTAACACTGATTTCAGTTCCTGCAAGTGTTTATCGAATTGCGCGCATTTAGAGTACATTATTCGGTATGTGTGAACTCAGGGATGGAGTTTTGCAATATTGGGTATGGCTACTATTGAAAGTGTTACTAGCACTCTGTCAGCTTTCTAAATCATTGTCATCACTCCGGCATTCCTGTTATTTATTTATTTTTTGTTTCGTTTTAGTTAGCCTAAATGACCCTGGGGGCATTACAAGGGAGGCAACAATAAATGGACAAAAATAAAACGCATTTGTCACGGCCCAGTTTCGCCAAGGGCACCGGCAATAGACACCTAAGCCTTTCGCCTTAATAATCGAGAACATTCGGAAGCGTGGAGGGCACATCGGTAACAAAACAAGATGAAAAAAGCTGAATTAAGCAAGGAACAGCACTTTTACTTCGGAATTACTACGTCATTATCACCCGTTAGTTCTATCGATAACCTGCCAAAATTTACGCAGATTGGTTTTTAAGAAGGAAAGACGGGTAGTTCAAATAAAATGTATGCTCGGCAATGGAAAACGCTTGCGTGTAATCGTTTGCAGCGAGATGATGTGCTGTCGAACTGGCACGTGGTATAAATATAGTCAAGCTTTTCGATACAAGTGATTTTATTATTTAATATTCCTTTTGGTGGGTGTGAACCACGGCGATTTTTTATTCTAGATTTTGTGTAGTGGAATAAATTAGTAAGTTCAGTTACTTTGGATTTAAATAACAACCAGTTGTCGTGCACATAATTCTTAGAAAATCCCCGAAACAAGGGTATTAAGGAATACTTTGAGTTGCGTATTTACGGAACTATAGTCGCCCCTGCTGTAGTCTCTAATTACCTTCGTCTATTTGCGATCGCGAAACGTTAGATAAAAATATCCGACGACACCTAAGCACTTGTGAGTTGTGAATGCGAAAGCATTAATGTCCATTTCAATGCCGCTTAGCGGTCCTTCGAGTTTTGCTACGGGGTATGCTATCGACTTTTGGGATTAGATTGGTGCGGTTTATTGTTATTTTTTCACAGCTTGTACGTTATTATGTTGGCTGTAGAGACCGGAATCATTTGGGTGAATCAAGGACGCCACATGTCACCGACGTCCTCCGCGGCGAGAGACCGAGGAAGCCGGCAGGCGCGCTCAGCAGCTAAACCCAGTGAGAGAGAGAGAGAGAGAAACGAACCGCGCTCCGTCTTATTAGGGCTGCAGAAGATAACGCCAACCTTTCCCTTTTCCCTCAAGAACCACTTATCATCATCATCATTAGCCGCATGCGCACGTCACGCGTCTGCCTAGCCGACGGCAGCCTGTCTCGCCTCGCGGCGTCGCGTCGCCGTATCTGCTCCGTCGAGGCACCCTGGTGACGTTGCGTCTCCCTCTCCCCTCACGCAGCACTTGGCGCGCACCACTTCAACAGGAGTGCTGCGCGGTCACTGTTCGCATAGGCTCGTGCGACACGACCATGGCCAGCATATACATCCGCCCCCGCCTCGCCTGGGATGCCACCAGCCTCCTGCAGCTGGCAAGCCGCCTGGGGAAAGATTCCCTCCTGTGTGGAGACGTCAACGCCCACCACACAGCCTGGGGAGGACGACGCTGCTGCACCCGTGGCCGTGCCATCGCAGACATCAGCCTTCGCGCAGGCCTCCTGATCCTCAACAGCGGAGAGGCAACCTACGTTCGCCGAGGTGTGCGCACGGCCATAGACCTCAGTCTTGCGACTGAACGCTGTGCGTACACCTGGACAGTCTGCCCTGACACGTGGGGGTCCGACCACTTCCCTGTCATCCTCCGCCATGACGGGGGTCGGGCCCCCCGGAGCAGGGTCTGCTCCACGGTGAACTGGGCCCACTTCAGGAGACACTGCGCCGGCGATCCTGCGGATGGCGATTTCTTCAGCCACATAAAGAACAGTGCCACGGCCGCCACCGTAGTGTCACGAGTGCAGCCAGGACGTCCTGTCCCTGACCTCCGGCAGCTGAACCTCTGGGCCGCAAGGAGGAGGGCAGAACGCCGGGCTATTCGCACGGCTGACCAGGGAGACTGGACCACCTACCGGAGGCTGGATGCTGTATGCAGACGTCACGCCAACCAGCGCCGTCGGCAGAGCTGGGCGGGAGTCTGCAGCTCCATCTCCTCCGCCACAGGCAGTTCAACGGCGTGGCGCCTGCTACGAGCACTCCAGCAGGGCCCAAGCATCCGACAACCCATCCTGGCCGTTGCTGTATCTATGGGGCTGACAGAGACGGCTCTGGCTGACCTCCTGGCCAGCCACTTTGCCACCCGGCCACCAGTACCGACCCCTGATCCAGCCAGCATGGTGAGAGCTGCAGCAATGCACACCACCCACCACCAGGACTGGACGATGGAGTGCGTGGCGGCCCTATGCGATGAGCCTTTCCAGCTCCATGAGCTGACCAAGGCCCTCGACCGTTCCAGGCGGCGAAGCGCCCCGGGAGTAGACGGGATAACCTTCCAGATGCTCCGCAACCTGGCGGACGCTGAGAAGGCCCGGCTCCTGGACTGTCTCAACGCTGTCTGGAACAACGGCCAGCTCCCCGAGTCATGGCTCACTGCCATAGTCGTGCCCATACTGAAGGCACGAAAGCCAGCCACAGCTCCATCGTCATACAGGCCTGTCTCCCTTACATCTGCGGTCTGCGAAGTCATGGAGACCATGGTCCTGGTGCGCCTGCAGTGGATAGCCAGGGTGCTGGAGTTCTTTCCGGAGCAGCAGACTGGCTTCCGGGGTCGCCGCTGCACAGCTGACTCCATCGGCGACGTCGTATCGACACTGGAGCAGGCCAGGAGTGAAGGAGAGGCAGCCCTGCTGGTCCTCCTGGATGTGCAGAGTGCCTTCGACGGCCTGCCCCATCAGGTGGTGATACACGCCCTCGATGCACTGGGAGTGTCGGGACGCATGGATCAATTCGTGCGTGCCTTCCTGACCGGTCGCTCGTTCCGAGTGCGCGTGGGCACCGCACAGAGCTCCCCGCGACCGGTCACGGCAGGCGTGCCTCAGGGATCGGTGCTGAGCCCCTTCCTTTTCAAGGTGGCCCTAGCACGCCTGCCCTCATCCATCCCGAAGGGCCGGCGCTTCCCAGTGCACTGCTCAGTGTACGCAGACGACATCGCCCTGTGGACCAGCGGACCACGACGCAGCCTTCCTGCAGTCCGGACCTGCCTCCAGGAGGCCCTGGACGCCTCGGTGGGCCACCTAGCTTCCGTGGGCCTCACGGTATCGTCTGCCAAGACCAAGGCTCTCCTGGTGCATCCTCGTTCGGCCACCCGACGGAGCACTGCCTGTCTCAGCGTAGGAGGCACCAAGATAACTTGGCAGAAGACAGTCATGTACCTGGGACTGCAGATCGACCACCTGCTGACCTGGACTCCCGCTGTAAAGGCTGCCGTGGCCTAGGTCCAGAGAGTCCAGAAAGCCGTGAGCCGCATTTTCTTGAGGGGGCGAGGATGCTAGACATCCTGGGCGCTGCGTCTGCATTCTGCAGCCGCCACCTCCAGGCTGCTCTACGCCTTGCCACTCGTCACGCTGTCAGCAACCCGGCTGAGACGTCTGGAGCAGCTACACAGAGGCTTCATCAGGAGCGTGCTGGGGCTGCCCCGGGCCTCTCAAATAGCAGCAACGCTCGCAGAGGCGGGGGCGTGGCCTCTGTCCCTCCTGCTGCAGCAACGTGGCCTGCTGCACATCGACAGGCTGGCCCACGCCCCTGACGGAGAACGCCTGCTCACCCGCCTGGCGAGCCGTCCCTCCTCCAGGATGGGGAGCCTCGTCGACACTCACCTGGCAGTGGTCGGCCAGGTACCCCCAGCACCACGACTCCCGCCACCACACGAGAGGCCCCTGGTCATCACCACCTCGCTTGAATGACACAGCAAGCGGCGATCATCCAGCTGCGTACTCCTTCAGGTGGCTACCTCCAAGCTGGAGGAGGAGCTGGCGGGGAGATTGCTCGTCTTCACGGATGGCTCCGTCCTCCCCGACAGCGGCTCAGCCACTGCAGCCTGTGTGGCCCCCGCGCTCGGCAGGACATCGACCTGTCGACTTCCCTTCTCGGCCAGCTCCACCGCTGCTGAGATGGCGGGCCTCCACCTGGCCGCAGACCTGCTGGCAGCCGAGCCTCCTGGGGTACCGGTCGCAGTGGCCAGCGACTCGCGAGCTGCTCTCCAGGCTGTGTGCCTCCCGGAGAGGGCTGGCTTCAGTGCAGCCCTCCTGGTGACGAAGCTTCACGCCCTCCGTGCCAGTGGTACTGATGTCTCTTTGCACTGGGTACCTGCTCACGTGGGGATCCCGGGCAATGAAGAGGCAGATGCCTTGGCCAAGGAGGCACACGGCACGGACACGGCACCCAGCCAGGCGGTCGTGTCATCGGACTACTCCAGGAGCACCTTGCAACGACTGCTGCTGAGCTGCCACCCCGACGCACGCGTGGCAAGGCGGAGCCCTCCGACACGGCTGCCTGACAGGGGACTGACCAGAAGGGAGAGATCCCTCCTACTACGCCTTCGGATTGGCTGCTGCTGGACAGCCGCCCGAAGCTTCCGCCTGGGAAGAGCAGACTCCCCAGCCTGCTCTATGTGCGGGGCAGACGAAACACTGGAGCACCTCCTATGTTCCTGCCGCGCACTCGACCAACACCGCAACACCATGGTGGCTCAACTCCGCCGCATGGGCCTACCTTCTGGTACCGGCACTGCTGCATCCAGCCAGCAATCCCAGCCAAGTGTTCAAGGTGGTCCTCGGCTACCTTGCGGACACTATGCTGGCTGACCGGCTGTAGGGACACCCTGCCCGAGACGAGGACGACTGCCCTCTCCCTTCCACCCTTCTCCCACTATTTCCTTCTTTCTCCCCCCCCCCCATGCTCTCCCCTCAGATGCTGAGCCGTGCTCCCTATAAGGGCTGCAGAAATATGCATCTTTTCCCACCCCGAACCTCTACTACTACTACTTCAACAGGTGTTCCGATTCATCCGCTCTGCTTCGTCGAGGCGCGCTCGTGAATTGGCGTCGCAGCCAATGGGAATGAAGGGGTGCCAGTTTGACAGACGGTGCCAGTTTTCTCGCACAATGGGCCATTTCGCATCAAACGGAGTGGTCGGTCAAGCCAGGTAAAAAATTTACATTTCGAACCGACACTGGGTTAGTGGTAACAAGAACAGGATAGTCGCACTCTCAGTAGTGCGCCTTGTGCGTTTAATGAGTGGGGTTGAAGTCTAAACACGCCATAACAAAAGTTACGCATCCGAAGGAACTTGAGTTAGTTACTGGGATCGGTGCATCACGAGATATATTCGGAAAATTGAACTCAACTAGGAGCGTGGGTGCTGTGGGGTACGTTACGTGCAATTTAGTAGTACGTTGTATATCTAAAGAAAAGAGTGCGCGTTACTTAGTAGGACGGTAACACTGGCAGAACATAAAATACTTGTGATTAAGATGGAGGTAATGCAATGCCTGATCGCCCTTGCAGCTTCATTTACCACTTAGACCCTTCTTCTCAAAGAACAGACCAAGCACACTCAAAGAACAGACCAAGCACACTCTGTGGCATCTTGAACTCGGGTGACGAAATAGTTGAAGTTGAACACATTGAAGTATTCCTCACCTTGTAGGGTCTTTTGTAGCGTGCTGCTGCACGCTGTCTGCTGCTGGGCCTCTTGGTGCCTTCTTTTCTCTTCATTATTCACGTATAACTTTAGTGGATATTTGTGGCCCCATGATTCACTTTTGCTCGCTTGATCACGAAAGCGCTACGGCATTCAGCGCGTTTCACTTTCTCTTTCTTTTTTTTTGCGCGCAAGAAGAAAGACAAAAATAAAAAGAGGAGAGACGATCAGCGTGCAATGTGGTAATCGATTTCATCGCTTGTGTGCACGTGTTAATGCGTTTCTAGAATGCCGATGGCATAAAAACACTGGCGTATGATTCACTGACAATTTTACCTAGACGAACTATACGCCCATCTGTCTAACAGCTGTACTTCAGTGTCGGTATTCGGCGTTTATTATTCTTACACTTATAATTCATTGCAAGACGTAAATCGAGACAATACGTCGCGCTACGGTGTTCCGAGTTGTAAAAGGGCCCTCTCGCGCCACCTGCAGTCGTTCCTCCGATTTTAAGGTTTCGGAATTCTTTGGGGTCACCGATACGAGCGCACATTTTTCAATAAAATTTCAAAATACAAATAAATAACGGCGGTTAACGTTTCAATCACCGCCAGCTATCAACTGAAATTGAACGGAAACGCCGCCCGCGCTATGTGTGATGTTCTGAAACCCGCCATTTACGTTTTCCTTTTATTTATTTTTTTCCTTCTTTTTCGGAGCGTGAGCGCGATGCTTCCACCAGAGTATTTCCGGCGCCTATTTCTCACGGGAAACTCGAGGAATGTTATTACTCTGCCGAAAACAAATCTACGTGACCTTTGCAACATGAAAAACAATGAGAAGAATGAAGTTCTCAACGATTGGTAGCCAATCAGAAGAAGGCACCGGCCCTTACGCTGACGACACTGGGTGAACTTTGGACGTAACTTTGCCGAAATGACCAGACATTTACGATCAGTAAGTAGCAAGCCACAAAGCAGAAAGGCGGTAAATGTGTAAAAGACGGTGCAAGAACAACGAGGTGTAGGAGGAGGACATATTGTCATCGACCAAAAAAAAGCCGCAGTTTCGCCCGAAAGACGAAGCATCGATTGCGATAGCAAATTAGCGGACAGCTATGCGAAGAAAGTATAGTATATTTAGCGGCCGTATGCACTTGTAAATATAGGCATACTCGCTAAATGAACAAACATCGTGGAACGCGCGAACAAGCAAACACTAACACATCTCTCTCGTTTACCGCGGGAACTCGCTGTCAAAATGCTGGAGTTAGTAAGCGCTGCAGCGGCAGCGAACGAATTGACCTTCGTACTGCGTCTCGCATGAACGCTAACTAAGCGGCGAAAACACAGCGTGCGGCGGACTGTGACCTGACGCAGAGGGCTTTCAAGATACAGCGGCCCGGGCGAGCGCGCGCGGGCCACCCAGAGTAGAACGCCCCCCCCCCCCCCCCTCCTTCCTACCCCCTCGCGGAGCGTTGCGTGTGCGGAAGACGGCGCGCTTCCTTACCGCTTCCTCCCCTCGCGTGCGAGAGATTGAGCCGCGATCATCGGCTCACTCTCGCATGCTTTCACTCACACACAGCATAGGATGCGCAGCGACGATTTTATCGCCCTTGGACTTTACACGGAACCTCACGGCGACGGCGACACCAACGGCAGAAATGCGGCTCGGGCGTCCATATAATTGCTACCGAAAACCAAAACGAGAGAAATCAAGGACTGCGCAATATATATATATATATTTGGGACAAAATGCGCTGCCAGTATACAAAATCTATACTACAAAACCTTTTAGGCATTTCGGTCTCTGAGCTGTTAAGGACTGTTACTTTTCTGCATAAGAACGTTAAAGGAGCACGAACAGGAAACGAGCCAGAAAGGCGCGTACACACAGACACATACAGACGCTGTGTGTGTGTGTGTGTGTGTGTGTGTGTGTGTGTGTGTGTGTGTGTGTGTGTGTGTGTGTGTGTGTGTGTGTGTGTGTGTGTGTGTGTGTGTGTGTGTGTGTGTGTGTGTGTGTGTGTGTGTGTGTGTGTGTGTGTGTGTGTGTGTGTGTGTGTGGTGTGTGTGTGTGTGTGTGTGTGGTGTGTGTGTGTGTGTGTGTGTGTGTGTGTGTGTGTGTGTGTGTGTGTGTGTGTGTGTGTGTGTGTGTGTGTGTGTGTGTGTGTGTGTGTGTGTGTGTGTGTGTGTGTGTGTGTGTGTGTGTGTGTGTGTGTGTGTGTGTGTGTGTGTGTGTGTGTGTGTGTGTGTGTGTGTGTGTGTGTGTGTGTGTGTGTGTGTGTGTGTGTGTGCGTGTGTGCGTGTGTGCGTGTGTGTGTGTGTGTGTGTGTGTGTGTGTGTGTGTGTGCGTGTGTGCGTGTGTGCGTGCGTGCGTGCGTGCGTGCGTGCGTGCGTGCGTGCGTGCGTGCGTGCGTGCGTGCGTGCGTGCGTGCGTGCGTGCGTGCGTGCGTGCGTGCGTGCGTGCGTGCGTGCGTGCGTGCGTGCGTGCGTGCGATGCTCACGCTTCTTTAAGTTCTTATGGATTACCAACGTGCCCAAACAAACACTCCGGTGAACCAAATGTGCAATTCTTAGTTATTACTGTAAATAGGAAATTGCCTGTCCTAACGTCTCGTAATTGCGTTTCTATATATGTCATCTTATTACACTAATGCTGGGATTACCTCGTGATGCGCAATCTGTTCCATTACTCACTAAAGCGCATCAGTTACCCCTGAGGCTGCAAGCAGACCACAGAGCTCTATATCATATTGAGCGTATCCACCGCGCATCGAATGGTCTATCGCTCCTTGATCGTCTCATTCATCGCGGGTTTTCTCGCATGGGCAAAATGGCGGCATTATTTATTAACATTGCTGATATTGCGGAACATGCTGCTTCAGTTACGCCTCCACCTCCGAAAGATTTCCCGAAACACGTATTCCCCATTTACCTCACAATTCCTGAAATACAGAAAAAGTCTGTTATGCCTGTTGCGGCAACATTCCAATTGACTCAGTCGCACATGTTCGAAAGATTTGCAGATTATCTTCAAATATTCACAGATGCATCTGTCCACAGCGACGGTCAAGGCGCCTCTGCAGCTTTTTTCTGCCCTTCGACTGAAGTACGACGTATATTTTGTATACCCCATCGAGCCTTGTCAACAACTGCGGAGCTAGCAGCAATTAATGTTGCACTGAAATAGTTGCAATAGGAGTTAACCACATTGAATATTGTCATCTTTACGGACTCCCGCACTGCACTTAGGTGGTTACAACGCAATCATATTGGTTGCCCAGTTGTGCGCAGCATTACTGACTCTGGCAACAAAATTTCATCACGTGTGGTATCTCCCGTTGCCCAATGGATACCTTCACACGTAGGGATCGCTGGAAATGAAGAGGCTGATCGGCTGGCTTCAACTTGCACTCATAACGACTGTGCTTGCCCTGAAATTTTGTGCAACCTTGATGACGCTCGTCTGCTGATTCGTCGCCACCTACTCAAGCAGCATCCAGACCAGCTTGTCGCAAATGGAACGTTGGGGCTTGCATCGTCGCGCTAGAGCGCAACTATACTGAAGCTATGGGTTGGCTGCGTGAACGTGCGCGAATGTTCATAGAGACAAGGACGTGCGACCAGTCCATCGTGTACGTCTTGCGGTGGCTGCGAGACACTTCAGCACCTGATATTGGAGTGTCCCGCTTTCAGTGCGCCGCGCATGTCACTAGTGAGAGATTATGATCTCCTTGGCCTGCGGTGTACCACACTATAGACGAATGTTTATACCCCAGTGGTTGTGCGTGTCGACGCGATCAGGCTCATCGCGCTCTCTTTACTTTTCTAGCTCAACAGATCACAATCTAGCACGCTCCGCATGCTCCAGACGGGGTCCTACCCCTCTAGCGGCTTTCTGAACAAACTTCACCCCGACATCGATCCATTCTGCCCAGATTGTGGCACTGAATTTTGCTCATTAAATCACATGCTCTGGCAGTGCCCTGTGTTACAGGATTTTAACCAAGAAGAAGACTGGACGAAGGCCATCACAGATCCCAGACAAGACGTCCAACTCCTGGCTGTCCAGAGGGCCCGTGAACGAGCGGAGAGGCACGGCCTCTCTGTTCCGACATGGGACTAGCCAACGGCTAGCAGGCCCCCCTGCCTAGCTTCTCAGGACCTAAATAAAGTGTTTACTACTAATACTACTACTAGAAGTAACGAACATAGGGACACGTTTGTAACCGAGCAACTATTCCTTCTATTTAACATTCTTTATTAGGGTGACCTGCAGTGACGGGCCCTATACTGTGTGTGAGCTGTACTGTGTACTCTAGTTTATTCTTTGAAATTTGTCGTCTCGCTCTCTCTTTCCTCTATCCTACCCCCGTTCCTATCTTCCATTTCTATGTTTCTGTCTCCTCCTTTCTGAAGAGTAGCTAGGCAGGCGTTGTGCCCCTTCCGGTGCCATTTGCTTTAATAATAATAATAATAATAATAATAATAATAATAATAATAATAATAATAATAATAATATAATAATATATAATTATTATTATTATTATTATTATTATTATTATTATTATTATTATTATTATTATTATTATTACACTTGTATGATTTTCAGAGACAGGTTCTGTAGTGGAACAGGGTGGTGAGTCGCATTATTTTCTTTTTCTGTGTCTTTGTCTTGTCTTATGTTTCTGTTTTTGTTTTGTTTCTTCGTTTTTTGCCTGTACACGCTTTCTTTGTTCAAGGGGATTGGTAATCAATTTGATAGATCAATCGCATTGTCTTCCATCGTAAAGAAATCAATTCGTTGTTTTAGACCGTGTATTTTGTTTTCTAGTTTACGCTGTATGAATACAATATGCAGTGACTGTAATACATCCTTTTGTATCACGTGTGGACACTGTTCCACTGCACGGGGTGTCGAGGCTAGTTAAACGGTGGATAACAATACTTTTTTGTCTTCAACCTTACTTTATTTGTTATTATTATTATTATTATTATTATTATTATTATTATTATTATTATTATTATTATTATTATTGAACACTAAAAGAAATAAAATGGAAATTCAAATCACTAATACAAAAATGTTCGACCAACACATCACTAACTTTGACTGGTGTTTGCTGATTGATGGCAGTGCACCCGATAAGGTTTATGAAAAGTTCTCCACTCAACTTAAACACTTTGAGCGCCTAAGTACATATACTGTTATGAAAAAGTGCAGAAGCAATGTTAGCTGGCTTAATGCCGATATTATGCGTGCCATATCATTTAGGGATTGGCTCTGGAAGCGCTGCAAACGTTCGCCTAAAAATGAGGGATTAAAAGCTGAATACAAAATGGCAAGAAACAGGGTAGTCGGGCTTTTGCGAACAGCGAAAAGAATGTATTTTTTAAATAAATTCAACCATTCGCGCAAAAGTCCCGCGAAAACGTGGTCGTTAATAAATAATCTTAGGAGAGGAAGTGACGTGCTTACTAATCCCATCGACTCATTTCCAGATGACAAAACTGTGGTAGTTAACGCATTCAACCGTTTTTTCTCGCATGCTTCTGAAAACGCTTTAACCCAACAGGAAAATCATTGTACGTTGAAGGAATCTGTGTCGGCGTCCGCTTTTTTGCCTAGCTTATCACCGCCTGACCTGAAAAGGATTCTTTTTAGTTTTCGGCAAAGTAAAACACCAGGAATAGATGGCATATCAGTAGGCACTCTCCGAAGAAACTTCGATGTGCTTGCGAACATCTTGCTTTTTTTAATTAATGGCTTTTTAGAAACTGCAGTAATTCCCGAGACTCTGAAAACGGCTATAGTTAAGCCACTATACAAGGGAGGCAGGAAAGATAAGGTTGAAAATTATAGACCAATCTCAATTTTGCCGGTACTTTCCCAGATACTCGAAAAATTCCTGTACGAATGCATGACTTCTTTTTTAATGAAGTTTTCGATTTTATCGCCCAGACAGTTTGGTTTCGTTGCGAATCGAGGTACCACAGCCCTGTTAGAAGAATTCTCAGATGATGTACATTCGGCATTTGAAAACAACTTATTCACCTGTGCGCTATTTCTAGACATAGCAAAAGCTTTTGACACAGTGAATCATAACATTCTACTAGCGAAACTAACTTTAATGGGATTCAGAGGACCATTTCACAACGTACTGCGAAACTACATGTATGGTAGGTCACAGATAGTTATGGCCGACAAGAAAACCGTCAGTAGCAAGCAATGGCTTACAGCCGGTGTTCCTCAGGGGTCAATTTTATCACCTCTTTTATTTAACATATTTGTAAACGATCTTCCTCTAGTAATTTCTAAAGGTACTATCTATCAGTACGCTGACGATACAGTAATATTAACGAAGCATATAAATTATGAAAGGGCTGTGGCCGCCCTGCAAACTACAATACATAGTGTAATGCACTGGTTTGCGAAAAATTGTATCAATGTAAATATCAAGAAGACACAGTTAATATGTTTTAGAAATCCCTTAAAGACCACAACAATAAACATCCCAGTATTCTTGCATGACCAGCACTGCGTTTCATGTACGTGTGCCCCGGTTCAGTATGTAGACTGCGTGAGATATCTCGGTTTATTTATAGATAGCAGCATGTCGTGGCAGCATCATCTGGCCTATCTGTGTGGCAAACTTAGGAGTGTCGCTTGGTTGCTTTTTAATATAAAAGGTTTTACTCCATTATCGGTAAAGAAAACCATAGTGCATGCTCTCGCGTACAGCATATTGCGATATGGAATCACCGTATTCGCTTTCTGCGCATTGCGATGGCAAACACGAATTGACAGCTTATTAAAAAATATTTTGAAAAGTGTTGCCTATGGCTGTGGCCAGGTGTCAGATGAAAATTTATTTTCAGCATTAGGTTTTCCTTCATTTCAATCGTTATTTAAGCAAACTGTTGTTCTTCGTCATTTTTGGAACGACCAATTCAGAGAGAAACACGTAGCCCCTCGACTTTTGAGGGACAACAAGCGTTTTAAAGTGCCTCGTTCATCAACTAGGTATGGTGAGGCACGACGATCTGTCTATGTGCCAAAAATCTTTAATGATCTGCCTGACGAAATTTTCTCGGTTCAATCAAAAAGGGCTTTAAAGAAAATGTCATCTTCCATTTGAGTTTTTCTGTTTTGTATGGGTATATGTTTATTGGATGTAATTTGGTTGCCTTAACCTGTACGTATATATATATCTGTGAAAAAATGTTCACTACGTTGTCTTAACATGTTTTTAATTTTTGTTTTTTGGTCTATACATGCGTGAAAAAAATGTTCACTACGTTGGAATAACATGTATTCAATTTTTGTTGTCTATGTAAGCGTAAAACTATGTTCACGCTACATTGAAATAACATGTATCTAATTTTTTTTCTTTGCACAATTTTTTGTCGGCATTAAGGTAACGTCTGTATGTATATACGCTGATCTCATCGCTGTTGCCGGCGCTGCCGGGCCTAGTCACACAAGCCATTCAGGCTTCGACAGGCCCGCCTACTAGGTATTTGTTCTTGGTGTGCATAAATAAATATTATTATTATTATTATTATTATTATTATTATTATTATTATTATTATTATTATTATTATTATTATTATTATTATTAAAGGGGGCAAGTTGACACCATTTACTGTGATCTCAGCAAGGCTTTTGATGTAGTCAGCCACTCGCTGCTTCTGCTCAAGCTTACGCACTTTGATGTTGACTCGTCAGTTGTGAATCTCTTGCGCAGTTATCTTCTTGATAGATCGTGTTATATTAACGTCAATGGCCAAACATCTTCTTCTTACTTGGCAACTAGCGGCGTGCCTCAAGGGTCAGTATTAGGACCACTCCTTTTTTTTAATTTTTATTAATGACGTTCTTTCTGTTATTCGGAACTCTTCTTTCCTCCTATATGCCGATGACATCAAGATTTTTAAGAAAATTCACACTGTTGATGACTGTCGCGCCCTGCAGTCTGACCTGTTTTCCTTTTCTAAATGGTGCAAGGATAATAACCTTACCTTGAATGCTGCTAAGACCAAAGTCATGACTTTCACACGCAAAACAGCAAGTATTTCTTTTTCTTATTCTATAGATTCTGTGCCGTTGTGTAAGGTCTGCGAGATCAATGATCTTGGTGTACTTTTTGATGCAACCTCTTTCAGTGGAACGCAAGAGGGCTTAAGTCACGCATGGCCGACTTTAGACAGTTTGTCTTTACGCACCAATTCCCCATTATAGTGATATGCGAGCCAAACTTGTCAGCTCCCATCAGACTGTCCGGGTATGAGTGCTTTATGTCCTCTACCCACGGAGAGTGCAGCAAGATTATTGTGTTTATACGCCGTGACTTGACTTATGTGCATCACCCAGTGCCTCCTGACGAAGTGAATCAATATGTTTGCTTGACAGTGAAGAAGAAAAAGCTCACGTTTACAATTCTTGGTGCCTACTTATCTCCAACAAGTCGCCTGGATTGTGAGCGCTTACAGGGAATTTTGACATCGACTCCACAGCCGTGGGTGATCATTGGCGACTTTAATGCCCACCATTACCTATGGGGAAGCTCCAAAGTGAACTCTAGAGGCAGAACATTGGTGTCCTTTGCCTCTGAACGCGAACTTTGCCTGTCAAATGATGGAAGCCCCACTTATCTGCGTGGATCAGTGTATAGTAGCTGCTTGGACCTTACCTTCGTTTCACGTTCGTTTTCGAGAAGAGTGCACTGGTTTTCGGATTTAGAAACGCGAGGTAGCGACCACATCCCAACTTATTTGAAGATTGAAGGTCTGACTAGCTCCAGGTCCCCCAGAGCCATTCAGTGCACCGATTGGCCTAAATACAAAATAATCATGGAAGACTGCTGTCGTGACGGTACCTCCTGCAACCTAGAGGGCGCGATAAAGGATGCCATAGAAACAACCACGCATTCGCCTTTGAAGAGTTCTGCCCGCACCAATTTCGACATCGAACTAGAGAAACTTCGAGCAATTCGCCGTCGTGCGGAACGAAGATATAGACGCACGAAGTCCATTCATGACTTGAGATTGGCTAGACGAACACAAAAGAAAATACAGCGTCACATGAACAAGCTGGCTTCCCGACAATGGGTATCCTTTTGCGAGTCCCTGGATCCGCGAAAACCTTTATCGCTTATATGGAGGACTGTTCGTGGCCTTCGCACAACCTTTGGTCAGCGCCACCCGTTTAAATCTCTGGCACTACATCTACAATGTAGGGAGATTGATGTCGCTGAATCTTTCTGCAGAAAGATTGCTGGCGAGGCAAATTCCGATGGAACGGGAACGGGGACGCTCGACCACCCACTGTTCTCACGCGATCCCCGCATGGAGTGCCCGTTTTCTATGGAAGAACTAGAAGCTGCGCTGGCTTTGTGCAAGCGTTCTTCAGCGCCAGGACCTGACGGCATTACGTACCGTGCCCTGTGTAACCTAGGAGACCAAGCTCGGAAAGCACTCTTGCTCCTATACAACGACTCCTGGCAGACGGGTACGGTTCCGCAGGAATGGAAGTCAAGTCGCCTCATTCCACTTCTTAAAGCTAGCAAGTCGCCTTTGGACATTTCCTCATACCGTCCTATCGCACTTGCAAGTTGCGTTGGAAAAACAATGGAAAGAATGATTTTAACACGTCTGGAATGGTACTTAGAGTACTATGAAATCTACCCAGACGCTATGACCGGATTCAGGCGTGGCCGTTCGTCTACAGACAACGTTGTTGACTTGGTAACATTTGCGCAACACCAGAAGGCCTGTAAACGACTATCTGCTGCTCTGTTTCTAGACGTTAAAGGGGCTTACGATAATGTCACCCATGAAGCCATCCTCAGCGCGTTAGAAGCAGTAGGACTTGGTGTTAAGATATATATGTGGGTGCGCAGCTACTTACAGAGAAGATCATTCTACGTGCACACTGAAAATGGCCCGACATCCGAGCATTACGGTAGCCGAGGAGTGCCTCAAGGCGGAGTGCTTAGCCCGACGCTTTTCAATCTAACCCTTCTTGGATTAGTTGACAACCTGCCAAGCACCGTACAACTTTCCATCTATGCGGACGACATCTGCATTTGGGCATCAGGTGTAACACGACTTCAGCTTCGCGCTCGGCTTCAGAAGGCAGCCACAATGACATCTTGCTTCCTTCGTCAACAAGGACTTGAAATTTCATGTGGAAAGTGCGCAATGGTGGCATTCACCAGGAAGCCAATGTCTGCTTACGGAATATCAATTAACAGACAACTTATACCATACAGCAGAAGTCACAGGTTCCTGGGAGTCGTAATTGACAGAGACCTGTCTTGGACTCCGCACGTGAATTACGTGAAAAAGCGGCTGTCTGCTATCTGTCACCTGTTCAGGTTCCTTGCAGGAAAAAGTTGGGGAGTATCCATACACGGTATGTTACAGCTGTACATGGTGCTGTTCGTTGGATTCCTTCGGTACAGCCTGCCTGCAATATCCAACACCTGCAAGACTAACCTCCGCATGATTCAAAGCATTCAAGCCCAAGCCCTTAAGATATGTCTTGGCCTACCACGCAGTGCGTCAACGGCTGAAACCATTGCCATTGCCCAGGATTACCCAATCACGACGCACATTGCCGTTGAGACAATGCGTACGCATCTCAGACACTATGCTAGGACCCCTTCCCACCACCTGGCGAGCCTCACTGCTGAAAGGACCTGCTCGACATTTAGCGCTACTGTCAGTGCACATCGTGCATCGTTTACTTCAGGGCACGCACCTGCGGCCAAGCCAGTGCTTCCTCCGTGGTGTTTGAGCCGTCCACAAGTACATATAACGATTCCAGGACTACAGAAGAAATCAGATGTACCGGCCCCTGCTCTAAAACAACTGAGCTTACTCCTCTTGCATGAAAAGTACAGCAACCACGCGCACATCTATACCGATGGATCGACTACGTCGTCCAGTTCTGGTGGTGCGGTGGTTATACCAACGCGAGGAATAACACTGCGGTTCAAGACATCGCATGTCACGACCTCAACGGCAGCAGAACTAACGGCTCTGCGTCGTGCACTAGAATTCATTGACTCTGAAAGACCTACAAAATGGGCTGTGTTTTCAGACTCAAAACCGGCATTACAGTGCGTGCAGTCAGTTCTCCGACGCGGCTGTCATGAACAGTTGACATATGAAACAGTGAAACTTCACCATCACGTCCAACAAAAAGGCCACGAGGTTGTATTTCAATGGGTACCTTGTCATTGTGGAATCAGTGGCAATGACTCCGCAGACAACGCTGCTCGCACATCACACCAAGAAGAGCTCCGCGTTCCAATTCCACTTTCGAGGACAGACGCTGCAAGGCAGCTTCGACACCTGGCACGCAGTCTCTCACTGGCCGAGTGGAACTCGCCAAACTTACGATTAACACGACTGCATCAATTAAACCCGTCACTGCAACTCCGACCTCCATTCGGACTTCCTCGACGTGAAGCTTCGCTTCTATGTCGCATTTGGTTAGGAGTTGCCTTCACAAAGGCATACTCTACATTAATTGGAGTGACCGACAGTGCAGCATGCGAGGTCTGCGGCACCGACGAAACTATTGACCACCTGCTGTGCCACTGTCCACGGTATGCTCAAGAAAGACAAGATCTTGCTAACGCGCTAAAAAAACTGGACGATCGGACGCTTTCCGTGCAGGTGCTGCTGGAACACCGCCCCCATCGCTTGTCGGCCCATAAAGCGGTGAAGGCACTTTGGTGCTTCTTGAGGACGACGGGCTTGTGTCAACGTCTGTGACTATTAGTGCACTAACACACGCGTCAGCGAACTAACCGCTCATTTCTCTTCTTTCCTTCCCTCCTCTCTCTCCCTGTCATCTTTGTGTTCCCTCTTCCCATTCCCCCGGTGTAGGGTAGCCAACCGGACGTTATCCTGGTTAACCTCCCTGCCTTCTGCCTTTCTCTTATTTCCATTTGATGCAACCTTACACTTTTCGGCTCACACTAAGCGTGTTGCAATGCGGGGTATGCGCTCTCTTGGTTCTGTCTGCAGACTATCGAGAGAATTCAAGTCTCCTACACCGTTCCGCAAATTATACACAACCATTTGTCTTCCTCAACTCGAATATGCGTCGGTCGTCTGGAATGGCTCTTCTAAATCCAACAGTGACATTATAGATCGTGTCCAGAAAAAGTTTCTAAGCATATATAATCACCGCTTTGCAAACCAGGACATTGCACCCTGTACTAGCACTGTTGGATTGTTGTCATTGCCTTCACTTCGCGACCGACGTAATCGCGCTGACCTTCTGTTTCTCTTTAAACTCCTTCATGGTAACCTCACATGTCCCGAACTTCTCAGCTGTGTCATGTTCCGCATCCCACGCAAGATCACCAGAGAACATAGACCTTTCCATGTTCCTGCCTGTCATCACGAACACTCAACTGTCCACAGAATACAGAATCTTTATAACGCTTACTTTCGTGAACTTGATATCTTTCATAATTCCTTGTCATCGTTCTTTTCCGAGCTTTGCCTTGTATTATAATTTCATGTATTGTTCAAGCGCCCTTCTCCTCCTTTTTCTTTTGTATTTACTTTGCGCTTTGTTGTCCGTACTCTCTTTTCAGAATTTTTATTTTTATTCATTTATTTTTTAATGATTTTTCCCTGAGTGTCTTGTTTTTGCTTTGTAATGTATGCGTGCGCCAGCACTCAGACCTTAGGGTTGTTCCTGGGCACGTTAAATAAACATGATTGATTGATTGATTGATTATTATTATTATTATTATTATTATTATTATTATTATTATTATTATTATTATTATTATTATTATTATTATTATTATTATTATTATTATTATTATTATTATTATTATATAGCGCTCAAGAGATGATGTCGCTTTTAGTTGGCACTGGCTAATCCTTTTCACACAGAGATGCGCCAGTAATGAAGTCCACAGATATATAAAAAATAAGTCACTTAGAAGCATTAAAACTGAAAGTCAACTCCGAGCCACAGTAACACAAAGTCCAGTAACAGAAGTACACTAAAGTCAACATAAAGTCCGGTCACACAGTTAAAGTTATCGCACATAAGAAAATACGGAATATATTCACACGAATGCACATGAATCCAGGCATTGAATGATCCAAGGTCGAGTCAAATTTAACACAGAGTGAGCTTATCACAGATACTCTACTCTACTCAATAGCTTCCGAGAATATCGCTTGCTTCTAAAAATCTTTCGAGTGCCAGTAACGCTCGTCTTTGCCATTAATATGTTGTCCATGGACCTAAGATTGAAGCCGAGGGTCAATGTAAACTGAATCTGTAAATTTCGAATTCTTATCGAACCATGTCGCTCTCCATCCTCGGGCTGAGATCTGTCCTAGTATGTGCCGTGTTTCGCCTTGCGCTAGAAGAAGTCCAGATGTGACGTTGTTAACATGCGCTTGTCCAGGTGCCTCGCCTGCTGCAACATTCCCAAAGATATTACAGTGGCTAGGTATCCAATAGAACATCGTTGTGCGATTCTGTTCACTTGCTTTTTTGAGTTCCTTTAGAGTCTCGTAAACTAGAGCCATGATTTGCGAATTGTTGATTTCACTATGAAGTGACGACAAAACTGCCTGCGAGCCGCAAAGGATGACCCATTGTCTGCCTTTATTAATTGTATGTATGCATCCTAACAAAGACAATATTGCCAGAAGCTCTGCTGCAGTTGATGATGTCGTATGACACAGCTTAAATGCCTACATTCGGTTCCATTCTGGAATGATAAATGTGACTGTAGAAGAATTTGTTTGAAAATAACCACCTGCGCACGGTTGAATATATCCAGAGCATCGAAGGTATATCTGGTATAACGCTAGTTGTGCTGTTGGCGTAAACACGTCTCGTTTGCGAATAATTCCTTGGTTATCGTGTTGGGCTGCCGAGCATGAGGTCACGTGATCGAATCCCGGCCACGGCGGCCGCATTTCGACGGGGGCGAAATGCAGAAAACACCCGTGTACTTAGATTTATGTGCACGTTAAAGAACCACAGGTGGCCCAAATTATTCCGGAGGCCCCCACTACAGCGTGCCTCATAATCATATGGTGGTTTTAGCACGTTAAACCCTAAAATTTAGTTTTTTTAATAATTCCTTCAACTGAAAGTTAAATTTTTGGGGCGACGAGTCGCCATGGATGGTTGGAGACATCTGAGATCCGAAATTCGTGAGGTGGTGGTAGATTTTTGTGCATCTGAATCAACGTATTGATGCAAGATCTGTCTCTCTCAATGAGGGCAATTGCTTGTGGGTGTCTTTTCTGCTGCACTCAAACGTGACAGAAGTACCGACCGGTTTCAACCATACTCCTAATAGGAAATGGAGGATGACGTGCCTCTTCAATTACTAAGGAACTCGAGGTTGTTGGAGGAACACCTAAGCATACTCTAAGGCTTCTACCAATTAACCGTTGAATTCACTCTTATGATGAACGGCCGATCCCAAGCAGAGCAGGTTTCTTCACCTGCTCTGCTTGGGATCGGCCGTTCATCATGCTATCTTTTGCTTTATAAGTGCAAAATGTCCTTTTATTCGTGATGAAACTGGCATGAACATGAACATGATTATCATAGGCAAACCCCTAACACATATCATCAACGAAATGTTCGTTTCAGGGTCGTTCCCGACGCTACTAAAAATTTCCAAGGTTGTGCCAGTGTTTAAGAAAGAGGACAAAATAAATATATTACCGACCAATATCCGTATTGTCTCCGTTTTCTAAGGTTTTTGAGAAGGTAGTGCTAGCCCGATTAGATACGTTTTTCACAGCGCACAACGTTTATGCGGAAGAGCAATAAAAAGAAATTCGACTGATACAGCGTTAATTAAAATTGTGGAAAAAACTAAAATAAACTTACACAGAAAATTATTAAGCATGAGTATTTTAATGGACCTAACCAAGGCTTTTGATCTTGTGAACCACGACATATTACAAAAAAAAACTTCGAAAGTATGGTATTCGTGGAGCGCCCGTAAGCCTAATTAGCACATATTTGAGAAACCGGCAGCAGTACGCGTGTTAAGAATATGCCGTCATCCCAAATGATAACGAACAGCGGAATTCCCCAGGAATCCATTATAGGCTCTTTTATTCTTGTAGCATACATCAACGATTTACCTCGACTATCTCTCAGAAGACTGCATTTTAGACGCGGACGATACCAATATTTTCCTGACAGCTAATACGGAAACACATCTTTCCAACAAAGGCAATGATGTCCTGCTAAAACTATCTAACTGGCTTCAATCTGTCTTCTCGCAAACAGAAAGAAAAGTAACTATATAGTTTTCGCTGCAAAAAACGCCCGACTAATGAACACTAAATGATTAAACTTCAGCAGCCCTCCTTTGGAAAGGGTTAACGAGACGAAATTTTTGGGCGTCTACCTCGCCAGTCAACCAAAGTGGCATAAACATATCCATGAAACTATATTAACCATCTATATGAAAATCCCAATACTGTATAAACTACGTTACATTTTTCCTTTGAACACACTCCATGCAGTTAATGCCAGTTTTATACATTCGCATATTACGTATGCTATTACTATATACCGACTCACGTACAAAATACAGCACTTCGAGTTATTCTCTTCCTAAAAAGAATGGAGTCAATCACATTCGCCTACCAATTACTTAATATACTACCCGTGAAACATTGCAATAATTACCACGTTCTGGTTTTGCTTTATAAAATAATGTACAAAATCATACTATGTCCTTCTGTAAAAATTAATTATCAAAATACCACATACCCTTTACGATCAATCACCTCGAAAACTCTAACCATTCCAAAATCTCGCACCAATTATGGATCCTTTACAGTGTCGCATGCCGCATCGCAGCTGTGGAAAAAATTACCAACAGATCGAAGAGCACTACAGACATTTGTCAGCTACAAAACTAACCTTCGCTCCTTCATGCTCGCGTCACTTGCTTAATGAGTATGTACCATTTATTTATTTATTTATTTATTTATTTATTTATTTATTTATTTATTTATTTATTCAATACTGTATGCCTATTCAGGCCTATACAGGAAAGGGAACAGAGGGTTCCATGTTGATGGAGAACAAAAAATAAAAAGTCATAATACATTGTAAGCATGGACGACAACAGCAAAAGAATGCCAAAAGAAAAGCCTCTATCTTCACAACTCCTACGAGAGTTATGGGTTCCCACCTTTATAACATACCCAATGTACATGTCTTCTTGTGATTATTAAATTCACTTCAATTCAACATGCAAGATTGCATTTTCCAGTTTCAGTGCACGGAAGAACGTGAACTAAAAGTGCACCATAGTGAATGCAACAAAGCAAAGCTGTATGGGCTCCCGCTGCTTCAAACCAAGCATGAATATCACGTGGAAAACGATGCTTGCTGAACTCTGCGCGTTACACACCACCAGCACTCAGCACCCACTGCCTATCCTCGGGAGGACGCCATGACAAAATTGTGTCAACTGATTCAGCATTGACAACGTGCCCTTAACAGCTTCGCTGTAAACATTCGGGAGCAAGTACATATGTATAACGTGCCTACAATGTAAGAAATTTTTGTCCTAACGCAAGCAGTGTTCGTGCAATCAAGCGGACCTTGATAGTGTGTGTGCGGGCGTGCGGGCGGGCGGGCGTGCGTGTGTGTGTGTGCGTGTGCGCGCGCGTGCGCGCGTGTGTGTGTGTGTGTGTGTGTGTGCGTGTGTGTGTGCGTGTGCGTGTGCGTGTGCGTGTGCGTGTGCGTGTGCGTGTGCGTGTGCGTGTGTGTGTGTGTGCGTGTGTGTGTGTGTGTGTGTGTGTGTGTGTGTGTGTGCGTGCGTGCGTGCGTGCGTGCGTGCGTGCGTGCGTGCGTGCGTGCGTGCGTGCGTGCGTGCGTGCGTGCGTGTGTGTGTGTGTGTGTGTGTGTGTGTGTGTGTGTGTGTGTGTGTGTGTGTGTGTGTGTGTGTGTGTGTGTGTGTGTGTGTGTGTGTGTGTGTGTGTGTGTGTGTGTGTGTGTGTGTGTGTGTGTGTGTGTGTGTGTGTGTGTGTGGTGTGTGTGTGTGTGTGTGTGTGTGTGTGTGTGTGTGTGTGTGTGTGTGTGTGTGTGTGTGTGTGTGTGTGTGTGTGTGTGTGTGTGTGTGTGTGTGTGTGTGTGTGTGTGTGTGTGTGTGTGTGTGTGTGTGTGTGTGTGTGTGTGTGCGCGCGCCTGCCTGTGCAAACGATAGGTTGAAATTGATAGCTATTTTTCATTGCAATACAAAAATGCGGGATATTTCTTGCTCTTACATTCGTTGAGCGAGGTGTGCCAGTTGGCACACCGCACGCCACATGGCAAATGACCGCCATGGGAGCGGCCCAGACACCACTTGTTTTCCGTGCTCACGTTGGTTTCGACGGGAATTCAGGGCGCAGGCTCCTTTCCCAAGCGTATCACCCCTGAAGGAAGCCGAACGCCAGGCCGGGGTACGCTTGTACCCTTTCTTACATTGTAGGCACGTTATACATATGTAATTGCTCCCGAATGTTTACAGCGAAGCTGTTAAGGGCTAGGTTCCAGGAGATCGTGTCCGCGTATAGAAAAGCCACGGGACCTAGCGGGAGAGGCGAGGAAAAGAAGAGCTCAACCCTGTGAGAATGATGTGAGAGGGCGCAGGTGAAAAGGAGAACGGTGTGGGGGGTTGAAGTAAGTCGCGCCGGCGTAAGTCGCCCGCGTTGGAGGTAGAGAGCGTGAGGCGCGCCAACCAATGGCGGTGTACGAAAAAAGTTGTCGCAGTTTCACCTGAAAGGCGAAGCATCAATTGCGATAGCAAACTTGTAGAGAGCTATACGGAGTAATGATATTAGCTTTATCAGCTGTATAAACTTGGACATGCAGCAACATCGGCAACACGCAGAACTGTTGAAGACGCCATCGGCGTTTTGCCCGCGTTCGCTCAAAATGCGTGCGGCGTTGGTGACTGTTGCCGGAGCCTCTGATATAAATAGGCACTGCGTGCCGCAGCTAAACGTCGCCTCCCTTCCCTCCCCCTCCCCCACGGCCTCTCGCTCGTCGAAAGAAGGCGCGTTTGCTCTACATACATGGTGATTGTGAAGGAGAACAGAGACGCCTACTTTTGCAGCCCTTAAGCGAGCACGGCGCAGAACGCGCGTTTGTTCTCCGCCGTGCGTTCACTCCCCGTGAAAGACGCGCCCCTCGTGCCCTTTCACTCGCACATACAGCGTTCGGCGCGCGGCGACGATTTCTTCTCCAAATGACGTCATACGGAACCTCACGGCGACGGCGACGCCGACGGCAGAAATCTGCTTTTGAGTGTCCATATAATTGCTATCGCAATAAAAAGTAGGTCAACGGAGGAGTGTGGTGTGAGAGGAGTTCGCGTCAGCGTTGGTTGTACATACAGAGCTTTGGTCAAGGACTCTTGTCTGGGAACGTCGTAGAAAAGCGTGAGGAATGCGCTAGGAACGCCGTCGCCCATGGACGCTGAGCCAGTTCTTGCAGAGCCGGGCATTGTAGCTATCGTCTAAAGATTAAAAAATACCCCATTGTGCTACTCGCAGCCGGAATGGAAGCCTCTTTCCCGAGTACGTATCAAAGGGGTCAGTTTACCATTTTGTAGCCAAATTCAACATAGCAAATCACCAATATAGCTAAACCCCAACATAGAAAATCCCACCACAGCGCCAGCTTCGCTGGACTTCCCTCTTCACAGGGTGGAAAGGCTCTGACTTTTTTTTTTCTTCCACTCTAGCAAATGTAAGTGCTTGGTTAACAGCGTGTTCATTTGGCCTGGTTGGTACAACTTGCTAAATAGCAGCTGAATTAAGGGTGAATTATGATTGGCTGTCTATATTCGTGTGAAATTTACACAAGTACATTCCAAGGCACTCGACACTCCACTGCAAGAAAGACATGATATTATGATGGTGCTTGTGCATTGTCTGATGAGTCAACATAATTAGATGGTAAATAATTATCTATTTATTGATCAGTCAGCAATTACTCGCTGAAAAATTGAATCGCAGACTTCAAGCATTTGCATAATTTTATTATTGCTCGTATTCATCACGAACAACGAAAGATTATTCCTTCTACGTTGCTGCCAGAACACGCCACGTCGAACGTCCCTACACCTTCGGCAAGGTGGTCGTCGTCTGTAGGAGTGTGGAGCACATTAGAAGTGGAATGAAAGCCCGTTGAGGCCACCAGGGGGTTCTATTCACCTCACGAGTAATGTCAGCTGCTTTTACTTGGCCGCCACTCGACAGAACTGGCAAAAGCAAATTGTGTACAGAAATGAGGGACACGGCGCCTAAAGGGGTTAAACAGCGCAACACAGGACACAGCAAAATAACCACAGCACAGGGCGCTCTGTCCGGCGTAATCTTTTTTTTCTTCTTTTTTTTTCACATTGCTCGAGTCCCACTGTTTAAAGCTGCTGTTTATTGAGAGCTGCGTTTTAAGCAGCAGTTACTCATGTACAAGGAAGAAGTTGTAGTGACGTACGCGCAATTGTGGACAAAACTTCGCAGGTAGCAGACATCGTGTGTGGTCAAACTTTTGGCGCTCGGAACCGCTGGATTGTAAGAAGCGTGATTTGTGACGTGCGCGTCAACTCCCGAAAGTGAAAACTGCCATAAAAACTAAAGGACGTGCTCTAAAAGCCGCCAAGGTCACGTCCTTATGGCCTTGAAGCTGCTTTCCGAGACTACATTGCTCATTTTGCTATACACTACTCATTTTTCTATAAAGGCGATTGCTTGTGAAAAAAAATGGCAGGCAATATGCCATAGCTCATCGATGAACGCTTGTGATATGCGTGCATCACTTACAGGTTCTTGATTTTTCATTTGTCGTCATAACGACAAGTCATATTAGGCATGCTAGGGATAATAAGGCTTCCACTGGAGGTATTTGGTATGACATCATTCTGTTTACTGAAATATAGTGTTACACAATAGGCAAAATAAAAACAACTAACACACATGTGCGATAATCTGTGTCAGTTTCTTTTTTTGTGTGCTTTGTGTAACAGTATATCGCAGTAAACAGAACGATTTCAGAGACCTTCGCCTAGATTACTGCCTCTGCGGTCACTATCAAATTTCGCAACTAAACACTTAAATTACCACGGCAGTATTGAATTACGTGCTGTTTTAATAAACAATAATGAGCATTTCGAATGGAACAAGGCTCGTCATAGTTAATTACCTGAATATTTTAATACTTTCTGTTACTGACTCCTTATTTAATGACTAGCCCTATATAGTCGCTCTCTCATCATACATGTGCTGTGCAAAATCGTGCTAAAGTTCAGCCACTCTTCGGATTTCAAGGCATTGCAGAAGTAGCCAACGTAAACGCGCCACTGAAAGCGTTCCCGATTTAAGCCTCGTATGCAGAAGGCTAACATATGGCGCAGAAACTTGGAGGTTAACAAAGAAGCTCGAGAACAAGTTAAGGACTGCACAAAGAGCGATGGAACAAAAAATGTTAGGCCTAACGTTAAGTGACAGTAAGAGAGCGGTGTGGATCAGAGAACAAACGGGGATAGCCGATATTCTAGCTGACATTAAGCGGAAAAAAATGGAGCTGGGCAGGCCATGTAATGCGTAGGATGGATAACCGGTGGACCATTAGAGTTACAAAAGGATACCAAGAGAAGCGAAGCGCAGTCGAGGATGGCAGAAAACTAGGTGGGGTGATGAAGTTAGGAAATTTGCCGGCGCAAGTTGGAATCAGCTCGCGCAAGACAGGGGTAATTGGAGATCGCAGGGAGAGGCCTTCGTCCTGCAGTGAACTCATGCATAGACCATGCATGATGGACTGATGCATTAGACATCATAGGCTGCAGCTGCTGCTGCTGCTGCTGCTGATGATGATGATGATGCAGGAGGCACCACTGGCAAAGCACGAGGGCTGCATTCTCAGCATACAGAATCATTAATTGGCTTTTTTTTTTCTTTCTTCCGATTCCCCACAAATACATTCAAGCCAATGGCAATATCGTGAAAGAGGCGACAAGAAAATGGTCGCTCCACTTTTTCACAATCGGAGCAACACGACACAAGGAAGCTGCGTCTGCCAAGCAGCAATGACACGCGCCGGCAAGTAATCAAGCAAGTCGCACAACCTGCGGCACAACTGGCCCCCAATGCAGCACGATTCCTTTAGCGCATGCTATATGCCGATTAACATAATCTACGGCGAAGTCGCATTTAGGGCCACGGGGCGCGTGATTGCGGCTGACGGCAGGAAAGGAGCCGGGCGGTGCCGAAAGAAGGACCACCAAGGTGAACGAAAAAAAAAATAATGAAAGCAATAAAGAATTACAGGCGCGAAAGAAGTGAATGCGCAGACGACGGGGGAGGCGCCTTACCGCGGAGTGAGAAACGTAAACGTTGATCGACCACGAGCAAACAGGTGAGGCATCCGGGCGTTGCCGCAGCCAATAAGACTCCCCCAGCCGGTTCGAGCAATAAGCTTTGTTCGCGTGGCGCACGGCAGCTTCCCGCTATGTGCTCGGCTGCTGCGCGAAGAGGCTCGGCCGCTCAGAGACGCGGAAGACGCATATCTCAAGTACTGCAGGCGGAGTGCTCTTTCGCTAGTGCCCCTTGCGGCTGCTTCTTTTGGTATGCTCAAATGTCGGGGCGAAATTGCGTTCTTAAGGGAATCTGTCTCCATGCATGCGAAAGCATGCCCGCCATTGCAGAGGAGCTTAATGGTATGACGTAAAAGGAGCCGAAGCGAGAGATAAGAGCGGGAAATCTCGTGCCGGGAAGAGCGGAGCTACGCCGCACGTGCGTACAAAGCAACCGGAGACGCAACAAACCGCCAGGCGAGCAACTCGCGATGCAAACAGAAGGAAACCGGCACAGACCACGACGACGAGCACACGCCGAATCGCGGAAGGCGGAAAATTCAAATTAAGCCAGACTCGAACCGAGAGAACCGAGTTCTCTTACCATAAAGAACGGCGCTAGTCGGGTGGGATATGTGCGCACGCAACTTGAACAAGGCCACAGAACAGGAAAAGAAAAATGTGCTATAGCGCGGCTAAACAGTAAAGCAGAGTATTGGTGCTGGACAAAACAAACAAACAAAAAGAGATAACGCAGGATATCAGATAAGTGCATGCGCCGCTTTGAGAAAAAAAAAGAAATCAGCGAGAAATCAGAAAATAGAGAAAACCATTCAAGTGCAGAGCAGCGCCTGAGGATAACAGCCACGCACACGGCCTTTCACATTGTACCGAGCCAGTGAAGGCCGAGGGAAGGAATCACTAGAGTTCCCCGAAGATATTTTTTTTTGTCTCTTTCTTTCTTGCATTCTTTTACTTTTTAAATGAACTTCTCCGCAGAGACCCAAAGCTGGCCAAATGGGACCCGAATCAATTTGCATGTCATTTCGAAAGTTCCCGTTGAGGACACAACAATTGCCGAGCGTCCCTGCCCTCGCTCACAAGCCCTGCAAAAACTCCTCGCCGCCGCCTCACCGTGCGCAGCGCTGGATTCATACGTCTGTATTTCAGTGCTTTGCCTTTTTTTGAAACCCTGCTCTCCAAATTGATCGTGTCTATATCTTGAGAAATTTGTTCTGTTCCTACTTCCGTTTCATACGTCGCTTTCGCTTCCGGAACGAGCCAAACAAGCTGACCTTGTTTTACAGCG
Organism: Dermacentor silvarum; assembly: GCF_013339745.2. Lineage (NCBI taxonomy): Eukaryota > Metazoa > Arthropoda > Arachnida > Ixodida > Ixodidae > Dermacentor > Dermacentor silvarum. The sequence goes on from NC_051159.1 coordinate 1,711,566, forward strand.
ACAACATGTATAGTCCAAAAAAAGGATACTCCTTTTAGAGTAAGTTTTCTTTGCAATGTCTTCTCATTCTATACTGCGGTATATTTCGACAGCATTCCTTTTTGTTTCTCCGTTTATGTTTTACGCAATAACAGCCACTACCGGTATCTGTGTAGCTATGCGTAAGCGCAAACTGTGGCACACGGTCGTTCGTCCACCAGAGGGCTGTTTCTGTCCCTCAGCGAAACGCCAACAAAACGGACTGCTCTAACGCTCGGTTTTCTTTTACGTTCTCTGCTGCACTTAGCAACGATTGTGCGCAAGGTGAAAGAACGAATTCGTGTGCACGACATTCTCTAGTTGGCGCTGTTAGAAGGCCTCTCGTGACCCACGCTCACTCTGTGTTCTTGTTTATCGTTTTTCTTTGAAGTTCTCTCGCAGGGGCTAGGCGCCTCTCCATTCGTCATGCGTGGACAATCTGAAAGACCGCGCGTCATAAAAGAGGCTCGTGCACCTGTAAGTTCATGTGGGTTGCTCTCGTCTTATCATCCAGTCAACAGTCTACAGCAGAATAGCAACAGCCACAATGTTTGCAGCTTTTTCCTTCTGCTATTTCCTCCTGTTCCGTGCGAAACTGCCAGCATCAGAGACTCGCATCAGAAGATCAGGACGTTGGCACCATCGTCAACTGCGGTTGCGCCCTCGAATCCAGGGCGTCAGCTCACCCATGCATAGTTGTCCTGACGGGCAAAGAGGTTAAATATCTCAGTAACTGAGTGATCGGGTGCTCTGAGGTGGTTTGTTTTTTGAGAGCACGTGGGACGTTGTGCGTGTGCTCGTGCGTGTGCGTGTGAGCGTGCGTGCGGGTGTGCGCGTGTGGGCGTGTGCGTGTGAGCGTGTGCATTTGGGCATGTGTGTGTTTCCGCAATGAAACGTTTCTCTTCAAGTAATCGCGCACGGGGATATATGTCATATTTTGTCATGGCGGCAATACATAATCGTCAAACTGATTGCACACCGCTGCGTACTGCATCCCTTAATTTTGTTGGACTGATTGCGCGGTGCCTTGGTCATCTAAATTTAAGAAGCTCGATCTTGCGGATTTCTATCTAAATACATGCGAAAGGAGAAATCGTTTTTCTCGGCAGCCACTGCACGGAATTTGACGAGATTTGTTGCACTAAAAAAAGCTAAAATCTATCGACTGTTTCAAGCGAATGATGGCAAATTTCCAAGCGAATGATTGCAAATTTCCAGAAATCAAAGCTATGAAGTTTATAACTCCATAACTCACTAATGAAAATTGATATCACAATTCTGTCATTTGCACCTGATAGTGCGTCTAAATATACAATTACACCACTGTATACGTACGCCACTAATGTGTGAATAAGCCTTTTTCAAAACGCTTGAAAACATTGTAACAAATTCTCCGAAGATATAAACTCTTATATCAAATTTGTCCGCTTTGGGTGTTCTAGCGGATGCAGTTGACAAAACTTCGATACTTGTTTTAGGTGTAGAGTTAAAGCTTTGCAAACTACATGCTTCTATTTTTTTTCACACATACCAATTTTCGGCAATGCTTGTGGAAAACTTCAGGCCCTAAAGTAAAATTTTTCTTCCAACAGTCACTAAAATAACTTCCAATTTAAAATGCTACAAATTTCATTCAACTCGGTACAGAGGCGAATGATGGCAAATTTCCAAGCGAATTGTGCCGAGTTGAATGAAATTCTCAGAAAAGCGTTTCTGCGTTTGACATGTATTTGAATAGGCGGCATCGGAGTTGGACCCGAGCAAAAGCTTCTAATTAAGCGTAAGGGCCAGCAGGTATGCCGCAAAGTATATCTACATATTTGACCAATATGTGGTCAATAATGTTTCTTTTTTGTAAAATCGTAGCCACACATCCGCTCACTTCTATAGTGCGACAGACAGTACGTTGGCATTTTTTATACTTGAAATCAGCTCGGAAAGCGACGACCACAAAAAGACAGCGAAGCATTGTCTTACACCTGAACATTAATTATAAGCAACAATCAACTAGCCAACATGCCTTCAGCTTCCTGCGCTACTCCATCAGCGCTGCGTCTTGCTATTACATTATTTCCAAATAATGGGTTTCTACGTGAAAATCTATTAAACAGAATGCTTTTAGCCGCATTGTACACTGTCCATTGAACTCAGATAAATTTTGCTTCTGCTAAAAAAGTGCAGCTTTCGCATTGTTCGGCGGAATGAATAACACAACACCATTCTTTTTTCTTGCCTCGGACGCTCATAGCCTTTTTACTGGACACATCAAAAAACGAAAGTGCGAAATACTCGCTTCAACAAAGCTTAAGGAGATAATGGTCGATCGGGAGACCCGCCGAAAGAATAAGTTCTGCAATGTGAACGTGACGTTTCGTGTTTTTATTTCCCGTTCTGCAGGCCCGTTGGTGCGTCAATTGAATGGCACCACGTTCACGCAATCGGGCAGCCAAAAGTGCAACTTTAACACCTGGGCTATATCCCTCGGAAAAACGGTTCTCTCACGTCTCTGTCCCTGTACTCCCTGTTTCACACTCAATTTAGTTCCCCAGATAGCTCCCTCTATTCGCCTCATTCATCATATGTGGCATATATATAATTGCTGTATATCCCCGTGCTAGTTCGTGCATTTTGCCTAACGCGCGAGCAAATTGACCTTCGTGCAGCCGCTCGCATCCACGCGAACTAAGCGGCAAGAAGACAGCGCACACGAATCTATCAGCCCTCCGCGCACCTAGACTCAGTACTCATCGCAGATCGATTTCACGATAGGGCCCGCACGGCCACGCGCAGCCGCAACATATAGGCGAACGCCGCCAAAGTTTTCATTTCCACGGGAGTGAAACCAACTTTATGTTGTGAGTGGCGAGCAAAATAAACTTCAAGTGTTTTATTAACTTCCATCATTGATTTATTTATTTATTCATTTATCATTTGAAGCGGTGGTTAAACTACACTTTAATAATAATATTTAAGGCAAATGTGACCACAATACGAGGTCATTATACATAAACTCCAAAATCAGGCTAAACTTCATCGCCTAAAGTTTTATTGCGATAGCAATTATATGGACACTTCAACCGGATTTCTGCCGGTGGCGTCGCCGTCCCCGTGAGGTTCCGTGTAAAGTCGAAGGTCGATAAAATCGTCGCCGCGCGCCGTATGCGCGAGTGAAAGCGCGCGTTGGACGCGCGCTATCACGGAGAGCGAACAAACGGCGTAAAGAAACGGTGATCGTCACGCGAAAGGCCGTGGGGGTATGGGAGGGAGGCGGGGCGACGCTGTGGTGCGGCACCAAATGCGTATCTTGCAACCGGGCGCAAGGGGAACTGGCCACTCATTCCCCCACGTGAAATCAAGAAAGCGGGAAGGCAGCGCGGGAGGGAGGGGGGGGGGGGGCAGCTTTTACTCTGCCAACAACCGTGCTTGTACTTTGCCCGACTGTGGCGGTCGCCCGTACCGTCTCTTAAATGCGATCTCCACACGGCTCTGACCTTTGTATGCACTGTGCATTCGCCGCTCAGTTTCTGTTGCAGCGATAGACCGCACGAACCTTCGCCCGCTGCGGCGGCTGCGCTTGCTGCCAGCGTTTTTACAGTGGTTGTCTGAGGTCATTCAGTGTGATCTATTTATGTTTGCTTGTGCGCGCTGACACCACGCTTGTTAATTCAGTTAGTAAGCGAATGTTTCCAAGTTTATGTAGCCGATGAAACTGCCAACCCTACTCCGAATAGCTCAACTAATTTGCTATCGCAATTGATGCTTCGCCTTTCGGACGAAACCGCGACATTTTTTTACATATGTTACCGCACAACTGCTTTAATATATACTATACAGGATACGTTGAAACTAAGAAAACAAGACAAACATGTCACACGCATTTCACACTTCATGAATATTCGTGCAATAACAACAAAACATTTTACTATTCTTTTTTCCCTAGAAGCATACGAGAATGGAATGGTCTCGATCATCCTGTAGTAGAACAGCATAGAATAGATGAGTTTCTATAAATAGTATAAATAACTGTAGCTTGCACACACCGATGAACGTGTAAGCATATGTTTTTTTATGTTTTTCCTATCCTTGTATATGATGTTTCGCCCCTAATGGCGTGCTCACGTTATTGTAGTCGTGCTTACTGTTGTATTTATTCTCTAAATTACGAAGTTGCTTATTTCTATATTATGCGAACTACTACGCTTACTAGTACTATGCATTGCGCATGCCTTCTTTTCCTTCTCTGCTTGTTTGCCTTTCAGCCAACTGCTTTCTTGCTCCTGCCAATTATTGTTGTTTGTGAGTATGCTATTTTCAAAGCACCACTCCTGTAATAACCCTACAAAAGAGTTGACAGTATGAATGAATGAATAAATAAATAAATAAATAAATAAATAAATAAATAAATAAATAAATAAATAAATAAATAAATAAATAAATAACATTTGAAGACATTATTATCAGTTGTTTGCTGAGTGGTATCTGTAGCGTAAAACTTTTCTTTCTTTTTTTTCTTTTTTTTACAAGAAAGCACACTAATCTAGGAAAAGAAGAAGCGCTCCACACCATATTTCACGTTTTGTCTAAAAAAGAAAAGCTTAATCTTGCATTCGGCCGCGCAACGCTTGAAACAGCGACGCTGGGCAATCGTAGTCCAGCATTTTCCGGAAGTACGTGCGCCCTTTCATGTTATTAGATGATGATGATAATTTCTTTTCGCGCGTCTCGGACTTACGGCCGTCACTGCGTGTTGCTTAATTAGCGCAGCTTGCAACACCAACACCGCGTTGCAATACCGACACCGCGTTCCACCGCGTTGCAATGCCGACAACGCGTCCAGCAGACCCGCTCCGTGAATGCTTGCTTGCTTGCTTGCTTGCTTGCTTGCTTGCTTGCTTGCTTGCTTCCTATGCCATGGCGCATACCCACCACGGGGGATTGGCCAAGAAGCCGGCGGTTAAACAGGTGGGATGCAATTATTCAATGAAACTAACAGATGTTAGAGCCGTATTTTATTTTATAATATAGGGAATCATGTGCTTTTTGGAAGGAAAGCAAGGTAGAAGGTAATAAAGTTCAATTAGTTTAATTGGGATTTTCGAAATTAATAAATAATCAATCAGTAAATTAACGTAAATTGGAATTTTGTAAAATATTAAACAATATATCAGTAAATTAACTTGGTATTCTCCTTGTGTCAATGAGGAACTCGCATACGGCCCTGCATACGTTCCTGTGGCTAAAACCTAGTGTATATGCCCCGAAAGATAGAATATTTTCAGTGTTTATAGTGATGCCTAATTTTTGGAACGGAATTTCGAAGTATTTCTTTCTATCGATTGCGAATCGGTGGCAGTTTAATAAATAATGATCAATGGTTTCAGGTTCATTGCAGAAATGACACAGAGGGGACATCGCCAGACCAGACCTATGTAGATAAAAATTTAGGGGTGGGATACGGCATCGTAATTTTGTAATTGAAATTTCCAATTTACGTGTGGGACACCATTGATTATCCCAAGGGTAAAGCAAATGCTTTAAGTCTGTGATTTGGAATGCCTGTTTTGTAGAGTAATTTAAGAGACATAGTTTTCTAAACCTAGCCGCGGTGATATAAGCAGAAGTCGGCAGAACATGCATGACTGGTCCCTGTAGGGATGTACGTGCGAGTGCGTCGGCCATTTCATTTAAAAACAAACCATGGTGACCTGGTACCCATATTAAACGCACCAGATGTAAGGTCGAAGGGATTAATCTTTCTAGTTCGTTCAAAACTGTGTTGTCTGAGGATGAGGTGAGTGCTGTGCACACTGACAACGAATCAGTTACTATTACAGCTGTCGAAGAATTTCCAGGAAGTTTACGAAGAGCTAATATAATTGCTAATAATTCTGCCTGAAATATAGGTGTAAAATCAGGCAGTCGCATTGAATAAGACCAGGATAGCGCCTCAGAAAAAATACCTATACCCGCTTTCTCGTCACACACTGATGCATCCGTCGCTATTACAATATTGATTTGCATTTGCGCTAAATGATCTTGCAGTAATCCGCTTAGATATTTAGTTGGCAGGAGTTTTGCATTGGAAGAAAATATGTCGTCAAATTCAATTCTAATAGCATTTACGGGTTTTTTGAGGGGAATAATCTCGTGTATCTGAACCTTTAATGGTTCTAGTTGAGTTTGCACAAAAAGAACCTGCGGATTGTATAGACGGGACCATGTTTCTTCAAGGAAGGCAGATCTTTCCGTGATAAATACATACTGCGATCGTCTCAATGAAGATGCGTAAATGTTTAAGTAGGTTTTTACTGTAAGTATGCGGAATCTGCTAACGAGTGTGGGTAATCGGGCTTCTTGATAAAATACATTATTAGCAACAAATTTAAGGCAATCCAAGACAAATCCGGAGGGCCTCTCGCTCTAGAAGAACGAGGGGGTTGATCTTGTATGCTGGACCACCAGAGAATAAAACACACCCAAATTCCAATATGAGTCGAACATACATACAATAAATCATAATGAGAGTGTATCTGCGTAGACCAGAGCGGCGGTGACCGAGTTTTCGAATCATGCCAACAGCGCGCGCTGCCTTAGACGTAACATGTTCGATGTGGTTGCGCCAACTAAGTTTTTGATCGTATATAACGCCTAGATACTTAATAAAGTCGCGCTGAGGAATTATTTCTTGACGGTATTGGAGAGAGACATTAACCGGTATATTCAAGGGAAATACAAGCAAGACACTCTTGCTAACATTTATTGTCATACGAATATCATCAAGCCAATCTTCAAGTATTGCTAAATATGATTGCAATATTCTTTGCAGAGAGTGAATGTCACTCGCTGACGCAAAGAATGCAACGTCATCTGCGTAAACATACACTTGTACATCATCACACAGTGGAATTGAGCTCATTAGAATATTAAACAATATGGGAGAAAGAACGGAACCCTGTGGAACTCCCCTGGACTGATTATATTTTGACGTCGAAACACCGCCTTGTGAGCAATAGAATTTTCTGCATCTTAGGAATTCATAAATCCAATTTGTTAGATATGGAGGAAAATTTATGTTCTTTAGGATATTGAGGAGAATGATATGCTCTATACTGTCGTATGCCTTAGCTATATCAAGAGCCACTAGCGCTGCAAACTGTCGCCTGTGACGAGCAAGCTTAATACGTCCCTCCAAATCAACGTGCGCGCACCAAATCGAGCATCCCGGTCTAAATCTGATCTGACATGAGCTCAGTAACGTGTTAGTAGTTAAAAACCTCATTATACGCGTGAATAACACTCTTTCTATTAGTTTCATAATGTTAGATGTTAATGCAATGGGCCTTATGTTGTCCATATGCAATCCCGCTCCTTGTTTCTTAAGTAGAGGGAGAATTTTAGCAAGCCTCCAATCTGGAGGAATCCAACTGTTCTTTAGGGAGTAGTTGACGATATTAAGTAGGTCCTGTGGAGACACGTCAAATAATATTTTTAGCATGCTCGTTGTTATGCCATCTGGACCTGGAGCTGAGGGAGGTAACAGTCTTACAACGTGCGAAAGCTCTTCAATCGTCACGTTTATAAAACTTTCCTCGGATGCAATGTTGACAAAGTTCAATTGTAGCTGAGCTGTAAAACGGTTTTCTAATACTCTGGCAATTTTTCCCAATGATTCTGATAATTCTTTAGGCGATAGCGTTACTGAATCAATATTTACTGGCGTGGGTATAGCCTTGCGAAAGCGAAGAAACCGAAAAAGCGCTTTTTTATTGCCACTCTTCGACAGAAAATTGCATCGTTTTTCATCATAATTACTTTTTGCTAAAAAGACTGTCCGTTTAAACATAGCTGCAGCATACGTATAGTTGCTGCAGCTATGTAATAAGAATAATAGATTTTCCACGCTACTGATAATGATTGTCGTTCAATCCGTTGTCAGCCCCGGGAGTGCGGTGTGAAGGTTACGTACGACTATTCTCTGTTGAGCCCTAAATCATCATCATAGGCGTAGGCAATGTCCACTGCAAGAAGACTGCGTCTCCCAGGGATTCTGCAATTTCAACTTGGTTTAGGCACATCACCGGAAGCACCACTTATTGCACCACTTTTCTTTTTAATTTTAATGAACGAATCCCCTCTCCCTATCTTTCTCCCACTTATTGCGTCACTCGACTCTACCATGCGTCAAGCTACGTAAACTTCGGCCGTTATCGACTGCACTGGCCCTCACTTGGCACCCAACCTGTCGCTCTTGTAGACAACCGGTTGTTTGCCTGACGCATCACCTCAGCTTCTCAACTTCACTTCCTCTCAGGCAACCTCCTGCTTTCAAGTTATCATCGCTGTCCTCAGCTGATTTTAATCCCATATAAATTTTTATTACATCATTCGTTGAACGGGTTTTATCTAATTTTCAAGCTTATCTGATACGGTTCAAGTTTTAGCCCCTTAGGTTGGTACTGGCTAAATGAACTGGAGTAAAACCTTATAACTGTTGGGAAAGCGAATTATTTGCTTGCCCTCACGTGATTCGTCAGAACCGCGCTTTTGCTGACTAAAGCGCGATTCAGACCAGTCACGTGCGGGCAAGCGGCCGGTTTGTTTTCAGAACCGCTACAATATCGCATTCATGATCGTATATTATATTTTCGAGGGTATCAATCACTGAAGTAAATCGCAGCAACCCATTTCACAGCTCCCCACTACCCCACACCCACCCCGCCGAAAATATTTGAAAAGCTTCTCACTATGTCGCCTTCTTTGTTCCTTTTTTGAAACATTTTCGTCGTTGAATTACATCTATCAGTGAATGGAAGAGTACCTGAGACCGCCTTAATATTAATAATAATATTCATGAAAATAATAATTTGGGCCTAATACCATAGGGTAAACAAGCCGCAAGTATAGCTTATGACCTGCTCATAAAGCCACATTTCAATATTTGTTCGCTTGTGCGAAGCGGTTGTGGTCTGCTCGTACATCATCCCGAAAACACAGGAAATTGCCTTTCGTCTTTCACGTTTCCACATGCCACTTCGTGCACTCAGCACCAAAAGCCATAGCTCCAATAAAGTAATCTCGCGGCACACAAGCGCCTCTATTCGCTGCTATGAAGCAGGGGCTGGTGATCACGAAGCCAACAGGCGCATACGATAGACAATCACGCGACAGCCAATTAAGAAAAGGTCCACGTATGCTTAGCGTCGGTGGGAACTCGAACGAATCGACGTGATGCGGGCAGCGCCGTCTCACGGGCTGGCGCCCATCCTTCGCTGAACGAGGACAGAGCGGAAGTCTAGAAAATTAAAGTGGGAAAGCGGGCGCAATTGTGACAAAACAAGTTTGAGCGGCAGCGGATCCCCTTTCTGGTGTCATGTTCTGCACATGCTTACGGTCCGGCTCGGCGATCGTAAGCCACGGAGCGCGAATACCTCGTAGCGACAAAATCTAGTTACAGGCGCGTTTCATTGCTTCCAAGTACGGCGCAACAATGACACTCAACTCCCCTCTTTTGAAGTTATCTACACTCACACTTCTTTTTTTTTTCCTTCGAAAATGTTTCATGCAATTCAAAATGCTATGAAAGGTGTCAGATAAGTCGGTGACATAAAGCCGGACCCACATGGAGCAATTGTCTTGCGAAAAAAATTGGCTGTGGCTTAACTCAGTTATGCCTGGCTGTGCGTAGCGAGAGGTACGGTTAATCTTATTGCTTAGCTTGGTTCTCTCTTAGGTTACATCTTTATCGTTTACCTTCATACGTCTGAGTGTTTAGGTTTGGTTGTTACCTCTCGTTAAGTTATGGCTACATTAAAGACTACATATTTTTAAAGTGTAATGCATTTATTTTCAAAGTCTTCATCGTGTTGTTTCTCAATTGCCACAAAGATGGTCGGTGAGGCGGGAGGATAAGGGGTTGCAGTCCAGTGACTTGAAGACGTTTCGGGTGCTATCCTCATCTGAATCAACTCGCCTGGCCCCTTTGTACTTACGACGCTTCTCGAAGGCGTGCGGCTCGTTCTTCCTCCGTCTCTTTGGCTCGCTGCCTCCTCTTGGTTTCGTTCCGACGACGAAGCCTGGCTTCTTTCAGTCTCTCCGACTCACTTTCAATATCTGCCAATGAATCTCACCGAGCCACCCCTTCTATATATACGATGCAACGCCAGCTCCTCCTCTATAGTTGCAACGCGATTTCACCGGATCCTCCTCTGACGTCATGCCAGATGGCGCGGCGAGCGGCGCCGCCAGCTGCGGCGGTTGCTAGGCAATGGCTCAGCATGCGGTGCGGCCACCGGCCACAGCGAAACTATGGCGAAACGGCGAGAATACAGCCGATGTAGCTCTCGCTACAAAACGGGCGAACGGCCGCACGCGGCGTCCTCCCGGCGGCCGGCGGATGTTCGCCGTCGATCAAGGCGGGCTAGGTATGTTCGCAGGCGGTCAACCGCTCTCCGGAAGTGGCGAATGAAGGCTGACAGCGCGGACCAATCAGGGCGCCGTCACGTCCGACTTCCTGCGACTGCATTTGAATCGGCTAGCCAGCCAAAGAGCCTAGAGCAAACATGGCGACAAAACCTGTGCGGATCGCGTACAATGATCGACTGATCACAGCCGTCCAGGCGCGACCAATATGGTTCAGTCGCAGAATAATGGTTCAGTTGCAGACACAAAAGCTATTTTTAGATGCGAGAGCATCTTATGCTCGGGGCAGTGTCCGTTCTGCGGCGTCCGCACCCATACTGCGCATGCGCAACTCTCCCTCGTTCTCCTCTCCTGCGCAGGTGCGCGCTCTCTTCCTCCCCTCTCCCCCTCTCCTCACACGTGCGGCGCAGCAAATCATTGCATATAACTCTCTCTCCCTCTCTCTCTCTCTAAGGGTACGCCGGTAGGTGGCGAAAGTGTCGCGGCGCAGTATAAAGCGCGCGTTCGCTGTGCTTCCGTCATTCTCTCTCCGTGCAACGATGTGCGAAATGTCATGAACATCGTCAACGTCGGCGCTAGTTGCAGCGCCACCGCCGCGGAGCAGAGGAAGGCTCGGGAAGCCGAACGTAAACGTCAGCGTCGGCAAGCGGACCCCGAACTTTGGGCCAGGGAAGCCGAACGTAAACGTCAACGTCGGCAGGAAACTTCTACGGAAGCAACACGGGCTCGGCACGCCGAAGTGAAACGTCAGCGTTATCAAGCCGACCCCGAACTCCGGGCTCGGAAAGTCGTAGCGCAACGGCAGCGTCGAGTGGCAGCTCCCGATCCCGAAGCGACGAGGCAACGCGAGTCTGCGGCCAGAGCAGCAACACGTTCGAGGCCATTACAACGCTCGGGCTTCGACGGTGCTGACGCGCGGTTCAAGCGCGACTTCCTCGATCGGAGCTTCGGGCACAGCTGCAACGTGTGCGACCGGCTTTGGTTCGACGGCAACCTGAGCAAGATCGGGATGACGCATCAACCCCGTATAAACGTCTCCTCTCTTCTCAATACATTCTCTCACTCTACTTCATTGGGTTGTGTTGCCAAGTGAAACGACACGGAAACTCGATGCGCACCCCCCGCGATGCGTTCGCATCCCACCATGGTTGCCCGTAGGGTGAGATGATGTGATTTTTTCACTGCATTTTACTGGGAATGGAGCCACGCTGTTTCAGTGGCGCACCGACCGATGAGGGGGGGGGGGGGGGTCGGGAGTTCTAACCCTCTCCCTCTGACGCCGAATTAGCGCCCCCCCCCCCCCCACACACACACACACCACGCGTCCAGCCCCACCAGTCCAACGTGTACCTTCAGTGCTCTGTTCACATTGTCATTACAATTCAGGAGGTGGCTTGAGGTCCAATTTTCCTGATTTACAAACGCACTCTATCCCTATCTTGTATTTGTCCACTCACTTTTAAATTACTTTGAGTAAAACGCTGAAGAAATAAACATCGTCATCATCCTTGGTGTCATTATTATCATAATCATTAGGCATTTTATTTGCTGTTGGATTCCTCTGGCTAAAACAAGGAAATTGCATACTATAAAGACTTAGAGATTGACTCCAACCAAATAAGGAAATTTACTAGCCCGACGTTTCGGAACCAATTCGGCTCCTTCTTCAGGGGGTATTCTTCGGAGGTGGCGGTGTGCCGCTTTTAAAGGTCCGTCGTAACAAAGGAGAGGAAGGGAGAGAGAGCCTAAGGTGCGGAGACACTTGTCCTGGCACCTGTTCTAGACAGACCAAAGGGGTGGTGGGGTGGGGTGGAGGGGGGGGGGGGGGGGGGGCCTCGGCGGCGCTGGTCGGCTAGGATGACCGGGGCCGGGCGCCCTTTAGTCGCGGGAATTCGTTGACGAGGGACGGGGGAGGGGGGGGGGGGGGAGGACGAGTTGTTTTGGTGTTGCTGACCTAGAGCGGGGGGTCCTTTCTTCCCTTCGTCGCGTCTGCCAGGCCATGAACATACAAGGAAGGAAGAATGCCCTTCACGCGGTTTATATTACCCGCCGTGTTCTGAATGTGCCAAGACTCGAGTAGCAGCCTTTTTCGCCAGTTTGTCTCTGTTTGAAGGATTTGGGTTTCTTGGAAAGAAATCTTGTGGTCGGCGTCTTCGGAATGTTCGGCGACGGCGCTGCGTATTCGGTTGAATGTTCTGACGTCGTTTTCATGTTGTCTGATTCTTTCTTTTAGATTTTTGGTTTCCCCGATGTACGACGCCGGACAGTCGGCACAGCTGATTTTATAGACGACGCCTTGAGCTTTTTCTTTTGGTGGACGGTCTTTTGGTTTAGGAATGAGGATATTCAAAGTGTTCATCGGTTTATGCGCGACTTTGAGGCCTTCTTTTTTCAGTATTCGGCTGAGAGCTTCACTGGCACCTTTGACGTATGGGATGGACACTCGTTTCTGTGGTCGAGGGGGAGTCAACGGTTGTAGGTCTCGTAGTTTGTTTTTTCTTTTTTGTTGTCGGGTTGTTTTTCGAATGAATTCCGTTGTATAGCCGTTCCTTTTGAGTTCGTTGAGAACCGTTCTCCTTTCTTTCTTTTGATCTGATTCCAATGTGCAATGAGTTTCGACTCTTCTCAATAAAGAATTTACGACCGATGCCTTGTGGTTTGCCGGATGGTTGGATGAGAAGTGTAGGTAGCGGCCTACACTTCTCACCGCTACCTACACTTCTCATCCAACCATCCGGCAAACCACAAGGCATCGGTCGTAAATTCTTTATTGAGAAGAGTCGAAACTCATTGCACATTGGAATCAGATCAAAAGAAAGAAAGGAGAACGGTTCTCAACGAACTCAAAAGGAACGGCTATACAACGGAATTCATTCGAAAAACAACCCGACAACAAAAAAGAAAAAACAAACTACGAGACCTACAACCGTTGACTCCCCCTCGACCACAGAAACGAGTGTCCATCCCATACGTCAAAGGTGCCAGTGAAGCTCTCAGCCGAATACTGAAAAAAGAAGGCCTCAAAGTCGCGCATAAACCGATGAACACTTTGAATATCCTCATTCCTAAACCAAAAGACCGTCCACCAAAGAAAAAGCTCAAGGCGTCGTCTATAAAATCAGCTGTGCCGACTGTCCGGCGTCGTACATCGGGGAAACCAAAAATCTAAAAGAAAGAATCAGACAACATGAAAACGACGTCAGAACATTCAACCGAATACGCAGCGCCGTCGCCGAACATTCCGAAGACGCCGACCACAAGATTTCTTTCCAAGAAACCCAAATCCTTCAAACAGAGACAAACTGGCGAAAAAGGCTGCTACTCGAGTCTTGGCACATTCAGAACACGGCGGGTAATATAAACCGCGTGAAGGGCATTCTTCCTTCCTTGTATGTTCATGGCCTGGCAGACGCGACGAAGGGAAGAAAGGACCCCCCGCTCTAGGTCAGCAACACCAAAACAACTCGTCCTCCCCCCCCCCCCCCCTCCCCCGTCCCTCGTCAACGAATTCCCGCGACTAAAGGGCGCCCGGCACCGGTCATCCTAGCCGACCAGCGACGCCGAAGCCCCCCCCCCCCCCCCCCCCCTCCACCCCACCCCACCACCCCTTTGGTCTGTCTAGAACAGGTGCCAGGACAAGTGTCTCCGCACCTTAGGCTCTCTCTCCCTTCCTCTCCTTTGTTACGACGGACCTTTAAAAGCGGCACACCGCCACCTCCGAAGAATACCCCCTGAAGAAGGAGCCGAATTGGTTCCGAAACGTCGGGCTAGTAAATTTCCTTATTTGGTTGGAGTCAATCTCTAAGTCTTTATCAATTTTCCCAACCAGACAGGTAATTCTGTCGAAATGTTTAGCTTCAAATTGCATACTATGCAAAGTGCTTTCTCCTCCCCCCCCCCCCCCCCCCTCTTCCTGGCAGAAATCCGGGGTGCGTTACTGCGCTGTTTCCAGCCGCACTGAACTCGTGGCTGCGGCGGCCGCCTGTTTTTCGCCGCATGTGGGAGCAGCACGGCGGCGGCACGCTGGCGTTCCGCCGCGCTGGTGCGGGCCGCGCGAAGGTCACCGTGAAAGTTCGTCCCATTTGGGCCGGGCTTCATGCGTATTAAACGGATTGATTAACCTTTACATGCGGAATCGTACTACTCCCCCATCCGTCAGTGCTGCAGCGCAACCTTTACAAAAAAAGGCAGGCGAGTAATAACTGTTTCTGCATTATCAAAACTCACAACGCGATGTTTAGCGGTGAGAATGCTCACGAGCTACTGAAACATTTCCGATCAGTGCCTGCTAAGCAGGCCCTGCTTGTCAGTACCAGTCGCCGGATGTCCTTCCATCACAGGCGTCTATGGATTTATAGGTGGCCGTTAGCTGACAAACGTAGTGATTAACGCTAACCCTCAGCCACTGATTATGGTTAGACTGAGCGCTTGTCTCAGCGGATAAACTTCAGTGCTTCTCTTACCAAAGCGGTGTGCACAGAAAGGCGATTAGGAAGAACATTATTGCGTTGTTAATGCGAAGGACTAATTTACCTCATGTCAGGCACATTGCTGTAGGCAGTTATGCAGGTAGGCATACGTATGTAAATACTTTGCTGCTGCGCCTCCTTTCAAGCCACTTAGATAACAACAAAAAAATTTACAGTCACCCAAGTATCCTTTCGTGATTTGAATGCGAAAGCATTATGGCGAAAATTTTCACCATTAGAGACTTCTTAAGTACTAAAACGTGTTTTCGTGCCGTTTTTCGTTTTCCTTTCTCTGCATTCAGTAATCACCAGACCGCAACCATGCAGAACTCATCAAGTAGCTACGAGTTGATATTGTGATTGCTTGATTACAGAACCATGACACAAACGCGACTGGTGCACGCAAACTTCAGTTGTTTTTTTCACATTCATAGAGCTCATCCTAAAGGTATACGGACACAAAATCTGAAAATTTTACGAAAATGCTGAAAATGAATCCTCAGTGTGTAATTACACCGAAAAGAAGTAGTCACTTAGCTCATTTTATTGCAATAGCAATTATATGGACACTCCAAAGCGGATTTCTGCCGTCGCCTTCGTCGTCGCCGTCGCCGGCGATGAAATCGTCGCCGCGCTCCGAACGCTGTATGTGCGAGTGAAAGGGCGCGAGGGACGCGCGCTTTCACGGGGAGCGAACGCACGTCGGAGAGCTGCAGGTCGGAGCGGGATGCAGAATTAAGCGTCTCTTTCCTCCTTTACAATCAAGAGCAAACGCGATTTCTTCCGTCGCGCGAAAGGCCGTGGGGGGACGGGAGGCAAGGAGGGGAGGCCACGTTTAGCTGCGGCACCAAATGCGTATTTATATAAAAACGTTGCGAGGCGAGAAGGTGGGTAAGATTTCCGACGCAGCTCGACGAGTGTCCCAATCTGATCTCGTCGAAAACCTCCCGAGCCGCCCCCAGAGGCACCGGCAACAGTCACCAACGCCGCGCGCGTTCAGTGCGAACGCGGGCAAAACGCCGACGGCGCCGACAACAGTTCAGCGCGTTGCTGGTGCTGCTGCATGTGCAAGTTTATACAGCTGATAAAACTACTATCCTTGCGCCGTATAGCTCTCTACAAATTTGCTATCGCAATTGATGCTTCGCCTTTCGGGTGAAACTGCGACAATTTTTTATGATAGCCTGTGTGTCTGTGACATGTGTGCGCGTATTTCTCAACTGTGTATTGCGTTAGCTGACTCTAACGTACGCCCTACGTTCCCACCGGTGCGCAGTTATTAAACAACAAAAAGCAATCATACAAGCAATCGGATGATGCGTAGACCTATCTGATTTGTTTTATCATTGCAGGTCTGCCGGTGGCCGACAATGTTCTCTACAGAAGCACACAGTGAATCAATATACGGTACCTAAATGCGGTCTCCGCAGCAAAGTCAAGGCTTCACATAATTCCTTTATTAAGTAAAGCTTGGAATGTATTCTTTTTTTTTGTTTTTGCGCGTCATAGCCTTAGTGCTTTTGCGCCACAATACTATACATAACTTTTACGTTTTTTTTTTTTGGGGGGGGGGGGGTTTCTTGCCGAATAAAAAAAAAGGTTTCTTGCCCCTCGGTCGGTTTCTTGCCGAATAAAGAGGTCCAAAAGAATTCTCCCGCAAGCTGGTTGTTACAGTTCTTTCAGTACTGTTTATGTGCAGCGCAAATGGAACAGGTTACAAGGTTTATGTCGTCTTGTGTTGCTTCATATCGTTCTTATTTGGCGCTGCACGAACTTAGTACTGAAATAATAAAGCGGGCCGACCCTTGAGATAGTGTCATAACAACACCAGCCACGATCTCAGTGACACTTTAATCTGGGGACGTGAAGGTCGCGTTGTAGGAGTCTGCGTGTCTGGCCGGGTAGCCTCACGTAATCAATAAGCCGCAGAACGCTGTGCGGACGATCAACAGTCGTATAACATTTAAGTAACTGGTGTACAAAAGCTTCGCTTAGCATATATCTCAATATGTGCGTTACATGTGCACCACTTCTTTTCTAAGCGTGAGCTATTCAACGACACCGCAGCAGCCACACTCAAGTAAGGTTCGCAATGACAGCTCCGCTTTTGAACGCCGCAAAACAGAAGGCACTGCCGACAGCACTGCCGCAAGCAGTGCTGTGAACGACAGCACTGCCGCAAGCTAGGGGTGGCGCGTCGCCGCAACATCTGTTGGGCGCGCTAAGAACATCTAGAGGTGGGCAAGTCCTTCTCTATTGCACCATTGTCTATCTTATTCCATGTACAATCTATTAATTTCTGTTTTGCACCACGACTCCTTACGTGTGGACTTACAGACGAAACAAATGCGTCCCTCTGTCGCAACCCCACTAACTCTCGGGCAGCTACTTGGGCTGGCTGAACTTGCACACTAGGACACTTAAATCAGCACACCTTCTTTAGTGCTCATTCCCGAAGCACTGATCACTGTGCGTGATCGCATTCATCGATACGCTTTGTGAAGCTGCTGAGCGCCAGAAGACACGATCAACGCCAGAAAAACATGAGTGTGACGCAAATCAAAAACTTCGCACTTTGAATATAGCTCTCTCTCTCTTTGATCCGGGGTCTCTGCCCTCCCGCATCGTCTCTCGGCTGCTTTGGCAAACAGCGGAAGACGCCCAAGAGGCCCGGGTGGACAAACAGAACCGGACAGCGTGTACTTATAAAACTGGTCGTCGGAAATTGGTATCACGAATGGGCTTACCGAATGGCGCGAGCCTGAGGACGCGTGCTTCGTGAGTCCGGCCAGCTGTTGGAACGGGAGAAAGGGGTAAACACGAGAACCCATCATTGGCAGTTTTCGGACTGGACTCATAAAATGGATCATCTCGTCATGCGCATTGAGACCAGCGCACGCCAAGCTACTCTTCCAGAGGCTGGGGGCAAAGACCTTCGTCGAGACCATTCGCAAATATAATATGATGGCGGTGTGCCTTTGATCTGACATTCGAATAACCTTGTGTATACTGGACCAAAGGACAGATGATTTGTTTTACCTTCAAACTTAAGAAGGCGTGCGCTTTATTACTGATGTCCTTGCTGATGACATGCTTTAGCACAAAAAAATACATATAGGCCTAATATGGCCCTAAATACTTCTTTTGATCGCCACAGAATAATGAATTGTAAGAAGAACTTAACTAATTCTTGTTTTTACTACAGGCAAGTTCTATACGGACGATAAACTGAGAATGTCTGTTTAGCTACTGAAACGGTATAGGTTTAGGTAGCAGTTGTAATGTACGGTTGGCTTATGAAATGCAATAATAATAAATGAAATACTATCCAAAGGTCCGTTCTCCGCCCTCCCCTCTTCCCCCGCCCAATAAAAAAGGGCCGACAAGGACGACAGTATTTCTCATTATTATTACGTAGTTGTCGTTAAAAAAATGCTATCAGCTATTTTTTTTCTTTTTGTTTACTTTCTCAATCTTTGTAAGTACTTCATTCAATGTTCCACAGCGAAAAACTCCACGTCAACTTTCATTCCTTTAAATGAAAGGCAAAAGTGATCAACCACCTGAGAATGGATGGCAAAAATTGCTCTTTTGTAAAGCTTTCTGCGCCGCAGAATGTCCACAGGCATGATTTACCATCTTCAGTGTCACCGAGGTTCGATTTGCCGATGAATTCAGCCTAGCTCGGCGATCTGCTAGCTTCTTGGTTAGCTCAGATAGTTGAGCAACCGCCACAAAAATACGCTGGTCCCGCCTTCGATCACCGGACCAGGAAAAGTTTTTGTTTCAACTGCGAAGCTTTCTTTCTGAGAAATCCTCACCAGTTTATTTTATCGCTTCCTTTCACAAACCTTCCTCCACCTTGCGCTTTCCACACAAGTGATTTTCCTTTCACAAGAGCACCATTTTTTCTAATATCAGCGTACGCACGCTACGCACGTATATAATTGAGGGAATGCGTACGATAAAGACACTAAGGTTTGAATTCGAAAAAGTTGGCATAGCAACATCTTTCAGCGGAGCAGCGCGAAAGACGGGAATTATGACCTGGAACTTGGTGCTGTTTCGGTGTGCTTGCAACTCGTTTTTCCCGTCTTTTGCGCCGTTCCCTGTAAAGGCGTTGGCGTAGAGAGTGCTTCACGCAGCTTAAACCAAATCAACGTGAAAATGCTCTCCAGGGCGGACAAATGTCCTCCACGCCATACCATCCGTAGCGTTTTCCAGTGGCGCACCGACGGGGGGGGATTCGGGGGTTGTAACCCCCCCCCCCCTTTTTTGTTTAACCCTTCTTTCCTTGCGCTTTTGAGTACTGCAACTAAGATATAAGACGCGCAATCGTCTGCACACTCGCAAACTTGCGCAAAAATCGAATTTTTTGACAATTTTCCGTGAAGAAATTGAAATTATTGCTGTTTAGATGGTATTGGCAAACTGTCAACCCCCCCCCCCCCCCCCCCCGGCAGAGATCTTGGGTGCGCTACTGGCGTTTTCGAGCTAGTCGCGACAGCATCCTCAAGTAATTCCTGTAAGTCCTCAAGGCTTATAGTTAAGAATATTGGTGCACAATCGAATGCCATAGCAGTGAGAAGCTTAGGTCGGCCCTATCCGTCCGTCCACGAAGGCCGTCGTCACGCCACCTCCTGGTCCTGAGCCTCACCTTCGCCCCAAAATCTTGCTCACCACTGGTGTTTCTGCTCGGGAATGTGCACAAGTGTTAAGTTGGGAGCGGCAGTGCTAACCTATATGCCATAGCACAGCTTTGTCGCATAGCCTTTGTACGAAGTTTAGCGCATCACACGTAACCTCCGTGTGGTGACACCGGTGTGTCTTTTAGAGGCTGCGAAATGCAGCGTCGTGAAGGATATTCTCTGCAGAGCAAAGAAGTTGTTCGTGGGAAATTGATGATGTCCACTGGGAGAGCCTGCTGCTGTCCCCCCCCCCCCCCCTAAAAAAAAGAAAAGTAATAATTTCAGAGCTGGATGATTCAATTGTATCTGTTAATATTTAGGTATTCTGTTTAGTACACAACATCTATTTGAATATGCATGCATAGCTAAGTATTTAGCAGCGCCAAGCGTGGTTGTTCTCAATGAGTTAATAAATAACGTACACCTTGTTTTCAGGCCTTCATGAAAGCCTCGAGGAATATGAAAAGGTGGCATGAGGCGTTCGCGTGCTTAGAACGCAGTGCCCTCAAACATGTTTTCAAGGACCAAAGCTCGTATGCGGCTGGCAAAGACTCTTCGCTGCTCCCGGTACCCACCGTATCAAACAAAGGATGGAAAGCTGCCACGGTCGTAAATCTTAAGAAAACCGCACCCAAAACGCTTTCAGAGTGTCATGTGAGCCTGTTGAGCGTCTTGGTGTGTGAACTTGTTGAGCGCAATTTGCTAAAGACATACTGTAAAGCGACCGAATACACTCGCGCAATTGTGCGGCTATGGCCTTTCTTTGGTGGCGTGCTATACTTGAATATATTTATTAGTGCTCTAGAAAACTAACTTACGCACAAACTCATCTGGAAGTTGTCTAAGTATGCGTAATCTTTGTGCCACTTGCTCGTCTCCACGCAGCCCGGTGTCATTATCAATGATACGAAACTTGATCCGACCAGTGTAGACGACAGCGCTGCGGCGACACGAACTGCGGCCGACGGCGCCGTAAGGTGAATTGATGACGCAAGCAAAACTACTGCAGGTGGTGGTTGCACCAGGTGAGCTGATGACGTTCCAATCATTATAATTGAAGAAAAAACAGCGCAAACGAGACGAGGACGAAAAGAAGACAGGGGCAACGGACTGCCGCTAACTTCCAACTAAATTTTGTTTCATGAAACAAGGTGATACATACGTGAAAAATGAATTACAACACCGTGACAATTCCCTACGCAGAATATCGCTACGTCATATTCTGCGTAGTGCGTAAAGGCCAACAGCATTGCAATATCTTCGGTGTAAAACCTGTGCTATAAGCCTCGCAAGCTTACAAAAGAGTTTACAAAAGGCGCTCGTAGATCTCTCTGGATGGGAGCAAAAAGGACAGCTTTCGATGGCGCCCGTTTCCTATAGGAAAAAAAAAAAAGCGTACCGACATCCGTACACACTATATTGAGAAAACGCTGATGGCAGCGCACAAATCACAGGAAGAGGCGTCGTAAGGTGGAAGAAGAAAAGCGCGATGGGGTTGAAACGCAATTTGGCCCTGGCGCCACAAGAGGTCGGCGACGTAAGACGATACCGGCTCTCTCGTGCGAGAAGGCGGAGCCGGCTCAGAGAAGAGACGAGGCGACAGCGGGTCCCGCGGTGATACGCGCGGCTGACGTCATCTCACCACTGGAAAGACGCGAACGAGTGAATGGAGGGTGGGGAGCAGGGTAGAAGAGGCTCACCCTTACTCTGGCACGTGTACGCTGACGCATGAACGCAACCTAAAGAAGAAAACTCGCACAAAAGAGTCAGCGTGTCTCTGACAACGAGGTCGATGGGGGGACACTGCAGGAAATAGGGGCGAGGTCTGTTTTCTCCTGCGACACGAATCGAAAAAGCAATGTAAAAGGGGAAAAAAAAAAGATGCAGGAATCTCGAGAGGAGAAAAGGCACGCAGCCGGTCAGTGCAATCGGGAGCTCCGAGGGATCGCAGAGGGTGGAAGTCTCACATCAGCTTCGGGTACCGAGAAGCCCCTGGCACTCCCGCTCTTAAATCAAGTTTGTGTTTTGCTGCATTGCTTCGCTCAGACCGCTCGGTCTTTGGGCTGTTCGTTAACGCATTTCTCCGTCTGCTGAGCGAAAAGTAAGAGAAAACCGTAGCCGGCCAACAAAAAGAAAAGAAAGAAGAGAGAGAGACTCGAACAGCATCTTAATAGCAAAGCACTTGCGACCCGGGAGAGGAAACAGCTTATACGGCTTGAAGGCCCGGTGGATTGGTGAAATGACGGGGTCCGAATTGCCTTTGTGTAGGTCTCGAGCCACACGATTACTTAGAAGCCTTATAAGCAGGGTGTCGAGCCGAAGAAAAAAATCCTGGTTCGGTTCGGGTTCGGGTACCGAGCGCTCCGATTTCGTTCCTGTTCAGTTCCGGTTCGGACAAATAAAAATTTCAAACGGTTCGCCTAGCCGCTTCACCACAGTAAACCTTATTCTACCCTATGACAAAGTCCCTATATAATTATTATACCAGGAAGATCAAGGTATATCATAGAGGTAATTAATGAAACCGTAATTAGGCTGATTCCAGAAGCAACACTTGGAGTATATAGGGTAAGGCACCACACCAACTAGTAGCTAGGTAAGCTCTCTTAAGTAACAAAGAAGCTAATGAAGAAACAACCAAGCAGGAAAGTGTCCTACTCAAGAGATCAAATAGAATTCGCTGAACTGTCGAAGCTGATAAACAAGAAGAAAGTAAGCGACATTCGAAATTGTAACGTTGGAAAGAACGAGGAAGCCGTAAAAAATTCGGCTCCAATCCACGCTGTTAAGGTGGTTAGCCAGCGGTGCCGTGGTATCACCTGCTCCGATGTACCAATCTGACGTAGGCTTGAACAATTGAGCAATGCATTACATGAAATGATTTTCAGGAAGACAATTAAATGCACTCTACCAAAACTTCACTTTGAAACGATATTCACAAATACTTTAGAAAGTTTTAGCCTTTGCAAGCAAACGTTAAAAAAAAGTTGCAGTGGCTTAGCTCGGCTATGCCAGGATATACGTAGCGTTAGCAAAGGTTCAGCTGATTATTCTTAGCTTTCCTGGTTGTCTAGATTGTCAAGGATTAGCTTGATTGTCATGCTTACTGCTGCTCCAATGACACACACGCGGTATACGTATTATGCGGCACATGTATATTTATTTTTGCTCAACGTCACGTTGCTTCTTTATTGCCACAAAGACGGCTCGGTGATCAGTGAAGTAACACGCTGCCGTCTCTATGGCCCCAACACAGTATTTGGAGTTGTCTGTCGTCGTCATCGACGGCGTTTTGTTGTTGCTGCAGGGGTGGTAGGGCACGTCGCTCAGCCTCCTGGCGACGCCGCTTTGCTAGACGTTCGTCCCTTTACTCCAGTGTCTCCGCAGCACGTTTAGCCTTCTTCTGTTCATTCCTCCTACGCTCAACCGCAAATTGCCAGGCAACTACTTCGGGATCCGATGAGTCAAGCTTCTCCGTTCTTCTGCGCTGTTGAGCAGCATTTGCGCTCTCCTTCTCCATGGCTATACCACACTGGCAAACGCCAGTCAGAAGCGCAGCGGCTCCAGCGCAGTGTCAGACGGCGACTGCACAGCGAGCGCGCGCCGGCGCCAGTGCGTCTACCACGGCTACGACGTCACTCCTCTGGAATGTGCAGACCGGCGGCGGTGAGTCGCGCGCGGCGGCGGCGGAGTGCGCGAGAGGTGCCGGCTCCGGTGGCTCCGGTGCGCAAGCCGTGTGATATCACTGATCCTTGCGCATGCGCAGCACGGCTCTTGATGTGCCGCGCGAAACGGGCTTGGCTAGGCCAGTGTAGCTAACGCTACAAAAATAGCATTGACATCACTGCGCATGCTCTGAAAGTTATTCGGTTACTGCGGTTTACGTGCGCTATGATAACGTACGTTATTTGGCGAGTTTAACGTTCGTAATGTTTACGGACGCTAAGAAATAACGTTGTCAAACCAGGCGGCACCACTGGCTCCCGCTTCAGCGCGAATCTCGTGATGGTTGCGCTCTCACTCGCGTAGATCACCAGTAACTATGGAAATGAGCTTTCGCTTTCTATAAACTCAACTGAAACGTTTGCTTTGAGCGCATAGCGCGTCTAACTTCTGAGATCGTTCGGCACCCGTAGGCCTAACGAGACGCGTCCGCATAGCAACAGTATGGTTGCTAATGGATTGTCTTGGCTTGGATGCGTCTGGTACGAGGCACCAGACGGCGCCCTGATTTATAACGTCTTCCTTATGTTTGCCTTGTTGTACGCTAAACTAAAAGTCTTGAAAGGACGCGCGCCGTAACGTCCCGCAAAGGGGTTTACGTTTAACGTACGTAATGCGACAAACGCTATTATAAAACTGTCTAATGTCTCTTAAATTCACCTTCTTTTGGCTGTGTTTACCACTTCACGAAGTTCTGCACCGTCTTGCCACGCTTGGCGCTTGCGCTATGCCTCTTGAGCACGGACCACTGGGTCCTGCCAAGCCTGAGCACAACGCCGTTGTGCCTATCGCTGCTCCCTTCGTCGCAAATCGTATTCGCGCTGCTCTTCAGGCGACCTAAATGTGTGTGCCTTGCTTTGTGCAGGAACCGCTGCGTCCAGCCTAGCCTGAGCCCGACGCCGACGTGCATGGTGCAATTTCTGCAGCGCGAAGCACTAAAGTGCGGAAAGAAAGGTAAAAAGGACAAAGGAATAGCAAGAGAAGGGCAAACACGTCCATTGTCCTCTTGCTATTCCTTCGTCTTTTTTACCTTTCTTTCCGCACTTCAGTGTATCGCGCTGCAGGAATGACAACATGAACTTCAACCAACACTCCCACATCGATATTCTTATTCAGCCGTTGTGCATTTTGACGTTACTGTTCCCGTTGCGCTCATCGTGTTCACGCTGCTCTTCGTAAGTCCTAACTACCCATGGCCTTCCTATAGCGCTATAACAGCACAAATAAAATCAGTTGCTAGGTGGGTTGCTCTTTTACGTATGAAAGTGTAGTGACGTCATTTGCTGCTTCGTATGCTACAGTTGTCACTTACCGGCAACTTTAGCCGCTTATGCAACCGTATTACGTACCGGGAAACGCATGCGGCGAACGCTACGTGCTCCGCATTATTCGAACGCGCCTCACCATATATCATGCGCTTGTAACACTTCTTTTGTGCTTTTCTTTATTTAAACTGATACTGGGGTGTGTCTCGCATGCGTAATGCCAGTGGTGATAGGCAGTTTTCGCGTCAATTTGTGGAATAGTTTCCTGTCGACTGTTCTGTCGACGGACACGAAGAAAACCTGGGATCCGAGTCATATACAGCTTCGGTGTAAAATTGGGTTGGAGTGCATACGGCAGGCATTGCCAAATCCAGACTGGGAGCTTACCAGTGTCGTTGAAAAGAAAAGTGTACAATCATTGCATTCTACCGGTGCTAGCATATCGGGCAGAAACTTGGTGATCAACAAAGAAGCTCGACAAGAAGTTCAGGACGGCAAAAACAGCGACGCAACGAAAAATGCTAGGCCCAACGTTAAGATACACGAAGAGAGCGGTGTGGAGCACAGGACAAATGGGTATAGCCAATAATCTAGTTGACACCAAGAGGAAAAAATGGAGCTGGGCAGGCCATGTAATGCGTAGGGCAGAGTTACAGAATGGATACCAAGAGAAGGGAAGCGAAGGCGAGGACGGCAGAAAACTTAGGGGGGAGGGGGGGGGGGGGCACCGAGGCACCTTGATAAGAATGAGTAACGACATATTTCTCAACTACGTGCAGTTTACGAATGGACTTGACAGATAAGGAGCAATCTTTTTTTTTTACGTAACAAAGAGAGAGTTAATGAGTGAGAATGCCTGTGTCTTCGATACGTGGGCTTGGATTCCACTTTTTGACAGCATTTGCTTCAAGTAACTATTATTGGACTGGTGGTGAGCGAACTGTGACAAAGCGCGAATTCACACTGTATTACATAGATTGTCACTGCAAACGTCTGTAAGAAAAAATAATAATAACAGCATGTGATATATCGCTTAGTTCTATGATTTCTTAAAAAAATGAAAGCATGTAATGGCATTGATGCGTCTGATGCATGAACAAGAACCGTATTTGCTAAGCGCTGTGACAGTATTTCTTACGCTACTGCACATGACGCAGTCTTGTGCTGACTAATCCCAGAAAAAGAAACCCCACAACACACATATTGCGCCCGGAGAATGATTTGCAGGAGTCGAAGAGCGTTGTACTCTGCTTGGAGGCGCCAAACGTGCGTTTAACTACGGCACGCAATAAAAACGCATTTCCTTTGCCGTTTACCGCCACTGTTACCGTGCACTGACGTGATTCATTAGCGACCGCAATGTTATTCCGACAAAGGAATGTTATTCCTTATAGCAATGTTATTCCGACACGGCCGAAGTGGCAGCTTAAACTGGAACGGTGATTGTGTGGTGCCCTTGAAAGAACGTTTCCACGGCGGAACGCAAGTGACACGGCCGAGCTGTTAAATGCAAGCACCTGTGCCGAGGTGCCCGTACCAGCATGTGCTTGTCGTCTATCTCCATTCTCGAACACTACGCAACTCGTTAGTCGTAACGATATTCTCGTGGGGTGCACCGAAATAAAAGCAGTTATTTCGAAGAATCGCTTATGTACAGAGCACACGTTTGCACTCTATATGCTTGAACCGTTCCGTACTGAACAGGTAACCATTATTACTATTTTTTTTTTTCAGTTCAAGTTCGGTTCGGGTTCAGGTGCAGTTCCGGCTAGAAGTCAGGTTCGGGTACAATTTTTGGTTTGGGTTCGGGTTCGCTTCGACACCCTCCTTATAAGGAGAGTAAACTGTTGTACGACGACGTTTCTCCTCCTCACCTACATCAAAACCTTTATGCTATCTATGACGATAGCAGCAGTATACAAACACCGCCAGAAGGCTTTATGCGAAGTGTAAAACTTTCGTCGTTGTTAAATACCACATGGCATTGGCACCCACCAGAAACGCTATTCTCAAAAACTATGTTATAGTAAATTCCGTCCTTAGCCTTCACAGTAGTCTTCTTCAAGTCAGTAAATGCAGTAAAGTACAATTCTGCTACAGGAAAGACTGGAAGGTGTTGATTCGTAACACATATTTAAAATTGTAGAATAAGGAATGGGATAAAAAAAAAACTGAATTCTAGAGTGCGTGTACCTTACACTGATTTTTAAATACATGTTTACTATTATTCACACGCATTGTCCCTGTGCACATAGATATCATACATCGATATCATAGCCAAATGCGCGAATTTCCTAGGTTTAATATCAACTCTTCTTTCGACTTTAGCTTTGCAGAACAAAAGTATTATTTTGGACGAGAGACACGATATTCGCGTGGCAACCACAATGTAATTTACCTTTAGGAACCTTGGCGATGATGTGGCGTTTACAGCGAATATGACATTTATCTGTTTGCTTAGAGTGTCTATTATGCGGGCCCCGTGGCAGCTGCCCGACGCCCGTTTGCGGATTAACTTAAATAATGTTACCATTGATATAATTAGATCAGTCACCAATGGTGGGGGCAGATACCAAATCTCTGTTTGACACTTAGATCAATGATACGCTTGGCGCTTCTTCGTAATTCTCGAACAGTAAAATTTGTGAGACGTAGGTTACAAAAGCCGAATAAAACGTTTTCTTTTTTTTTTTTTTTTTCCTGCGGGGAGGTGAAGCTTGATTATTGCCGTATGTGTGCCTCTAGATGTGAGCATCAAACCATAGGGTAAAAAAAAAATGCGCTCTAGGTGGACATCCCAATTCAATCCGTTTACCTGCTTCCTTTACAAGCTTTACAAGTTTTGTTTCGTGAGCCGCAGGGAGGCCGTTTGAGGCCACACGCTAATTTGTGTTTCGGTTCGATCGAATGGTAGTAATCAAATAAAGGTAGTAATGAGAGAGGGCCGTGCTACGCAAGCACGCACTCAGAGGGCGAGGAAACGATTGTAAATCCAGCTATTCTAGCCGGAGCGTAGCAGACGAGAAAGGCGAGCCCCCCTTCTAACGTCACGGGAGCGCCGTCGCCATCAGCGGCGCACGAGGCCAATATTATATATTCGCCTGGTGCGTGTCATATATATATATATATATATATATATATATATATATATATATATATATATATTGGAACACCTATATTGCCGCGGGTATGTGACAGTGGGGACGAGGTTGAAGTAGCTCGGGTTTTTAGGTTCAGCATGGAGACGAAGCAGACGTTGTTGGTATTCTTCACGATTGACAAGGTGTATTTGTTGGTGCTGCTCCGCGTCCTCGTCAATCCCACGTCGGTACAATATATATATATATATATATATATATATATATATATATATATATATATATATATATATATAATTCTTTACCTGTATTTAATGTGTCTATTTATTATGATTGCCATTTTACCATCCGCTCAATGCATATAACGCTATAAAGGTGCTCAGTATATGAATGCATCGAGAGTTTTAGAATTGGGGCCCCAAGAAGATAGCCGGCAACACCTGAGCATGCGCAAAACGCAAGGCAGCCTTGGGTCTTTGCGTTAGGGTCAACCAAAGACGCTAAACTCGAGAAATATCGCGGGTTCCCAAGCCGCCTTGGGTGGCTCGCGCGAGCGACGAGTAGTCGCGTCATAGCCAAGAGAGACATACGAACCGCAGCTATTCAGAGCTCGGATCGCTCAATCAAGTTGGTTAAAGAGAAAAATTGACGTGTTCTGGGTGATTTTCGGCGTTATTAGAGGCAAGAGACTCAGGGCGACGCAAGAAGACGCTAGCTGCGCTCGGGTCAGCGTCATTTGACCCCCGCCCCCTCCCTTTGGCTTAAAAATGGCAGAAAGAAGTCGCACAAATAACAACATAGTCATCATTTTTATTGCAAACATTTCCAAGACTTTTTTTTTCTTAAAATTAAAGATGCATTCCTTTAGGTTTCACTTGCAAAAAGACTCTTCTCGTTTGTTTGTTTTTCGCTTTCAAGCGCCTTCTATTTTCACCACTGCGGCATCCCGAGCGCACAAGCCAACGCTGCTCTTGTCCCAATTCTAAATATCTGATGCTCCTCCGATCCCAAGAGCAACCCAACGCAACGCGGCTTGGGGCCCCAATGTCTTAGGGCCCCAATTCTAAAACTCTCTAATGATTAAATAAATGGTCCGGGCTTGTTTCCTGAGACAATTCTGTGGTAGTATTTCTTATACGCACGCTCATACAAAGCTGTTCACTGAAAGATCTTTGCGTTCATTCGACTGAAACAGTGTCGAATACTGAAAACGTGAACTTGCAAACTATTTATTATAATTAAGGAAATAGTACAGGGTGCTACAGGGTGCTTGCGTAAGGCTGCTACCCTGTTACTTGTCCGGGTGCGTTTTTTTTTTTCGTTTTTTCAGACGGCATGAATGCGTCTTGGCAAGGAAATATTTTTTTTTATTATTATTAGAAAGTTTGCCTTGAGGGCAAGAAACGCTTGGTGCTCAAAATAAGTGTCGGCAAGTCGTAACTGCGGACTTACGTGTTACCTTCGAGTAAGAGAGTTTCTCTGCTTTATGTTCTATGGCTGTCAATGTGTAACCTACAATTTCCAACATAATCTGGCCTGAAATTAAACGGAGGCCATGTTGCAGCTGCCCGCTGTGCTCCACACCGCATTGTAAAATCCGTGGGACGAGCCAGCTCGGCAACAAATTCTCAGTACGGCGGGGCAGGATAAGCTAAATTAAATTCTAGTCATTACAAAACTTTATTGGTAGTCTCAAGGCCCCACATTGACCAGTAAAGTCCGCCAAAACGTCATAACCGTTGCATGCGGAAGCCCAACTTTATGAGCGCTGCGCACTGATGTCGGGGTAGCGAGAACAGGCTATTTCTTGCACGCGGGAACTATTGTCAACAGGAATTAGGTAAACTAAATTGCGCTGCTCGACGTTGCTAAACTTCGCAGTGGGTTGGGCACACAGTAATGGAGACCTGCGGATTACGTTCGACCCCCTGGGGTTCTTCAAGGTGCACCCAATGCATGGTACAGTAGCGTTTGTACATGACGCTCCCATCAAAATGCGGCCGTCAAGGCTGGGATAAAACCCGCGACCTCTTTATTTCTCTGGCTCTCAGCGAAATCTCGCATAACCCCTGAGCCACCGCTGCGGGGTGCCAGCAAGCTTGCACGTCGGTTTATTGTCTCCCTCTGCGTGCAGCTTGAGTGCGCATGTCTGGCACTAAGACTGCCTCTTCCTGCTAAGTTCCAAAAACTCTTTCTTCTGCTTTTGCCCATGCCGCTCTGAATTAGTTTTTTTTTAATGCGAAAGCAGCTCCATTATGCGAAAATCCGGCGTCGTCGACGTCGCCACCGAGGGATGGTACCAAAAATGGCCGACGGCGCAAAGAGTAAAAACACGTCAAAAATGATCGGATTGACGACAAATGTCTCAGGGAGGTTCCTGTAAGCAAAGTAAATCAATGACTTTGAAAAGAAAACTTGTAAATTTCGGTCTGGGGGGGGGGGGGGGGGGCAATCGAACCCGGGGCTCCGGGGTGCGAGATGAACTGGCTTCCCTGCAGCCATGGCTGCTCCACGGTTCTGGCTTACTAAATGTGTGCCTAGTGTGTGCGTCATTGCACACTTCACGTCGAAATATGTGGCCTAAGGCTCTATTCTGGACACGCATGGCGGCTGCACGGCCGCCATTATCCGCCATCGTGGCTGTCTTATTGGCTGTCCATAGGTCACGTGTTTTGAAATTTGTGCCGGGAAACAGAGTTTTGCAAAATGCAATTTTCCGCTTTCGTCAGAATGACGAAACGTGACGTGGAGCTGCAAATGTTATCGACTAATACTTTTTTGTGGTCCTTGGCACCTCTATTGCGACTTTAGCGCTTTAAAAAGAAAGTGGACGGTAGAGTGCAGAAACCCGTGCAATGCATCTGCAATTTCGCGAATATGTGGTGGCGCTCCAAGCATGTCAGCTTGCTGATTGGCTGAAGGAATATCCCGTGAAGAGCGTCACAGGAAGGGCCGTTTCGTAAACGTCAATTTGACACTGCGTGACGTTGCGCGGGGCCGCCATTGTAGAGATTTTCCGCCATAATTTGTGGTGCGACGAGCCGCGCGAATTATGGTACTGAGCGGCCATATGCAATGTCAGTGGAGAGGCATGCGTATCGCCGCATTTTCCCTGTCATTTGGGGCCATGGTAATGTTTTGTTCACAACGCGGGCTCATAGCATTTGCATCGCTCTCGGGTAGTGTTGGCATTTGTGTTTTGAACCATCATTTTTATTAAAAACACGTTCATTTGAAATAATATTGGTTGGAACTAGCAAACATTCTGCGACTTTTTGCTCGTTTCACTACTGCGTTTGCATTGTAATCAATATTAATGTATTTTCGCGTCATCAAAGGCTATGGCAAAGGTGACTTTTTAATTTATAAAAAGAAATGTGCGCCAGGCGGTGCCTTAAATTTTCCTCTCGCGGTGCGAGTAAGCAGCGAAGTTCACAAGAGATGGCAATGCCGGCGCTTACGTCGCGCAAGCGGATACCTGTGGCGCGCACAACGCTATCGATGATATTCGGCCGCTTCTCAGCCATACGAGTCGGGCTGAGTCACTTGCGTTTCACGAGATAGCGATAACGCGGCCTAGAGCGTGCGCTGATCATCACTGGCAGGTCGCGTATGTTGTCTCAAGGTAGAAAGCGAGCGCGTGGGCGCCAATATACGATGACTCATTCCATTCCCCGAGGACACGCATCCTAGCTAATGAAGCAGACGACAGCTTGTGCCGATGCAGACGACGGAAGCGAGAAACGATTTTGATGGAATAATCGTACGCTTTGAGCTAGCTGCTTTATTTTTACTGGGGAGGAAAACTGTTTTCCTTTATCAATAACGCTAGGTTCAATGCCTACATCACGGTGTTAGAAGTATATTAAGTGTACGAACGCGCCTCCGGTAAGGGAGAACTTCGGTCCGCGTTTTGTGCACAGGGCCCGAGATGGCGCCACAGTACCCGTGGCCGAGGGGAGGTATCATGCATGGTCGCTACGGGGCCGCGAACGCCGCTCGAAATAAAAAAGTCAGCCTTCACGCTATAACGAGCGCAAAGCATAAAAATGGCGAACAAATACGACATTTTGACGATACCGTCATAGATATCTGTTGAATATGTTCAGTTCACCACCTAGAAGGTTCGCGATAGGAGGATGCCTTCCCATTCGTACATGTGAAATATGCACCTCCACCAGATGTTACGTAGTAATGACGCTGAAGTAAACAGTCGTAAAACTGTGTGTGACGAAACTGATTCTTTATTGGGCGAACCTGTGCCCACAAAAGCAAGCTACACTCGAAGCACAACGAAAGCGGCGAACACAGTCGGCAATCGTCGAAAATCTGATCAGCGGCGAAACACGTCGGCTTTTATACATGAGTCATCGGAGGTTCCAGATTAATCCCTGGTACCCGCGTGTCTTCCAGAAAGTTCTAGACAATTCGCGTCGCTCAGATTACATGAGCGTTGGTGACAAGAGACAACGTACGGATATAAGCATCGATAACGTTCGAGAAACCACTGATACATGCAGGCGCATCCAGTTCCTAGCGATATAGCGTTTAACAGCCGGTGAAAAGCGGTCACCTGTGAAAGTATAAAAATGTATACGTGTCAATATTAACATATGACAGTGACGCCGCGTTGATATATGACCGAAGTTAGTTCTGTTTGTTGAAGTAATGCTTACCTAGTTAGACAAATATAACGTATTACCCGTAGTATTACAGCAGCAAAACGTACTGTCGATTGCCGACTCGCACATTCGAAGCAATTAGCGGTCTTTGATTGCGCATAAAAAAATGTGTGATGAATACAACCTGTGTTAACGCTAGCTTGTCGCACATAAAACAGTGAATTTTAGCGACGTGCCAGCAGCTAAATTTTAGGCGCCGATGACGCTTTAGGGCATGAAAAACCATCCTGGTTTGGCACCGCAAGAAGGGGAGACATATTTACAGTGGGTGGGTATGTGTTTCTGATTCTTCTCTGTTGACATCCGAGTGATATTTTTCACTGTCTGTCTTACATAGTCGCCCAGAGACAGCATTATTACTTGGTCCTTTAAGGAACACGTGCATTTGGATGTGTGAAGTTTTACCAGCGTAGCCAGTCCACCGCGGTGGTACAGTGGTTACGGTGCTCGGCTTCTGACCGAAGGTCGCTGTTTCGATCCCGGCCGCGGCGGTCGCATTTCGATATAGGCGAAATGCTAGAGGCCCGTGTACTGTACGATGTCAGGTGCACGTTAAATAACACCATATTGTCGAAGTTTCCGGAGCCCTCCTACGGCGTGCCTCATAATCATATCGTGGTTTTAGCACGTAAAACCCAAAATATTCTCACTGTTACAAGCGTAGCTCTCGCTCGGGGAGAAAAATTTCCAGTCTGACACGGCTACGTTTGGTGGCAGGAGGGTGCGAACGGTCCGCAGGCGGCTTCCTTTTTTTCTGTCTTCGTCAAATGAGCAGGGCACTCGGGAAACTTCGTCGGCACGGCGTCTTTTGCCAGAGCCGCCTTTCGCGGTGCACTCACAAGAACGTGTCCTTTGTAGACTGCTTCCGACGTCTTCGTCACGTACCTCGGCTCGAAGTGCTTCTCGCACACGTAGTCAGTCGACTGAAGCACGCGGTCCTTGCGCGCAATCGCATGGCGCCATATCTTCAGGCGGTCCCTTTCTCGGGGTGCAGCAAAAAGCGACACTCTTTCAGTGCAGGTCTCGTAGCCAGATTTGCACCATGGCAAAATAAAAAAAAACACTTCATGCCCATTTCACGGATTGCTCACACGAATAGCACAGCTTGTCATCGCACACAAACAAGGGCGCCACGTGGCGACAACTGCTTCGACTAGACGGCGACCGCTCGGCCACAAATGTGCAATAGGGGCCGGCTCGCCCGGATGTCGGCCACCCGACCGCTCCTGCCATCTCGCGGCCTGATGGAGCGGATGTACCGAAGTTCGACGCAGCGAGTGCACGGCGGCGGCGCTCCGTCGTTCCACCTGTACTACCAACACCGTGGCCTACATTACAGTTTCTTAGGCGAAACGTCAAACTTGCGTCGCGTTATGAAAGCAAAACAGGGCCATCAGCGCCATTTTGTAAACGTCGCGCCTATGTCACGCATCGAAAAAAATGGCGGAATGTCCAGAATAGAGCCTCTAGTGCGCGCGTCATTACGCACGTGATGGCGCAACCAGTGGGGAGGCGGTGGTGCCAGGTCATGAGTGTAAACAGTGTAAAAAGCATTCATGTCCAATTGAATGCCGCTGATTGGTCCTTCAAGTTATGAACACTTCCCAGGCAAGCGAACGCGTTGAGACGCTTAGCGCATTTTGATTTCGCCAAACATTTCACCAAAGGGACTATAATGGTTTCACATGCCCACATGTAAGCAGTCTCTAGTTGATCTGTCGATTTTTTTTTTCTAGTGTCATTTCCCTTAGCTACTGCATTTGCTGGGGAAGCGAAGTTGTTCGGCATTACACGTCATAAAGAGATCTCGACGTTGTACTTAACCTGTCCAAGCGCTGCCGCTGAATAGAATAACGGAAAGGGGGAAGCACACAGTGGAAAATTAATTTAAGCTGGGTAAGAAACACAACGTGCAATCTGTTCCAAGTGGCTGTAACTAAAGAATAACAAATTCGTATAGGGTTTCTTCAGCATTCGTGTACACAGTAGCAAGCGCGGGTGCTGAAATCCACCACAGACAGAGCAACAAATCAACCGAGAAAACAGTCTAAAAGGCGCAGAACTAGGTGACGGAGAAGGCAGAGCAAGCACTCACTGAACTCGCGGAGCCCTGGTTTTTCCAAAATGACGCGAAGTAGAAGGCATTGGCGGCTGCTTTCCTCAGCCAGCAAACAGCGGGCTACTCGTTGGAAGACCGCGACAGGAACGGAGTGCGAGAAGAAGAAAAAAAAAAACAAAACAGAAAATAAATACAGAAGAAGAACGAGACACAGCACAGCGGTTTTGGTAAGTCTCTCAGGCTGGAGCCAACGTTGGGACACGCCGTCCACGCTTATCGAATTATTGCAGAAGGGGCCAGAGCGCTCCATAAAGAACGGGAGCCACGTCCGATGCTGCCTATATCTCCCCTCCCGCCTCCTCTGGATGCCGTCGTGGTGGGCTTTCTTGGTTTTACGCTTGAATCAACCGCGCTTATCTTCATGCTGTAGAAGACAGTCTTTCCTCTGCTCTTACGCTCTCCACCCTCTCAGACCTCAGTCATTTTTCTCTCTTGCGGTGGTCTCGTCGCGGTGCGCACGGGTAACACAGTGTCCGACGCGTTCAGCTCGTCGCAATGGCATCGGTCGGAGGCGAAGGAAGGAGGCGACCCTCCTATTCGGCCCTGTCTCTTCTGCATACTTACTCGACAGTTCGAATGAATGAATGTGTCCAGGCCTAGACCTAAATAATTGGCCTCAAATTATTCATTGAATTTACCCGATTACGCACGCAGCCCTGCGAAGTGCGGCTTGCGGTGCCACCCTCCTGGGACGTAGGTAGCAGGCTGGCGTAAAATGAAGCTGCCGTTGCTCTTTCCGCAATCTTATTCCGATTGGCACAATTCCCGACAGGATGCACGGTCACTTCAGCAACGGAGGCGGGAGGAACCGCTCTGTCGCGGCGCCATATAGCCAAGCTTCACTTTTCGCCATGTCACAGGAAGGTTGCACCGCGAGCCGCGCTTCGCAATGCTGCCTGCGTAATCAGGTAAATTCAATGAATAATTTGAGGCCAATTATTTAGGTTGCAGGCGCAAGTTCACAAGGAGAGGCCTTCGTCCTGCAGTGGACATAAATATAGGCTGATGATGATGATTTAGGTTACATGACCGATTTGAACTGCTTAAACACGAAACTAGACATTTATGGCAATTTCCTTGAACTTTCCAATATAAACATGTCTAGTAAAGTTTCTAACTAAAAATATGTAAATGTTTTATTGAATAAACTGATGGGTTAGGCTTTTATTGCAAATGAGGTCCGCTTAGGCATATGATTAATATTTAGGGATTGGATTGGAGCAACTTTTTTAGGCATTTTTAAATAGAACGTGCGAAGGAATAAAGAACACACACTCTATGCTTTGTACAAGTAACTATAATTGTTTATGCCAGTCCTGCAATTTAAATGTTTGCGAAAAATTTTTCTAACTGCGTTCTTTTTTCTATA
Organism: Dermacentor silvarum; assembly: GCF_013339745.2. Taxonomy (NCBI): domain Eukaryota; kingdom Metazoa; phylum Arthropoda; class Arachnida; order Ixodida; family Ixodidae; genus Dermacentor; species Dermacentor silvarum. The sequence continues at coordinate 1,747,416 of NC_051159.1, forward strand.
CTTTCCCGAAGGAGTTCTAGGCTAAGACTATTTTAGACTTTCTTACTCTTTACCGCATGACTTTCTGTTGCAATGTGTACAAGAAACTATTACTCACCCAAAAATTGAATCTCGGTTTATTGAGAGATGTAGTACATCCGTGGAAAGTTTTCTTGAACTTCTTCGTTTTTACCTTGATTCTACCTTCATGTCATGGCAGGGTGATTTGTTTGTGCAAGCCTCTGGTGTCTGCATGCGCTCCAGAGTTGCCTCCGTTTTAAGCGATATTTTTCTAAGCTAGTAGAGTCATAACCTTGAATGCGGTTTTGCGGGTTTGGCGATGCGATTTTTTCGTTTTGTTGATGATTACACAGTTTTTGTACACAGCGATAACCACATTCAAAGCATGGTGAATGTTCTCAAAGCATTTAGGAAAAGGTGCCATGGACCTCAGTTCACATGCGAGGCTCCTAACTACGAAGAACTTCAGTTCCTCGACTTAATTATGCGATTTCAACCTGCACACGTTTGCTGGATGTACACTCCAAGATCGGTCAAGCCCCTGTTCAATTTCAAATCTGCGCATTCCAAAGTAGTAAAAAATGCGATCGCGACATCATGTTTTCACTCAGCGATTTCGAAATCCTGTTTTCATGCCGCAGAAGAACGTTTGCGCAAGCAGATTGGTCGCCTGAACACAGCCGGTTTTCCCACTTCCTTTCTTGAAATTGCTTCCGAGCGTTTGTTAAAGAAGCCGATAAGTAAAGCGTCCTCAGCTAATCAGCCTGTTGCGTCTCAGAGTGAGCGCAGAAGAGTTGTTGTAATTCCTTATTTGCACTCGATTTCGCACGGGTTAAAGAAAGGGGCTGAGCATTTGTCGGAGGCAAGAAACTTGGTGGTTTATGCACTGCGATTGATAGGTGTGCAAGGATTGGCGGAGGATCGAGTGATTACGCTGGCTCTGTTAAGCATGTTAATAAGGAGGCTGATTGTTCCTGTGGAGTGGTGTCTAGGATTCCTTACACGTGTGGTAGCGTCTACATTGGACTGGCCGGTGCGTGAATATCAGGCTACGCGAACATGCGAATTCCTTAGAGGGAGTGGTGTCGTTACATCTTGCCAGTCATTGTCATGACTGTGCATGGCTGCGGGCCTTGTTTTGAGGATACCTCGATAATCGTGAAACACCACGATTAGCGCACACGTGGGATGGCTGAGGCATATAACATAGTCAGAACAACACCATCTGTATAAGTCAGCCGTCAGTTCCCCCATCAAACGAAGAAGTCACGTTCATTGATTGCTCGTGAACATGTAATAGTTTTTTACACGTCAGCCACATGACTTTCACAATTACTGCCCATATACGTTTCTTTCAATAAATACTTTCAGTTGTTAGACCAGCACTTGTCCTGTAGTCTTTCTCGTGTTTCGTTTTCATGTGGGCTGCTCAAGAATAGATAATTTCCAACTCGCCCGCTTTTCAATGATTCTGCATGATTTTAGGGCTGACCTGCGATCATACAGCTGGCAGCACCACCCACCGCGCCACACAACGGCGTCACGCAGTCGCTCCTGCTAAAAACTGCTGCTGTCGCATACTGGTGACAAATTGTGGTTTACACTGGGTCCGCACAAGTAGTGCAAACCAAAATTTGTGCACCTTTGTGAGACACGAGCAGTTTCTTGCAGGGCCACACGCGTGCGGCAGACGACCGGTGCGGCGTTCATTTGAGCGGCCCTTAGCCGCAGGCACGCTGAAATTTCTGTCACAATTAGGTGATATAAATTATACAGCCAGACTACGAATGCGTTCTAATCTGCTTATATCAGCTAGTGATCAACCAGGGATCCCACAAATTTTGTTGAAAGGAGCCCTTTCTTGCTCTCCACCGGTAATAACTCTTGTCACTTTTCTGCAGGAAGCCGAAAACTGGATGCTAAATTTGCTCATGAAGTAATCAATATGCCGGCGCCAGGAGAGTAGACGAGTGAAATAAAATACAAAGATATATAAATTCCTTCTCAGACTACAACTATGTACATTTTTATGATGAACCTGTATGTATGAAGTTTTTTTTTTGCTTTTTCTTTTCTCGCGAAACACATATATGCGCGGATTTTATTAAATGTACATTCGTACACCAAATATCGCACCGGTCTGAAATCATGTTCACGTGGGCCTGCGTGCATCGCAATCATCATCGCAATCAGACGCCATGTTTCCTGACCGGTACCCTACGGTACCGGTCGTGGTGCGAGGGTAGCCCCACTTTACATCACGAATCATCGGGCTGCACGCAAATGCCACCGACACTTATCACACAGTTAAGCATACAGAAAATCCTAAACCCGGAGCAGTGAGTGGAAGGCACAAATATCCAGCTCGCACCTGGAAGTGCATCTGGCGCTCCTGGATCAGGTCCGGCGGGCGGCTAAAGCCAGCCTGGCCCTCGACTAGAAGACTCCGACCATCTACCCCCGATACTCTCTTTCTTTTTTCACCAAGTTTCTATCTATCTATCTATCTATCTATCTATCTATCTATCTATCTATCTATCTATCTATCTATCTATCTATCTATCTATCTATCTATCTATCTATCTATCTATCTATCTATCTATCTATCTATCTATCTATCTATCTATCTTTATGCAAATACCCGCACATGAGATGAGCGTCTACAACAGAAGTCCATAATACGCAGCAAAAACAAAATTGGAACCAAGAGTGAAACCTGGGGTGCACCCTGTCTTGCATGAAGCTCCGCTCATTGCGCACCACACACCCAGAACATTTGACGTTTAAGGTTCAAGTATTCTCTTACCGATTCACCCACGGTGGCATGTACAGTGGACATCGAACTTTTTAATCAGAAGAGAATGAGGCCCAGCATAAAAAAAAAAACGCTTAACCTTGCACTCGGCCACGCAATGGTTTAAACAGCGAAGCTGGACAATCGTAGCCCAGCATTTTCCGGAAGTTCGCGCGCAAACTTTTCATCTTATTACTCATGATGATGATAATTTCTTTTCGCGCGTCTCGGACTTACGTCCGGCACTGCGCGTTGCATAGCGCAGCTTGCAACACGGACACCGCGTTGAAATGCCGACACCGCGTTCCAGTAGACCCGCTCCGTGAATGCGTCTCTCTCTCTCTCTCTCTCGCTCTGATTTTTTTTATCTCTCGACCCGACCATATCGCGCAAAACCTCTTCTTGACCTCGCAGAGCACGAGCGTGCGATCGCGCCAGCTGTGGATGAAGACGACGACGCTAGAACGCAATCATATGGTTCGCATAAATGCATGTTCTGCATCCTGGCTATAGTGGTTACGACGCTCGCCTTGGATCGTGGGTACGCGGGCTTGAATCCCGCCTCGGCCTTGATACAAACCACAAACCACCAATAACGGCTGGCTTAAGCAGCTTCGCTTTCTAAAAGTCTCAAAATAACCACTCATTATATGCTCGTAGACCAATAGAGCAGAGATGCATTCTAGCACCTCCTGCCGTTTTACTATCCGGCACTCGAGGGGAACTCTATATGCTACACATTCGCACAATGGCACTAAAACCGAGAGATGCATGTAGCTTCAGGAATGCATCCTCTTTGTTAACGTTTCTTATCCGCTTCCATCGAATACTCGCTATGGGCGACAGCCTGCAGACGTAAATGTTAGATGATGTCAGGGATGGAGAGCACGCGCCTTCTTAACTGTGTTCCCATTGGGTTGCGAAGTGCGAAATCTTGCTTCAGTTGGCAAACTTTTCTTCCTTTCCAGTATTCCTCGTCAACCGATTTTCAGCCAGAAATTCGGAGCAGCGGGATATTTATGATCGCCAAAGCACCGATGTTCGCCACGCTATACGAAAAACAGCAAACATCACTATGTATTCGTTAGAGACAAAGTCTTCAGCGATTTAAAACCCGCAATAAAGGAGCTTAGTAAGAGAGCCTCCTTTTAGTACAACTCGGATAACAAGAGCAGCCTTGCATGAAAGTTTAACCTATAGAAAAACTATTTTTTTTTAAGTTGCCGCACGCGTTGTGGCACGTCACGTCATGTACCTTTCTGGTTGAATATTTCACGCGTTTCATATTCGCATAGTGCATGTGGCACCTTGGATTCAATTAGCTGAATTTGCGTTTTTTTTTCCGGCAGCCGTCTTCAAGGGCTCGAGGATATTGCGAAAAGGACGGTGCGTCCCCGGTCTACCCTTTTTGTTTTTTGTGAGCAGGTCAGGCATCTGCAGAAGCGCCTCGATAACGTCATATCATCTCACGTGAGTGATATTGTGTCACATTTTGTACCCAACATAATAAAGCCTCTCCATCAAGTGTACGGTTGCTCGTTGATGCCTCAAAAAGTAGGCGTCGGTAGCTTTATGATTCATTCAGGCCGTGACTCACTGAAGTCGCACCACTAAGTTGGTCGCAAGGCAATCCAGTCGCAAATGGCCTCTGATATAGAAAAGCGCCTGTCCTCGGACAGTCGCTCACTGCTCGATTTTGCAGTCGCAAACCTATAGATAGTCGGCCAATCAACGGCACAGGAGCAGGACGCTGGTATACGCTGACGTGGCAATGGCTGTACGAGCAGGATGACCAGAAAATATCACGAGACATTTTGGTGTCGCAACTAGCAGGCAGCACTTGCCCGTGATTGCACTGGTCGCGATGAGTCGCTGTTCGGTCGCCGGTCGTGGTCGGTTCCTCGAGCTCACCTAGTAGCAAGTGTGAATGCGCCCTTAGACCCGCGGAGTACCACATGATCTAAGTTCCGAATCGCACTGGCATCGCCCTGTATGAGCCTCCTTGAAAGCATTTCCTACAAGCATTTCTCTCTTCTCTCACAGCTGCAGTCTCCGGATTCTTTCTGGCCACCTGTGCTAGATTAACGCGTACGCAAGGCATGGTACAAAAGCGTTTTTGAGCTCTGAAGTAATACGTTCCAAAAATCAAACCCTTAACTGGCTCGCCAAGAAAAATAAAGTGTTTACACGTGACGCCAACATTGAAAAAAAAAAAAGAATTCTAAAAAATAATATTGCTTCCATGACGATGACCTCAGATTATCGTAGGAAAGATGTTGTAGGATATGAATATTGCAACTGAATTTTTTTGTCCGCTGATGCCGGACTATTTTACTAAGAATTTGAACAATTCATGCGTAGCTGTTTAGAGATCACTCGAACGTCCTCGGTTTATCTTTCTGTAGGTTACACTGTGCTTATTAAGCGTGCACAGTATTATTCAGCGTGGACAAATTGGTGATTGACCTTTATGCACAGTGACTATTTCAATTTGAGCCTTGGTGCTCGCACATACATAATCAAATATGAGAGTTTGCCACACTTCCTAACGAAAAAGAAACAAGAACAAGCCAAAAATATTGTCGAACAGGAGTCGCACGTATTATCAGCGGCACAAAAAGGATTTATTAGCCCCGCTAAAAGGCTGCGCGCCCCGCCAGTCAGCCACTAAAAGGACGCGCTTCTGCGCGGCCTGAGACCAGCTCTCATTTTTAATAACATCGAGTGCGAATAAAAGAACGCTGCCCATGGGAACAAAAATAACGCTGCATGCACGAGTATTGCTTTTCTGGCACACTATCGCGCCGCCCCACCAGAATATTATTCCATCTGACTTCCGCTGAAGCCTTTCCGTTATGGATTCCCAGGATTCGCAATGCATGACGGCATTGAAAAGAAAAAGCACGGGTGAAACGAGCTATAATCAATATTGAGCGCGTGTTCCGCACAACGACCTCAGACCGGCCGTACGCACACTGCTCATAAGCTGACATCGAGGATAAAAGCACGAAGAGGTTGGAGGGGAGGGTGGACGAGATGCTTCTGAAAACAGCAAACAGAGGCCGTGTTTGTTTTTGCGCCAGCTCTGCTCGCAATCAGGCGAGGTGTCAGCGCTCGAGACGCGCGTCATTGTTCATTAAGCCGTGAGGTTGTGCTTGGCTCGGTCGCCCTAAAGCGGTTGTCAGCATCGCTGAACTGCGTCAACAAGACGCGGAGTCGTCGTCCCCGGCGCGAGCCCCGAGACGCTGTTCGTCGCTGTTGGCACACTTTAGTCCGTAACTTGAAGGGAATGCAGAAAACGCGTAGGTCGTACCATCGTTAAGGTAGGAAAACCTGTAATTTGCGCTGGGAGGGTCCAAAAGCAAGAACGCTGTTGGACGCCGTAGCGATGTTGGCGAGCAGAAAACAAAGCCAAACACAGCCGCTCCAGTGATTGGCGGCACGGATAAAGAAAAAAAAATCGGCGAATAATTTCAAGTCACGCTTCCCCACTAACGCTTTCCAAAAACTTGTGCGCCGTGCTGTTCTTGAATTTTTAAAAATTGATTTGTTATGCAATATTCTGATTATTTGTATTAGGGACGAAGTGCAGTACTTTGTTGATCCTCCTCACCCCTTATTAATGTCGTAAATAAGGTCCCTTAACTGTAAAATTAATAATGAAGTTGATGATTATACTGATGATAATGAATTGCAGTTGCTAGATTCCGCTGAAATGGAAACTGCGGGGTTGGCTTGCTGCACCGGTCCGCAGGTGTGCCGAAAGACAGACCTCAGTTCGGGCGTTTTACTGACGCAACTTGAGTTCGATAAGTGGTTCTTGAGGGAAAGGGAAAGGTTGGCGCTATCTTCTGCAGCCCTTGAGGGAGCACGGCTCAGCGCCAACTTGAGTGCCGCGAGCCTGCCAGACAACTCCGCCGAGGCGCCCAAGCGTCGCCTTTTACTTAGACGCATGCCTCGGTGCGCCAACGCTGATAGCAAGTGTTCCAGACGCCCGTGGGCGGCACCCCATATTTCTCCCTCTCCGAGAAATATAAGAGCAGTGAAATATGGTCGCTGGTTACAGGGAGGCTTGGGGTTGGTTGAAAATGAAAATAAAAAAGAAAATTAAAGAAGATTACACCATCTTCCCGTAGGGGAACCCTGAGTAGTATGCGAAGCAGCCATGGGGTCGACTGAGGTTCCCATTGGTTTTCAGTTCGTCGTTTCCGTTAGGTTGAGGTACGTAGCTACCGGCTTCGCGAGGCCGAAGTTCGGGATCGGCCTGTCGCCGCTGCCGTTTCGTGGCAGCGACTCGAGCCCTCGTCTCCGCGGCGCTGTCCACGGCGCTGACACTGGCGTTGACGCTGGCGCTGTGCGTGGCATTCATCGCGGTGTTGCTTGAGGGAGGAGAATGAGACGAGCGGAGAGCGCGCGCGCGTCATTATACTGCGAGCTACAGTGGCGCCCCCCAGCGGAGTATGCAGCGCCTACCGTCGCGCCTCTAACCTAAGCTGCTTCGCATTATCGTGCGCGGAGCCGCAGGTGTTGCCATTCGTTGCGCAATCCGGAGAGGAGAGGAGGAATGCCGAGAGGAGAGGAGATGAGACAAGGAGAGGAGGGGGAGGAGGATGCGCAGTGCGGGTGTGGACGCCGCACGGCGGATGGATGGAGGGAGGGAGGGATAGAGTGACAGCCCCGACCATAAGCTGCTTCGCATCTAAAACAATATTATTATTACAATATAATAATAATAATAATAATTATTATTATTATTATTATTATTATTATTATTATTATTATTATTATTATTATTATTGTAGTGTAGAAATAACGAAGAAACCGATGACCACTCTGATCCAGAATACAATCCTCCTCCTCTCACTTTTAAAGAAATAAGTACGCATTATCGGGACTCCCACCACCGCTTTCCTGCGCTCTGCAAAGGGCTCAAGATGGCGGACGAGAGAATTCTTCTTCGTCTATTCACTAATACGCTACTGTGCCCGGCAGTGCTCAAACACTTTGACTCTTCCTTTTCCGGCCTCCGCCAGTACTGTGGGGAGGTGGCTGACACCTACCACATGGTATGGGCATGCCAACTCAATCCTTCTCTAACCCCCAACACCAACCCAACCCGAGAGGATTGGGAGGCGGCCCTGCTCGGCTCCTTGGACCTTCCGGCCCAACAGGCCATGGTCCGGCGTGTCAGGACAGCGGCCACGACCTTGCAATGGGGTCCCTGAATAGGGACTCCACCTAGTATTGTAGGGAGCTGGCCCACTAAGGGCTGGTTTTCCGAACAACCTCTTTGTAAATAACACTTTAATAAACGGTTACCACCACCACCCTCCTGTCTTTAGCGCAACCGGTGAGACTGATGCGTCAGTGATCACAACAGCTGTGCGTCGCCGAGCCACGCACCTCCTCGCATCACACACGTGCGTAGGTCTCACCGCGGCATGCGTGCGCTTCACGGTTCTTCACATATTCTTCCACCCTGGTGCGCTTCGCCTTCCCTCTCCCCAGCCGAGGAGAAGCAAGTGTTCGCTTAGCCGTGACGTCACTGATATGCTAGAAAGCTCGGAGCAGCCGCCGCCGTGAGAGACGTGTCGCCTTTCTCGTCTATAGTGAACACGCACGCACAGCTGTCATGGGGCGACCGCAGAAAGGCAAGACTTCCCAGGAAGAAGCCGCCTACGAGCACGCTCGGCGCGCGGCTCAGCGGGACTACGATCGACGAAGGAGAGCCGATCCTGCCCATCGCGCAGAGGCCGCCGCCGACAAACGCCGTCGCCGAGCCGAGGATCCCGAGTTTCGGGCCAGAGACAACGAACGGTGCCGACTGAATGCTCGGCGCCGCCGGGAATCGGTTCCGTTCGGCGAAGCTTCGCAGGAAGTCATGCATAACGTCGCAACCTAGCAACACTTAACAAAAGCCGGAACTAGCTCCGCTGTCACCCAGCCTTGCACCAATAGTGCAAACTGCCTACATTTTATTGCGATAGCAATTATATGGACACTTCAACCAGATTTCTGCCGTCGGCGTCGCCGTCGTCGTCGCCGTCGCCGTCAGGTTCCCTATAGATAAAATATTCGCCGCGCGCCGTATGCCCGAGCGGAAGCGTGCGGGGACGCGCGCTATCACGGAGAGCGAACGCACTCAATCTCCCACGCGCAAGCAAGGAAGCAGGAAGCCAGCGCCGGAGGGAGCGGGGAGGGGCGGGGGGGGGGGGGGGCGCACTTCTACTCTGCCAACAACCGCGCTCGTCGCTCGTCCGCACCGTCTCTTATCTCCACACGGCTCTGACATTTATGCACTGTGCATTCGCCGCTCAGTTTCTGTTGAAGCGATAGACCGCACGTACCTTCGCCCGCTGCAGCGTACGCGCTTGCTGCCCGCGTTTTGACAGTCGTTGTCTGCAGTCATTCAGTGTGATCTATTCATGTTTGTTTGTGTGTGCTCACACCACGCTTGTTCATTCAGTTAGTAATAGTCGGGCCACATTTTCCAACGCACGCTACACATGCAATGCTGCCCGGATCGGCAGTGCAGCGCTACAGGTGTGTCCCTTCGCACGCGCTGCCCACGGGAAGCGCTTCTCATCAACACCACCGTTTCACACGCGCCTTCTCGTGGTAATCGAGTCTCTCTTCATGTCGGTCTACTTACGCCGCAGCACGCCTGCTTACTTAATCAGCTCATGTTTACTACAATTCATATTGCTACCAAAGCCGCTCACCTTACTTCGCACGACATTGCTGTGTTGCTATCGCATTCATTGCTTCGCCCTTAGGGCAAAACTGCGAAATTTTTTTTCTTAGGTGTCCTAACTTTTCGGTAATTATGTGACTATACTTTTGTTGAGTTTAGTGCAATTATGTTACTGAACTTTGCGTTTCTGTGTTATTGTATTTATCCTAATGTGAGGTATTTTATGCGGTTTCACGTAAACATTGAGTGAAGTTTCATGTGATTTTTCATGTCTGTAGTGTTCATTATTTGCACTTCTACTTGGAAAGGAGTAGCCAGCGCTAATTAAAGGCGCCAACATCTTGCAAACATCAGATGCTTAAGAAAGTGTTAAAAGTGCAACATAACGCCATATATGACTTGAAATATAAGCTATGATGTCGATTACATTGTTGGAAAGCATGCATTACAGAGCTTCGTTCCGGCAATCAAAGCAGTTGCAAGGGCTGCACGTCTTTTATTACTTGAGCAAGCTTTCTCAGGGACCAACAGAAGACAATACCAACACGATATGTTTTCGAGGACAAATTTATATATGCCAAATTCCTTCAATTCTCTTTTATAAGTGATCTCATTGCCAAGTTTCATGCAGCATAGTTCTGTATTTGTACCAGTTCAGGTTGTCTTAGCTAGTTAGTTTCTGTGATCACACGTTGTTGTTACTAGAACAGTTTCTTAGAGGTTTAGCACTCCTATTTTTGCAGCGTTGCATGCGTTGTAGTCTAGTCGCTGTTTGTATAACTTTTGTTTTTAACTACAATAAATTAGTCTGTGTACTACTAAATAGTTACAGAATGGACACCAAGAGAAGGGAAGCGCAGTCGAGGACGGCAGAAAACTAGGTGGGGTGATGAAGTTAGGAAATTTGCAGGTGCAAGTTGGAATCGGCTAATGCAAGACAGGATTGAGTAATTGGAGATCGCAGGGAGAGGCCTTCGTCATGCTGTGCACATAAATACAGGCTGCTGCTGCTGATGATGACTGCTAAAAAGTCACCTATTCGTGTTGCCCTTAAAAATGAAAGTTGGAGTGCATTATGCAAGAAGTTGTTTAAGAAAAGTAATAAGTGCGTAATTTGGATATTTGGCCTACATATTGTAAACCATTCTTGCGATAGAGATAAAGCATAGCACGAACATCATGAGATGTAAAAAGACACCGATGAAATGCGCAGTGCCATGTGCATCAACGGCGACCTTCATTTACACATGTAATTGGAGCTTGGACATGCGACTACATTCGAAGCTTTCATGCTATCTTCTATCAGCTATATAATGCGACACAAAGTGTAAAAAAAAGCTCGTTGTACTGACTGAAAGCGACTGTGTGAACTTCTTTCCTCTCTTTTATTGTTTTCAATACCTGACATACACGAGATGGACCCTTCCTATTTTTTGATAATTAGCTGGCTCAAAAGAGAATCCGCATTGTTTTTCTTCTGCTTTACGCATGTTCCTTGAAAGAGTTGACATAAGGTATCACACAGTATGTGATTTTGTATAAACTATGAGCGCAACACCAACGATGCACGAGTTGGCTTGAAGTGAAATATGGTTTGAGCAGTGTGCGTTATGCAGTGTGTAGAAGAAGTCGTTTGTAATTAAAAAGGAATCAACATTTGTTCTGATTTACGCCACACAAAGCACACCTTGCTCCTGTATTGCTGAGTTTTTAGTGAACGCTGCGTAATGGAAAACTTTATCTCTCAACTACTATAATTTAAGATCCTGATTTGAGAATGTAACCTACATGTCTCATTTTGCTTCTGCTGCTTCTGGAGGTTACGTTTCCGCTCGGGTATGAGCATATGTTTATATTAGACTGTCCTGAACTGTATGGAGGCATTTCTATGGCGACAATTATACAATTGTGCCGCAAAATGTTCTCTACAGTAGAAAAAGTACCCAAGTTATTTCTAGAGCTAGTTCGTAATTAAAAAAAATGCTTCCAATTATTTCAGAATGACCAGTGCATGTCATTTACGGGGCTACTGTGCTTGTGAAGGTAACACTCAACATTGTTTTTAACATTTATCTCCACGCTTGGTATAAACTTAAACTAAAGGTAACATCGCCGGTACAGAAGTGTACCATTCTGGTAAATGCCACACTCCTAGAGAATGTAGCTTCATTTTGTATGTATACAACATTGTAAAAAGGCGCACTGGTCTCATAAGTCACCGTGCTTAGAGGGTGCGCGTGAAACCCCAGAAGATTGGTTCTGTAGCTCTGGCAGTAAAACGAAACACTCCAGGGGCACTCTGGCCAGGGCTGGTGTCTCTAGCGTATTATGTGATATATGCATTCCATGACCCTGATGAACACGCCTCATTAAACAACACATTGTAACAACGGTGGTAATAGACGGCGTCGAGATCCGACCGTGCTCTCTCTGCATCCAGTACGCTACAACGCGATCCCATTGCAGGACAGCTACAGTTTCTTTGTTCTTTTTTTGCGCATTTTCATGCTCCACTATTTCACCCGTGGGCTCTCAATGTCATAATGAAAGAAACACAACCGGCAACGCCTCCAAAGCGTCAACGTCACAAAGAAGGCAAGTCATTACCAAAAATATTGTAAACAAATCAGCAGTAGCCGTGATAAGGGTAGCTTGCTTCATGAAATCGTTGTCGCTAACGGCAGATGCAGAACAGCCGTGCCGTTACGCAGATCGGCTAACGAGAGTGCGACACTAATGAGGCAGGACCAGCTTTTGTCTAAATTCATGGATGGGCCAAGTCAAGAAACATAACGCTCTAATATCCAGGCTTGTAGGAAACTTGAAACAACCAAAAACTCGGGAACCCTAAGAGGTGGTCAAGCATTGAGTGGCTATGATGAAAAATATACAGCATTATCATCATCATTTATTTGACCCTTATAGGGGCATTACATAAGCGAGGGGGGGAAGCAGTAAAAACAGCAAAAAGCACGATCAGGGTGAAGCGAAATGACAATTTGCGCGGGACTGATATCACAGAAAACGTGTGTACAAAGGAGGCTCGAACGGTAATATACTTATGACCTAAACGCTTAACAAGTAAAAATAATTATAAACATACATAAACGTCACATACACATATATAAAAGGGGGGCAGGTGCGTGGGCGCAGTATTAAAGTGATTCTGAGCAAAAATGGTTTGTTATTAGGTGTTTCAATTTTTGAGGGTCACGCTCTGCAACGATCGATTCGGGTAAGATGTTCCCTTCCTCATTGGCAACAGGAAGAAATGATTTGCTAAATGCGGTGGCTCTACCAAAAAGTCGGTCGTTGGATGCTCATAGAGTTGAATAGGTGGCGTGAGTAGCGGGCGGGAGGTAGTATTAAGGAGGTATGCAAGTTCGGGAATCATTAATACGGTAGATGAAATAAACAGAGTCGAGATAGCTTGCGTCTGACGTCTAGAGATTGCAGTTAGAGCGACTCCCTAATACTATTGATGCTCGAATGGTAGTTGTAGGTGGACGTTATGAAGCGAGCAGCACGATTTTGCACGGTTTCCAGTAGCTTAATTAGGTATCTTTGATGAGGAGTACAAATGGATACCGCATATTCAAGTTTAGTGCGAACGAAAGTTACATAAGCTATTTGGCGGACTGAGGGTGGGCACAAAGATAACGTTCTTCTAATATAACCACGTTTCTTTGATGTATTTGTGATAAGTCGAGTAATGTGTTCAGACCACATTAAGTTGCTACTGATTACAAGATACTTGTATTTGTCTACATGTATTAGGTTCGTTGAATTTAATAAGTAGTCGTGTTCAGAGTTAGACGACTTGCGAGATACCCGCATAACTTTATATTTAGAAGCATTAGTCTCCATCAACCAGTGCGAGCACCAATTTTCTATCAGAGATCATTTGGCAGTAGTTCGTGCTCTTTAGTGGTGGTTATGCGGTGGTGAAGGACAGAGTCATCAGCGAATAGTGGAATAGGTGATAAAATTCCCGAGGGCAAGTCATTTACGTATATTAGAAGGAGTAGAGGGCCAAGCACTGATTCCTGATGGACTCCAGAATTTACTAGAGTCAAAGCGGAGTGATGACCACCGATCACTGTGAACTGCGAACGATCGGATACAAAGAATTTATTCCATGCGAGGATTATGAGATAAAGATTGAGACAACAGAGTTTAATTGATAGGCGCTTGTGTGCAGCGCGGTCGAAGGCTTTAGAGAAATCTATGTATATGACGTCAGTTTGAAACAAGGAGTCTAAGTTTAATTGGAGGTCGGCGACGAATTGGAAAAGCTGAGTCTCGCAAGACAGACCAGGTGGGGAGCCGTGTTGACGTGTTGATTTTTAAAGAAGAAAGGACTACTTTCAAGGTGATTGGCAACGTGCGAGTAAATAATATGCTCGAGAATTTTGAAGGAGCTCTTTTATTTCTGCTTACAGTTATCTGGCTTGGGGCAAAAAGAACATAATTACAGCATCATGCACAGCTAGGACCGCACAGCCGACGAGATGAGGCAATGTTGTCGAAACGTAACATGCGCACCGTAATATTTTTGAAAAGCGTGTACAGCCTTTGCGAAGCAGTTAGTATGCGTATACCTCCACAGAGAAAAAGCAAGATGAGGGAGCGAATAGTCACATAGTAAGAAATGCGCTGCAACAGTGGCAAAATTTCGCATTCACACGCACGCGTGCCCCTACCGTGCGCTGGTGGCATTTTGTTTTATCGCGCCTTGCTCGCACGCCAGTATATCCACGGCCTTTAATAGCGCGAAGCTGCGCAGATATTTCGACAGTGGCAAATCAGTCACTGGAGTGATAAGCCGAAGGACGAATACATAAAGAAAGAAGCAGGAGCGTGACGACTATTGAGGGACCAAGAAGCCCGCCAACTTTCGCAACGTAGGGTAGACGGAAGAGAGCGCGCGGATGGAGAGGAGACAGCAGCCAGTGCAGCAGAATGCAAAGCGCGTTCGGCGCCGCTTCTGAGCCCGGGACGCCGTTCTCGGCAGCTCCCGCAGCGCGGCTCGCTGGCTCGCGCACGCCTTCCATCCGAGCCGAAATCACGCTTCGTAGACTTGGTAATGGCATTCTTTTCAGGCGTAATAAGCGTGGGCCACGGAGACGCCTGACGAGACAGAAAGAAAGAACGGGCATCACGGAGCAAAGAACCGAAGCACAAGTGCATTTGCACAGCAGGGAAGGAGAGACTACGGCGACGAAGACTTTCGAGCCGAGATCTGTCTCTTCCAGCGAAGCATTTTCTTTTCTCCTAGGGTGCCTCGATGCCCAGCGCCGCCGTCCAGGGTGGAGACAACCCCGCTGGCGCCGCCATATTGTGTCACACGAGCTGAGACTCAGCTACGCTTGCGTTCATAAAGTGTTACTCGCGGCGCGCTTCCAAGTGCTTTGCCTTGATGAGGATTTTTTTATCGGTGTCCCATCTGCATATCTTTATAACCAATAGCCGTTAACTCGTCGAAGGTCGAAGACGTAAATGTATGGCGCCGGGAACATGCCCCAAGTTGCCTATTCACATTTAATATGCCGTGTGTATGTTTAAAATACGCACTATTTTTTTTGCGCTTCGATGCTTGGTATATAAGGTTTGCGACCCCCTGTGTGTGGAAGTTTTTCTTTTTCGCTGTTGTATTTTGGTTTACACGTCACGCCTCCTTTACCGTAGCCAGCCACTCGCGCACGGCGGTTAGTTTCCCTTGCGTTACGCGTGCTCTTCGCGTTCGTTGCAATTATTTGACGATATCTACGCGGAATTTTTCCTTTTTTTGCCCACAAAACTGTGTGCTGACAGGATTAAGCTGGTGTAAAAATAACTGCGATGTGAAAATAAGGTTTAGTTAGTGCTGTAGAAAAAAATGTAACGTAACTTGTCTGTGTCAATCTTGCGTAGTACACACAAGAAATCAAACGATGCACAAAATACATTTACTTATAATGTCTAGTACAATCAATCATGAAAGAGATATGTACATGAAAAATTATATGTACTGTGTGGGGCCTGAAGGTTATGTTGAAAGACGAAATAAAAAAATTAATTCGCAAGGTAGGCTCGACACACAATTCGGGATAGAGTTTTTTTTTTTTTTTTATTTATTCATTACATGGGGGGGGGGGGGGGGTTCAAGTGAGTACATCAACCTTATTACACACAATATAAATCGAAAACAAGAATGCAAACAAGAAAACGCAACCGCGGGTAATATTAATCAAGATATCCAGCCAGAATACATCAGCTACCATCGAATACGTCGCATCAGCCAAACACATCGATGGCGAGTACAGAAAATTTTATAAATTACCATTAGAATACTGATAACTACATAGAAAAAATAAACAACACTGCATACATATCACGTACAAAAACCGTAAATGAAACTTACAGATTAGCAATGTTTTTCACTTCGAAAATATAGTCCATGATGATGTAGGGCTGTTGACTTTAACAGACGGCGCCCATCCTGTCGATTTCCCTCGTACTGGTCCTCTTCAAAGTGTTTCTAAGTACAGGTAAAACAACAAAAGTGATTATTGATATGAAAAGTTGCCTTGTAAATACAGAGAACCCATTAAAGTGCTTAAAAATAAATTTTAACAGAAGCAATGCTGTATTACCTCGCTTCACACGTTTCGAAGAAATGCACAGGCTACAACAGACACCATGCCAGAAAGCGCCGAAACATTTCGGTCCCATGATGCCCCTTAACTCTACTACACCTGGGCATACCGTGCACAGGTATTTAAAGACCGTCACAGTACCCACTACGATCGGGAATGAGCACGAATGACCATCGGCTTACGATCACCACGCTACAAATATGTACAAGTCTAAAAAATCAGCTATGTAACGTAACACCCTGAGGTCCGCAAGATATCTCCTGAGAAATCAGAGAAAATCACAATGTTTCGCTTACCACGTACAAAACAGCCGCTCTCCCCAGACGAAGCACTGCGTTCTTTAGTCCCAAATAACCAGTACCGAAAAAAAAAAAAAAAGAAACAAGAGACACACACGATGTGTGCTTCCCATGAAAAAGGAAAATAGGTGGCTTACGTGACGATTCGTAGCTAATGTAAGACTATTTCGCGGCTAAGCATCTTCGTCAGTCCTTAAAATAAGGGTACAGACTGCGCCCATCAAAACGAAAAAAGCCTATGCGACGCGCGCTCGCAAACCATACGCTACTCAGACAGCATCGGTGCAGTGCTTACTTAGTTCGTGAGCGAACGTAGGTACGTGAGCGCGGATCAGAGAATACTTTCTTATTTAAATGAAAAACACGGTGCGGTAGTCTAAACATTCTTGACACTTACCTCGCAAATGCAGGAGTTATCCGTTGCCTTCCAGTGATCGCGCTTTACTTGGGCTTCCCATCTCTTCCGTCGCTCTGGGTCCCGGGGGAAGCGAAAACAACCCAGTCCTTTACGCGTCGATCCGGCGCACTTGGGAACACAACAGCCCGTCATGTCGACACGATGCACTTGATAGCTTGTCAGTCATGCGGCTGAACACTGTCTAGCAAGTAGAAGCGCCCGCGAAGCATCCACGCGCACTGTGCCTCGAACTCAGCACCCGCACCAAGCAATCGCAACGGCTCGCTGTGACACAATATGGCGTCGCAGCGAGAAAGCGGCGGCGCGGGGGCGGTCAAAGGTTGGCACCACCCTGAACGGCGGCGCTGGCATCGAGGCACCCTATTTTCTCCAAGACGAGCGCGCCGGCTGGCGGCGGCTGCAGTCGGTCGGACGTCTCCTTTTCTTGGCCGGTTCTCATTCGCGTCTGTGCGCGCGCTCGCTCGCCCGACCACGCCCTCCGCAATGAGGGCCCCTTTGTTCGGGAGACGGTGTCGCCTTACACGGCTTCCCAGTCTCTCGCGCGTCAGTGTGAAACCCCTCTCGCACCCTTCATCCCGTTTCTTTGCTCTAGCGGTTCGGCGCACTTCCGCCTCTGTCTACACTTCGCCGCCTGGCGGCGGTGTTGCGCCAACTTGCCGCTCCCACGGCTCCTGTTTTAGTGCAGCGCGAGTGGCGTTGCGCTTCGCCGCGAGGCAGCAGAAAAAGACGGCTGCAACTCTTTCTCCCATGCTCGGCCAGTTACTCGCGTAGCACGCACAACTCCGTCGCGTAAACGGTACAGACAGGCCTATTTGGCTTCTTGCTTGCAGTTTTCGCCCCACGCGTTTCGTACTGGCCCACTTTCCTTTTTCTTCGCTCTTGGTCGAACTTGCGTTCTCTGGAGCTATATTTCTTGCCTCGTATGCGCCAGAAAGGCAGGAGCGCGACGCTGGTGACGCTGTGGGTGCACCGGCTGAAGCCATTACTGTGCGTCGGTGGGCTGCTAGTGACGAGAAGCCCTGTTGTGTAAGGCGCTTTCACCGTGCTGCGAGTAGGAGGCGTGGGCCCAGCCAGAGCACACATGAAATCACTGAGTTGCCACGATGAATGCCGCATTCTAGCACGAAAATGTTAGGCCTGTGGAAGGCAGCACCACCAAACCACCAACTATAGAAAACGTGTTCATCCATACTTGCTGTTGATGCTCGTACAAATGATAGAATGGCTGCATTTTTGGTCGTATCGCTGAGCAACGCGGTGTAAAGAACTAAGGATGCCGCCGGAGCTAGTTCACATTGAAAGCCAATTCGAAATTGGGATATTCACTGACGAACTAGTACACAGAAGACCGAGTGGGTTGAAAAGAGGAGGGGGGTGAAATTTCGGCTGCGCCTTTTGTCTGGTAGCCAAATGCTTCATTTACACGGTTACAGCGGCAAGATTGAGTAAGCAACGGCATTCATCAACAAAACAACGTGGCGTTCCCGAAATCGACTGAGCAATAAATACGTGCCTCATGCCTTACAACCAAATGAACATTCTTAGAAAATCCATAGTGTGAGGATCTCACATAAGGGGTTACTCAATGACAAGAATAGCATGGTGAATTGAGGATGTTAGTAATTGGGTAAGACAAATAATTATGACATGGCAGCCGATCCCACGGATTGTGGGAGTCAATAAAATGCGAAGCGCTCTTGAGGCAGCGGGCTATCTGGCACAGTTCGTGTTGCCAGAATAAAAGAGTTTGCTAGGCTAGTGTTACCGGATAGCGTGACGTGTTCGGGTAAAGCGGGCAAGGCTGTGCGTGTCAACAACGGCAAGGCAACGGCATAGCGACAACAGGATGACGACTGATTTAATGAAGTCCGGCGAAGGAATGTGACAACTTGTTCCGTTTAGGCAACAATCCCGAAAGAGGTACAATGTCACAAAGCGCTTGTCACAATGTCACAATGTCACAAAGCAACCTGATGTTATTCGACGTGACGCACGTGAAGGGCCGTGGCAAGGTTGACAATTATTCAGGCTTTCGATTCCTTGTTTGACGCCTAATATAAGCTGGCGGGCGTGGACGTGCTTTGGCTTTTTGAAAGCGAATTCTTGCTATGCGACGTCACGCAGGTGCCAATCGTCTCAGAGCATGAGTTGGCACGAGAGAAGCACGCGTCCGTCTGTGGTGGCCTATTGGGTACAACATCGGGCTGTTGTCCCCGTTGGAGGAATGTTTCAGATCATGCCTACGGACGCGTTTTAATTATTATTATTGGTATTATTATTATTATTATTATTACAACCACATTCAACGTGGTGAAGCTAGCAGGCCCGTAATTTAACATATTTCAGGAGCTACGTTTGCTCTTACTCTTCTATAAGTAGAGCGCCGAAGATGTATGCTTATGATAATGACGAGGTCTCGAACACTGCTGGTGCACTTGCAGAACATTTCTGTTTTGTATTTGGTGCAAATAATGTACATACATACGTAGTATATTTACATACATACCTTTCTTTACATTTACATACGTGGTATATACATTTGCATGTACATACCAGGTACATTTCGAGCTAAATTATCGCCACTTGTTTGAGCCATATATATACTTTGCCAGCCATATTTTAGCAGATTGTTTGCGTACTTGTTTTCAAACACTTTAGAAGTATATTTTTATTCATTACTATCAAGGTATTTACACTTTATTCGTTTGGAGCCAGGTCACAAGGATTTGCTTCTAAATGAACCGACTGAGTCATTCATAGCGCAATTCTGTAACGGTCCCCTGAACCCAGTTTTACCAATGTTGGCCTACGTCATCGCGGCGTGGTATAGAGTATTTCCTGTTGTCAATAACTTCGTCAGATCTCCTTTGTGCTTGACAGAGTATCGGCTTGTCAATTTTTATTTGAATAGTAAATTATGCCCCACTAGAAATTTCAAGTCTCGTTTTCGAGACTGTGTTGGAGAACACAGACAGGCCTGTTCAGGCTGCACCCGATTTATGACATTTCTGTAATGAGACTCAATATATAGAAGACTTCGCGTGTGTTACTTGAAAGAAAAATGACTTTGTGAATAGCTATTCGAAAAGTTGACCTGAACTTGATTGCATAAGAATGTCGAATTGGCATAGTTGGGTTGGATTCATCGTTATGCAGTTCGAAGATTCGCAGCGGATTCATATAGTATGCAGTCTGAAGGACTTTGAAAAATGCAAACACTGTGCTGGACTCGCAATAAAGTATATTTCGGAAAGAGCAGAACAAATATATAACGTAGTAAGCATTGCGCGCACGCGCATGTGTGGGACATAAATAATGTCTGTAAAGTAAGCGTAAGAAACAGCATGGCCAAGGAAGCTCAAAAACAGCAGAAATATTCCGAGATAAATAATTCGTTTTTAGAAGGTGCCGCATGTTCCATCTTTAAGGTTGCAGCCTAACGTCCCCCCAAGACGCTACGTTTAAACGCAGTGCTGTCGCGCTTCACTGTATAGCTGCACAGGTATGCGAGCTTTAAGAGGAAACAGTGCTCTGTAACGAAGAGTAGCGATGGAGGTATAGCACGCGTGCTGTAGTGCCCAGGTGATTCACCTGCAGGCATAGGCAACGTCAGAAAAGCAAATAAACCAACAAAAAACAACAAAATCAAGCGGGCACGTCCGTGAACTGTGGGCAGGGAGTGCAGCAAAGCCTTAGGAACGGAGCGGCAGTCAACTGTAAACTCCGATATCTGTTCGTTTCACGGCCCATTTACCGCTAGCGTCGCCATTACAAGAGCTGCGTGCGCCGTGATCGGGAGTCGCTCGTCTCTTCTTCGTTGTCTCGCCACCCCCCTCCGCGGAGTCAGCAGCAGGCCTCCGTGAGCAAGAAGCAAGGACGGGTCGAGAAGAGGACGACGCTCGGAGGGGAATTTGAGGCGGGCGCGTCCTTCTTTTCGAGACTCCACTACCGCGAACGTGGCCGAACGAGAGCGGAGGGAGGCGAAGGGATCGCCGGCGTCGCTGCTGGACGGTGCATTTCCGAGTGAGGCCGCATCTCGCAGCTCCCTAGCAGCCCAGCCACCTCGGAAAGGAAGACCCGCTGTGCCCCCAATTACAGGAAACCTCGGAGCCCTGATTGCCTTCTCCGAGGGGCCTGATCCAATTAGCGAGTCCCCAACGGGCGCCTCGCCGCCATGTTGTACGGCCTCGACCTGCCTCCCACTTTCCCGCGCACTCGTCGTCCCTCGTCGCCAGTGGGGGCCGCGTGGTGCCCTCGCATGGGTTACGAAGGGGGGCACGCACGGGCCGTGCAGGCGAACAGAACGACGCGCGTTGTGCATTCGGAACAAGTGCGCCACGGCCTAAGTCGGCGCGTTGATGGCGTCGCTTCGAGCGGGAACCTTTAAGAGAAGTGTTTGCGGCTGCTCGCCCGACTCGTTGAACATGTGCGACCACAAAGTAAGGTGTTCGCGCACGGGCCACGGCGAAGCCTTACGCGCACGTTGAGCTGGTTTAAAGAAGCTCAGCAGTTTGCGGGCAAAGAGGGACGTTAAGTGGGCGTAATGGACGCAGGCTGGGTCGCGAAGTAGGGTTGGAAGAGAAAAAAGCGGGCAGCTTGCTCCTGGCGACTTCTCGAGTAGAACTTGAGGGGGCCAGGAAGTACGAAGTTTTTCCGTTTTAAAAGCATGGCCTACAACAAATCCAAAGCAGGCCGCTTCAATAGAAGTTATAGCAGTATATTTTTGTGTGTCAGACAGCTGAAGTAAGCAACTGTGTTATGCCGCTTTCGCTTAAGAAATAATTCACGTGCATTAAGAGTCCCTGGGAAAAGAACTTCTTAAGTGAAAACTTCAGAAAATATTTCTACGATAAATAAGGGCTTTGATTACATGGGCTTCTTGATGAAAAGCATCGCCAGGAGGCTTGAGGCGGTGTGCCAATAGTACGTAGAGGCAGACAGTAAGGTACACTATTTTTTCCGATATGATAATTCATTGTTATTATTACTATTATTATTTGAAATTCAAAGACATATATACAAAGAACAGAGAGGGAAATGGGTACAATAGATACAATGCGTAGAGTACAATTGCTTCTCTCGGATTCAGAAGACGTCATCGCGGCGACCTATGGGTAGAACAGGATTGGTGGATCTCAATAATCCTCTAACCTGTGATCATACACAAGTTTGCACCCTCGGTAACGCTGGTGAGAAGCCTGTTAAAGGCTTTGCCAGATAGGTTTGTCTGGGGATATAGTATTGACCCTTTTCGCGGAGCAGTTTGTTCTAGAGAAACGAGATGGCGCTCACGGCGGCGCGCCATACGTCTCCTCAGCAACCGCGCACGAATACAAAACCATTGCCGCTTCTACCTTGCTTCTGTGCGATCAGCTGTCGGAAATGCAACTGAGTTTTCGCTAACGTACTGCGCTCCAATAATGCTAGATTTAATCATGTGGATTGAAGACGTGTTCAGTAGTTGGCTGCAAAAATAGTGGCTGGCATGTTAAGGAATGGAATGAATCTGACCCTTTTCGCGGAGCAGTTTGTTCTAGAGAAACGAGATGGCGCTCACGGCGGCGCGCCATACGTCTCCTCAGCAACCGCGCACGAATACAAAACCATTGCCGCTTCTACCTTGCTTCTGTGCGATCAGCTGTCGGAAATGCAACTGAGTTTTCGCTAACGTACTGCGCTCCAACAATGCTAGATTTAATCATGTGGATTGAAGACGTGTTCAGTAGTTGGCTGCAAAAATAGTGGCTGGCATGTTAAGGAATGGAATGAATCTGCGTGGCCAAGTTCGCGAACCGCTGCTGCAACTGTCCGAACGTGTTACCGGAACTTCTAGGCGTACGGTTTTCCTCGAGGATACAGAAATTTGCTCATCCGCCAGCCTTGTATCTCTAACCTTCAAAGAAAGGGCTTCATCCCCAGAACGTTGCCAAGAGTGAGTACCACTCGTTAAACAATGAAAAAGGGAGTAGCACCACTTCCTGTCATAGTAAGTTTCGCGCACGTTACCTATACACCTCTATCCCAAATGGCAGGAAACTTACGCCCACTCTATCACTGACGTATCAAGAATAAGTGAATGGGCGCACAATTGAATATATGCGCACTATATAGGCACAATAAGTGACGAAACTACATCGAAAGCGCACGAATGGTCGAAGCTGAATGTTTCGTGACGGTCCACAAGAGTAAGCGAGTTACTAGCGATAATTAATACGCATTTGCTACAAGGTATGGCAATGTGCAGAACAGCTACATTTCAAACCTTGTGCGCAGCAGGAACAAATCGATCGGAACTGAGCGCACCCGCTAGCGATTAGGCAGAAAATAATCAGATAGTGGCAGCACCGAGGAACTTCACTGATTCGGAAACTCGCAAGCCGCTTTTCAAAATAGTTGCGAAATAAAGCACAAGGAGCAAAACACTCTAATCCTGATTGAATTCATGAGCGGAATGTTCAGATAGCTTGGAATACATATTTAGCACCGCTTTTAGAAGAAGCACAATATACGTTGCTTGCGCCGTTCGGACATAGCTTAATCAGCTCCGAAAGCGCTTTTGCATGTCCTCTAGAGCTGTGATCAAAGCTTCGTGTCGTTCACCCAGTCACTGTCTACGATATCTCCCAAAACAGTGGTTTTCTAAGCCGCGCCAGCGTCATACACTTCCATTGTAAACAAGGAGGCAACGGAGGCAGTTGAGGCAAGCAATGGACGCGTCCCCACGTGATTAAGCATGGCAGCGCCCACGGGATCACAGCCGAAAAGGGTCAGTAGATATTCAGGAACTTTGAACCACGTGTGGGCGAAAGACCAGTGCTTGTGGCAGGTACCCAAACCCACATAATAGATCAGGGATATAATGTGAAGGAGGGAGGGAGTTATCATAATGGATTTACCGGTGGATGCTGCACTTCCGAATTAAATGTAACGGTGAGCGCTCGGCGTTCTTTCACGCATAAGGTTAAAATTGCAGTAAGGCACAGAATCTATAAATGGACTGCGTTCCACTGGCGGTTTGACAAATAGCACGCCAGAATAATTAATTTGTTTCTACATCAATCACATGCACAAGTGCATATAAATATCTGTGTACAACACCTTACTGGTCATAAAAACTGACATCCTAATAAAGCACTACCGCTTTTTTGTTAAGTGGATGATGGAAAAGGCGTCACCTGACTGGAAACCACGCGGAGATGAATTTTCTTTCTTCATACCCGTTAATATATTTCTTTACGCCTTTCGGCTCAATGTTGAGCTGCACACGATGTTATACCTTGCGTAATTCGTGCACGGGCGTGAGGTTAGCAGCCTAAGCATATAGAGCCGTCATGAGGTTTAAACATTAATGAAAGTTCAAAGGCTACATTTAAGAGAACTTCATATGCCTTCTCTCTTGGGTTTTACGTGCCAAAACGAGTTCTGATTATTAGGCACCAACTTCATATGCCATGTGCTAGGGAAGATATTACGGCTACATTAGTCCATACTTCTAAGATAAAAAAAAGATAACTGCGAGTGATTCCAACTACAGTGGTTAATTCGGGAGTGCACGACACGCCACATCGAAATGGTTGAGTAAGGAGCAGTGGACATTAATAAATCTAATAATACTTACTGCGTATTTTTCGCTCCTCTAATTAGTATTGAAACTAAAGCAGTTTCCCATACTCTTAAGACGAAGCTTTACCTGAGAACAAATTCTGATTTCTGTATTTATGTAAATGGGAAACGCAGAAACGTTTTCATCAGATATCGCACACCCAATAAGAAATAATTTTGTCCCATTTGAGAGAGAACATTGAACTCTCCAAACTTAAGCAGCAATTCAATTTAGGGTATCTTAATTTTTTTAATCGTCAAAAATGGGTAGTCTAAAGAGGAAAAGTAACGCACAAAGTTCCTGATATGTCGCCAGGAGACGACAACGATGAAGTGCACTGACGCTCTGGCACGAGCGCGTCTCACAACCTCGCCAGTGTTTGCTCCGACGCATGGAGGAAGAGAAATCCAGGAGAGGCCCCGGCCAGCACGGACGTATTGGCGAAAGTGTGGCGGAAATCACGTGCTGTTTTTTGCAAAGGAGCACTGGGAGGGGTATCCCAAATGTCAACGTTGCCATAGCAAACGTGCTACTGAGGCTTTCACTGCTGATCTCGGTCTCTGAAAAGTGAGATAAGATTTTTCCGCCGATGTCTTTCTCGCAGCACCTTTTGATCGCGAGAAAAGCTGACTTTGGAGTGTGGCGTGTGTTATGTCGTCGACGGCGGCTCGGGCGGCGGCGGAGGCGCCGCCGTAGAACAAGGGGAATCGCGGCGCTGGCCGGCGGCCGACGACATGGAAGGAAGGACAAGTGCACAGTCGAAGAACCCCTCGTGCCCACACAACAATTGGCCACGAGGTTAATCGACATGCATCGTAGCCAAATGTAAGTCGTCGACTGCGAGCTTACGTCTGCGGCAAGCACTTTCGCCGTACTTCTGCCTGCAACCATTATTTTACGCATCCGCCTTGGTCTTTTTCGGCAAGCCTGCCTTCAAGAAGCCTTCTCCGGCGTCTTACGTCATACGTGAAGAGCTCCAAGTGTTTGGCCTGCTCACTCCTCCCGTTCTTCAGCTTCAACCTTCGGTTCCTGGCCTGCGCGACATTATCAAAGAGGAGCTGTACTCCATGACCTGCACTGTGGGCTGTGCCCCTCCTACGCCATCGCCCTCGTATGCTCAGGTTGCGGCTATGCAACCAGAGTTCGTTCAGACAGCGCCTTCTGCTCCTGCTGCTGCTCCAAACCATCTGGCGACTCTGGCACCCTGTACGCCCGCCACAGCAGTTACCCTACCCGGCCTACGCCCAGCCCCATTTGTTATTATTGCGGTATTCGTGGGCACATATCGCGGTTTTTGTCAAAGACGACAACAGGAAGAACGCCGTCCGTGGCTACTATGTTTATCAGAGAGACCCGTTGCTTCCTGCGAGTCCCTACCAGCGCCGGCTTTCCCCACGCTCACTTCTTCCGGCTCCCAATCACGAGGCGCCTCGCAACTACCGTCCAGGGCGCCGCCGCTCGCCCTCGCCTCTCCGACGCTCGACATCACCCCTGCAACCGACCACTCGCACTCCTGACTACCGATCGCAAAACTAGATGATACAGTTTTTGGAGGGAAAGCTGCATGGATCGCACAGACTACAATTCCTCCGGTGTGCCAGGCGAATACTTTATTAGTGTGCGTAGAAGGTGTACCAGTTCCAGCATTGATTGATACAGGAGCAGCCATTTCAATTATTCACGCTGACTTGTGCTCTCGTCTACGCAAAGTTACTACGCCTTATAATGGAGCTATTCTACGTGGTCCAAATAATGTTGTGATTCCGCCATCGGCGCAATGCACCGTTCGAGTTTCGATTGACGGCATACGCCACCATTGCCAGTTCGCAGTGTGAACTTCCTGTGCTCACATGCTTATACTAGGCTGGGACTTTCTTCAGCGTCTGCTTTCATCTCGTGCCGTCAACGCTTCTTTAACTTGACAGAGACCGACAATTCCGACGACGTGCCCGAACCGCGACTTCGCTTACGAACTGCTGATGATTGTATGGTGCCTCCTGGCCGCGAACAACTTCTTGTAGTTGACTTTGACATCACCAATGGTGACGTTTTAGTTGTACCGTCAGTCCGCTGCCTATCCATAGGGATTGCTCTGGCACCCAGCCTTGTTCGCTTCAACAACGGCACGACCACTTTGGCTGTACTCAACACAACCAATGAGCCAGTACTGCTTCTTAAAGGCGCTGTTGTAGTTTGCGTTATGGACACTCAGCCTGTCTCTGTGCTTACCTCGACTACTGCTCTTTCACAAGCACCCACAGGTATAGATGCGGTCCCTGCTTCTATTCTCGCTAGTGCAATCAGCACCGTTTTACGCCACAGCAGAGGGAGGAGTTACTGGCGTTGTTATCGAAGCGTAAAGGCTGCTTCGACGTGCACCATCCTATTCTGGGACAGACTTCTGCGACGGCTCATCGCATACACACAGATGGAACTTCCATCGTGCGCCGGTGGCCATATCGCGTTTCTTCCGGAGCGCCAGATCATCGATACCCACGTTGCCGACATGCTGAAACGAAGCATAATCCACCCTTCCTGGCGTTGGAGGCATGGCTTGCGGATGAGGAACAGGACAGTCAGCTGGCTCTCCTGGACCAAGCCCAGCGAGCCGCTCAAGACAGTAGGGCCCTGGACTAGGGGCTCCACCCACATCTTTCTTCTTTTTTTTTGCCTTTTCCCATTAACGTTTACTCTCTCTCTCTCTCTCAAGCCCTTGGTTGTCACCTGTCGTTTTGGTGCGTAAGAAAGACGGCTCAGTGCAATTTTGCTTAGACTACCGTGCCTTGAACAAAGTAACCCGCAAAGATGTATATCCACTGCCCCGAATCTATGATGCGTTGGATTCATTACAAGGCGCTGAGTATTTCTCCAGCCTTCGTCTACGCTCCGGATACTGGCAGATTCTAATGCACGAAGCCGCCAAGGAAAAGACTGCCTTTGCCACACCCGATGGACTTTACGAATTTAACGTAATGCCTTTATGCCTGTATAATGCTCCCGCCACATTTGAGCGGATGATTGACATTGCACTACGGGGCCTAAAGTGGAAGACTTGCTTATCCTATCTTGATGACATCGTCATATTTTCGTCGACCTTCATCAGCACTTGCAAGCCTCGAAGAAGTCCTGACATGTCTCTTAGTTGCTGGCCTTTAGCTGAATACCAAAAAGTGCGACTTCGCCAGCAAAACCATTAAAGTACTCGGACACCTTGTCAGCAAGGAGGGCATTCGACCTGACCCCGATAAGATTACCGCTGTCCTCCGCTTCTCCAGACCTCAACGCGCCAAAGACTTGCCTAGCTTTCTTGTCCTAGCTTCGTATTTCCGGCGCTTCATACGTAACTTTGCCACCATTGCGGCGCTGCTCCATCAACTACTTCCTTCTGGAGCTCCCTACGTATGGTCGGACGAATGCCAAACCGCTTTTGACGCCCTCAAGCGTGCCCTCACGGCCGAACCTGTGCTTTGTCATTTCGACAACACCGCACCCACTCTTGTACATACTGACGCCAGCGGCCACGGTATCAGCGCTGTTCTTCTGCAACGTCAGCAAAATTCCGAAGAACGTGTGGTCGCATACGCAAGTCGCACGCGAACAGCTGCAGAGAGTGTCTCGCTGTCATTTGGTCCGTCCAAAAATTTCGGTCTTATCTGCACTGCCGCCGCTTTACGCTCGTTACTGATCACCATGCCTTGTGCTGGTTGGCGACGCTAAAAATTTAACGGGAAGTCTCGGTCAGTTGGATACTTCGTTTACAAGAATACGACTTCGATGTCACCTACAAGTCTGGAAAGGCTAAGAGACGCTCTTTCCTGTCCTGATTTTTTCCCGTCCTTGGTTGCGTCTAAACACTACGGAATAAGTCTGGAAAGAAACACCAGGATGCCGATGCTCGCTCTCGTTCTCCACTACCACCGTCTTCAAACTTTGTCTGCTTACTACTTCCATAAGCAAACCGCAGGACGTCCGTTCTGCACTTCCTTTGCTAGCTGCTCTCGACCGGCTCCCATCCAGCCATTCTAATACGTTTGCATCTTGCCAACGTAGTGACAACGTACTGTCCTACTGCCACTCCGTTATGGAACGCATTCGCGGATCATCTCGCACACCTAACGCTCGGCTCCGTCGGCAGTTGAAGATAGAAAATTCGATCCTATACCGGTACGTGTTTCATCCCGAAGGACACCATTGAGTTCCTGTCGTTCCCCGATCACTTCGTGCCAAGATACTGGAGATCTTTCACGCCGATCCCATTGCCGGTCACTTTGGTTTCCATAAAACCTATGAGCAAATCCGCAGCCGCTTCTCTTGGCCTGGACTTGCAACCAGCGTAGCCAAATACGTGGCTTCCTGTTCGCTCTGCCAACACCGCATACAACTGACCTCACCTCCGACTGGACTGCTCCAACTTGTCCCGTGTCCTCAAGCTCCTTTCGCAGTCTTTGGTATCGACCTGTATGAACCGCTACCCTTATCGGCTGGCGGTAAACGATGGATTGTCACAGCTGTAAACCACTTGACATGGTACGGTGAAACAGCCGCACTACCTTCCGGTTCCGCAGCGGAGGTTGCATCCTTTTTCTTAGGAAGCCATCTTTATACGACACGAAGCCCCACGTATCCTTTTGAGTGACCGCGGCAGGACCTTTCTGTCTAAACTTCCCGACGATCTTCTCCGTGCGTCCAATACCATCCATAAAACGACTTCCAGCTACCACCCTCAAACTAATGGCCTCACAGAGCGCTTTCATCGCACGCTGTTCGACATGATATCCGTATACATCAACCCTGACCACACCAATTGGGATGTCATTCTCCCATTCGTCACTTTCGCATACAACACGGCCGTCCAACGCACTACGGGGTACTCGCCCTTTTTCCTTGTGTATGGTCGTCAACCGATCACTATCCTCGACGTTCCTTTCTTTGGTGTTCCCGTGCCCTCGTCCACATCAATGTGTGAGCAGTTTGTTTCGCGCATTGCCCTGTGTCGCCAACGCGCCCGCCTCAACACTGACGCCAGTCAACAAGACCGCAAAACTCGCTATGATGCATCCAACCGTGTCATTTCCTTCCACCCTGGAGACGAAGTGTTGCGGCGGACTCCAGTTCGCGCTCCTGGATTATGCGATAAATTTCAGTCCCGTTTTATCGGGCCCTACACTGTTCGGGAACAGACTTCGCCAGGTAACTATCGTGTCACTCCCGTTGTTACGCCTTTGGACGGCCGCTGCGATGCCACAGAGATTGTGCATGTTTCGCGTTTAAAGCCTTTCATACGGCGTTCGCCGCTATAACCAGCTTTCACACGCAGGGGAAATTGTGTGAGCATTATATTACCCCTTCATCTTCCTCACCTGTATATAAGCATCACCATAGCCAGCGCCATTCTCTTGAGCGCGCGGCCTGCACAATAAACCGTTGAGGTTTAACAGCCGTCTCGCAATATACAGGGTGTTCCAGCTATCACGCAGCACGATTTAAAATAAGAGGAACGGCGTTACATCAAGCAAACCTAGTGCGTATTATTTACAGTGCAGTGGAGTAGCCGCCAGTAATTTTTTCGTTACTGAGATTTAATTAGCTAATTGTAATTAATTATCTAACTCGAGAAATACTGTCCTAATTATCAAAGTGTCAATGAGAAAATTGTAGAGCAACATGAAAAACTCCCAATACAGCTTTTGTTGTTCAGTACGTGCTACATAAATCTGTTTTTCCGAGTGTGAAAGAGCCCGCGAATACACGCAGAATTGCCGCGCGACAAGTCGCTTGAGACACTTTGCGTGTATTCGCGGGCTTCTTTCACGCTCGGAAAAACATTTTTATGTAGCTGGTGGCGGCGTCATTCTGCTGTGAGCATAGCTAGGACCAAGAAGCAGCTTCCTCCCGAAGAAGGAGAGGCGCCGGGTCAACGGCGTCGTGATGCTACTCGGGAGTGGCTTCAACCCCCCGACTGCGCACAGATCCGGAATTCCGTGCAAGGGCTGCTGAAGCAAAGTGACGGAGGAGGGTCGCAGGTCCAGAGTTTACAGAGAGAGAAGCTGTGTCTCAGCAACGCTACAAGGGATGTCACCGTGAAGATAGACAAAAGCAAGTTAAGGCTAAGAAAAAGCAAACGTTAAAGCTAAGTAAAAGCAAAAGTTAAAGCTGAGTATATAAGCCAAGTTAAAGCTAAGTAAAAGCTAGTATAAGCTACCAGCTCCTCTGTTTCATCAGTCTTCGCGACGTTAAGTCTGTGAAGCTGGCTAAATTTCTTTCGATGTGCCGAACGGGTATACTACATTAACAGCCGCAACGGTGGAAATACCATATATAGCAGCTTGAAGAAGCACGTTTTCACATTTGTAAGCGGATACAGGGCAACACGCTATAGAACGGAGGAGGACTGAAAGCGGAAGGGATATACTGTAGCCAAATGGCAAGACGGAAAGTATCTTTCTGATCCATTTCCGGTCCCGCCGTAGCTCTTGGCGCCAGCAAGCCTGTGCTCAGCCATGTATACATGGTGGGCACTCGAATGGTCTGTTCCCGAACTAGGTTATGGAAACATGAAAACCAAACGTACTACGTTTGCGAAAAGGTGCTGGCAGGAGACCGAAGGACTCTTTCGTGCGAGTGCAACGCAGCCGTTTGCACGACGAACTCAGCGTGAAGGGAAAACAAGAACAAGTTGCGAAGAGCGAATGTGATCCAAGATTTATTGGTTTGCCGCCTGCGTTCGCCGAAGAAATTTGCATGAAGAATTTGATTTGGCCCGAAGCGAAATTGCCCCATTCTTTTGCTAGCCCCCTATCTGCCATAGTACATTTTTCTCTTAGAATCAATCCCAACCATCCCCTTCTCCCAATCTGTCTGGATCATTGCTTCTTTCTCTCGGCCGCACTATCGGTACTTCTACTCAGAAGGCATAAAGACGCGCTCGCCAAATGCGGTTAAATATGCGCCAAATGGTGCAACTCAGAAGCGGTTCCAAAACGTGCATAGTGAGCATACGTGTGTCGCAGTGTACGCTTTCTACAGTTTAGTCGCTGCTCTGAAAAATATCACAGTAGAAGGATACAGCTGATGCAAAAGCATGATAATCAAGGGTCAGAATTAGACATTGATTCCAGCGTTATTTGCCACGGATCAATAACAACTCTCCCAGTTTTCCATCCTCTTCCTTGATTCCGAGATCCCAATGAAGAGCGCGCTTACGAGTTGTGAAGACGGGAAAACAATACATGAGCTCACTCGAAAGAAACACTACTATTTTCGACCCGACTATACTGTTTTCTGCTTTCAACAACTGGACATCCCAAAGCCGGCTAGTCTTACAAATTGCAGTAGATAAACGGGATCAAACCAATGCGCGTCACATCCGTTTATCTTCAAGTCATTGCATTGCGTTTTGCGCAGGCTTCTCGTCGACCGCTTTGAGGACATCAGTCAGGCGCGATAAGATTATCTTTTCGCACCTGCGAACCGTTTCAGGGGTATAAAGGCAAGGGAGGTCATGACATCCCGTTGATTTGTTATCAGTGCGGACAATGGCTGGCTTGAAACACTGAAATCACTATAGAAAGTTCCGCATAAGGTCACTCACAGTTACTCATAGTTACTTTTGCCGAAATATGCCTCAAGAAATCAATTACTTCCTGTATTGTCACGTTGTAGTGACGTTGACGACTCAAACAGCCAAAAACGTTACTTGGGAATTCAATTATCTGTAGGACGAATGCACCACATGACCGATTAATCGCTGGTTGTTGCGTACTTTTGATAATGTGGAACACTATTTGCGCCGCGCGTGCTTTTAATTAAACAAGTCTCTCCGCCATAGAAGGGGTGGCGACATTCGATAACTTTCGGGCACAGCTGCCACTTCTTGGTCTGAGCGATAACCTGTTAACACTGACAGGTCAGAGAAAAACAATCACCGGCACAAAGCAAGACAATGTATTCGTGGCACTACTCTGGTCGTTCCTAAGTGCCTTTCTAGAATTGCCATGTGGGAACCACACCAAGTTCCTTGTTTTCCTAGTATGTTTCCCGAAAGCTCTGCTTGATATTATGTAATAATATCATATTACATCTAACTTCGAATGTTGCTATCCATGCTAAAGTTTTGAATAATGATTAAATGTCGACATCAATATTTCATGCTCAATGTTTGCCATAACATAGTTGGTCTTTCATTGTTTCTCTTTCTTAAGCATTTTTTTTCTGATCTGTGATGTTTATTTATGGTATGCTATAGTGCTTCGATTGTAAGCCATTTGAAAAACTATTTCTGCTCCGCCGTTCCTTTTGTTTTACGGCTATTTGGGGCTGGTCAAGGTGCCACGAGCAGCGTTTTTTCCCCACTTTCCCTCAGCAATACTATATTTTTGTTTTGGGGAAATAAAGCGTACTACTACTGCTACTGCTACTACTACTACTAACACGACTAGCACTACTACTTCTACTACTACTACTACTACTACTACTAGTGATCATCAGGTGTACATGGTAAATTGGTTTCCAAAATCAAAAATATTCAATTATTCCATCGTTTAATCAGGGTCGCGTGCATTTGTTGCGGAAGCAGATAAATAGAAGGAGAAACAATGAGCACTGCCTTTTGAAAGAGTTATGTAGTGCTCATAGAGCTGGCGAGTCAAGGTGTATCCAGAAAAACAAGGACCAGTCATTGTGTGGTATGACTCGTCTTTTCTCAATGATTACGCAATATCGCAAAGAACTCCCTAAGAGTTCTTTTTTCTCTCTTTTCCTTTTATTCCAATAACACTTAAGTCAGGCACTCTAGGGGCATTCACGCCGCTACCACCGTCGTGTTGTCCCAATGTCGTAAGCGCATGCTCCGATTTCGAAGGTCTCTAAAGACGCGGAGTACTTTTGGCCGCAAAAATGACGAAGTACCGTATACGTATACGCACCATCAACGCTCCGCTCCTACCGGCTCAGTAGCGGAGCCAGGCCGCTGTACTGTCTTTCGCTATTCGCGGGAGCGTTGTGGTCACGCGAGCTATAAGCACACAAGCGTTCCTGCGGAGCTGCCTTTCCATTGTGCGGCCGTGGTCAAGCTAATGTTATGTAATATTAACAGCGAAACTGTTTAAGTCAGCCGTAATATGTGGTTCGTATCAAGAAACTGCCGCGCCAGGAGGGCGGCGCAGCAACCAGGAGGGCGGCGCAGCGCATGCAGACGTGGTCTCCTCCTCTCCAGCTCCCTCCCTTCCCGACCCCCGCCTTCTCTCTGCGGCGCGCTGAGCCCGGAGGAAAAACAAGGCGAAAGCTTGCAGTAGGCCGCGCAAAGCTCAAGACACAGCGAAGCTGGCCGATTGATTGCGTCTCTTGGTTGTAGCTAGGTTGAACTTGGCTATGTCGAGGTTTAAACTTGGTTGTAGCTATGCCTATACTCGTGCATGTCATCTGTGCTCGTACTGCAAAGGCTGCGGTAGTACTGGAAAAGTGCGCGGCGGTAGCGCGACGGTGCGGGGGAGCATGACGTCATACCAGCCCTGGAGGCGGCGATAGCGCGGCGGTGGCGTGATGGCGCGGCGGTGGCGTGATAGCGCGGCGCACCTTGCCGCGCCAAAAAGTGGGATTACACGAAGCCAAAAAGTGGGATTACACGAAGAGTTGCTCCGTAGATGGAACAAATACCGAGAAACGAAAAGGGTGGCGAGTGAGCTTGTGCAAGAGAAAAATGTACAAGTACACGTTGGGTGCATAACATTCGCAAAAGAGACAAAGGCCCACCAAAAAGATTCTGGAGCCATGCAAGAGCACTCGGAGCTCCAAATAAACATTCGCAAACGGCTACAAGGGATGCAGACGGTAACATCTTCGTAGGAGACGATGCGCGGCGGTACATCACACACGCTATTAGGGATAGCTTCGGCACAAAAGAAGGCGTAGTTCAGACACAAACAGATATAGCACCAATAAGCTAATAAAGCACCTCAATCCAAAGAGCAAGGCACTGCTGACCAATGTCATTGAGGAAGTGATTGAAACGAAGCAAATTCTAGTTGTAAGGCGTGAAAGCAAGATGAGCAAAGGTGATAAAGGGATAGGACGAGCTCGTACAGGCAGTTACACTATCGTCGGAGCTATATAGAATGACAATGCAAAAAAAGGCATAAAATTAGAACTGTGCAAGTGGGTGAAAAAAAAGTGATGAACATAGAAGGGGAACTTCTGGATGGGTTCAGACCAGGCAGACGCTTAGAGGATGATAAAATTACGGGCTTTACGTGCCAAAACCACTATCTGATTATGAGGGACTCCAGAATAAGTTGGGCCACCTGGGGTTCTTTAACGTGCAACTAAATCTAAGTACACGGGTGTTTTCGCATTTCGCCCCCATCAGAAACGCGGCCGCAATGGCCGGGATTCGATCCCCCGACCTCGTGCTTAGCAGCCCAACACCGTAGCCACTACTCAACCATGGCGGGCCGGGCCTAGATTAATTTAGTGTCAATTTCTCCAAAGTGCTTGACAAGAATATAAGTAAACCACTCGTTTACGGTTACTCATACACTGTAGTTCATTCCTAGAATGAATATTTGGCGTAATCACTTCTGAGTGAATGTCGAATAAATGTTGAAGGCAATGTGCAGGTGATATTAATGCCATTGATATTAGCCATTGCCACAAACGGTCATAGGAGGATAGACCATTATGGATAGCATTTATAGATATTAAAGGTGCCTACGACAACGTAGACAGGGAATTTTTATGGGATATTCAGAAGCATGAAGGCATAGATGCCTATTTCGTGGAGCTGGTGAGGGATATATATATATATATAGAGACAACCGAGTACGAATAGGTGTCCCGTAAAATAGCGAGGGATTGTGGGATGCGCCGTCTCCTAGCTTCTTCCAGTTCGAGTCAGCGCAGCCGCCGCCACCATTTCGCCGTTCAATTCTAATTGATGCGCTTGCAGTCCGTTCTTCTTTCTGGGGTTTCACGGGCCAAAACCAGTTCCGATTATGAGGCACGCCGTAGTGGAGGGCTCCGGATTAATTTTGACCACCTATGGTTCTTTAACATGCACTAGAACGCAAGCACACGGGCGTTTTCGCATTTCGGTTCCATCAAAATGCGGCCCCCGCGGCTGGGAGTCGATCCCGCGAGCTCGTGCTCAGCAGCGCAACGCCTTAGCTGATTAGCTGACTGAGCCACTTGCGCTAGCAGTCCGGCTTTATCCCACTCGACGATTACCCGATTGTAGCTGCCTAGCAAAACCATCGTCGGCTGTTCAGCCTTTGGCTGCTCAAATTCAAGCGTTAAAGGTGAACGCATGTAACTACTGCCTTGCAGCAACCCTTGCTGAGTCAGCTGTGCACAAGCATCAGAAAAATGGCTGCCACTTCGAAAACTGTAACAAGGCAGAGACTATCCGTGAACAAAAAGAAAGTGAACGTACCGTGCCACTTATCACGCGGCCGACACGGAATGATTCCCCAAGATTTCTTTCTCTAACATTGACTCAGGCAACCAGAACTATGTCAGTACTCGCATGCACATGTAAAGGTATTAGGAAACGAGGTTTTACGGCACGAATTTAAGCGGGACACAGCGAGATACATACATAATATTCGTAACCAACTGACCCTCCTAAGCTCCTTCAGCACAGATAGAGATAATGCGCAGCCGTAATATGACGGCGATACGGCAATTGTTGACAAAAAAAGCGAGAACGTCTAACTACGTACCACTTCAAATGAACCTAGAGTTTCGACCGAGAAATGCCGTTGACAGCGCGCAAAGTTATTTTCGGCGTTAGCTGCGCCGTTATACCGACGATATCGGTTTCTAGCTACGATCACATAAACAGCATGCACCGCTGTAGCCATCACCTCAGCACCCGATTTTCTAAGTAATGCTTCTATATATAGGCTTGATAAATTAACGGATAACGATAACTTTTTCACCCGTCTGACTGACCCGCAGGCAAAGCAGTCAGTGACGGTGCGTCCAAGCAACGGCAAATGTCGAAGAGCTAAACCTGGTAGAAACAAAAAAAGGCGGTCGAAACGAAAACCAGAGTTCCTTTATGAATAAAAGCGTATCCTTGCCTTTCTTGGCACGTCATCGTCACGCCCAGAGTGAACTGAAACCTAGAGATCAGCTGCATGAATGGTACGACATTGCTGGTCGACAAAGCGGACGGAAAGCTTCGCACGACTGATAATTGAAACCGCGTAGAAAAATACGTGCGCCGGGCATGCCGCCGATGCCGCCACGTCGTCCGTCGAACCGGAAGCTGCTAGCAGACGGCGCGCCCCACAATTCCCTGCGATTGCTCGTTTTACGGGTCACCTATAGGTGACCTGTAAAAGAGCGAGGGATTCTGGGATGCGCCGTCTGCTCGCTGTTTCCGGTTCGAGGGAGCGTAGCCGCCGTCACCGCTTCACTGTTGAAGCCTATTGATGCGCTTGCAGTCCGGCTTTGTCACACTCGAAAATTACCCGGTTGCAGGCGCCTAGCAAAACCATGCTCGGCTGTTTAGCCGTTGGCTGCTCAAATTCAAGCGTTAAAGGTAAACTCATGGAACCTTGCAACATCAGCATTCCTTGCTGAGTCAGCTGTGCACAAGCATCAGATGCATGGGTGCTACTTTCAAAACTGAACTATCAGTGAACAAAAATAAATGAACGTACAGTGCCACTTATCAGGCGGCGATGAGCTGTGTAAGGGCCGACACGGAATGATACCCAAGGATATTTTTTTCTCCAACATTGACTCAAGCAGTTTTACGGCGCAAATCTAAACGGAACACAGCGAGACACATACATAATACTCGTAACCAACTGGCCCACCTTCGTTTCTTGAACACAGAGGTAATGCGCAGCCGTAATATGTCGGCCATATGGCCATTTCTCCGTCTTGTTGACAAAAAAGCGAAAACTTCTAACTACGTACCACTTGAAATGAACCTCGAGTTTCGACCAAGAAATGCTGTTGACAGAGTACAATTTTCAAATATTTTCGGAACTTCATTTTCTCATTACGCTAGCTGCAGCGTTACTGACGATATCGGTTGCAGCGACGATTACAGGGTAGTATTTACTATGCTGCTAAAGCCATAGCCTGAGAACCCGATTCTCTAAGTAATGCATCTATACGCTTGATAAATTATCGGATAAAGATAGCTTTTTAATCTGTCTGACTGACCCGCAGGCAGAGCAGTCTGTGACGGTGCGTCCGAGCAGCGGCAAATGTCGTAGAGCTAAACCTGGCAGAAACAAAAAAGGCTGCCGAAACAATAACCAGAGTTCGTTTAGGAATAAAGCGTATCCTTGCCTTTCATGGCTCGTCATCGTCGCGCCCAGGGAACTGAAACCTAGAAATCAGCTGCATGAATGGTACGACATTGCTGGTCGACTAAGCGGACGGAAACCATCGCACGACTGAGAGTTGAAACCGCGTAGAAAAACACGTGCGCCGGGCATGGCGCCGATGCCGCCGCGTCGTCCGTCGAACCGGAAGCTGCTAGAAGACGGCGCGCCCCACAATTCCCTGAGATTGCTCGTTTTACGGGTCACCTATTGTATGGGAAAGCCGAAAATATAATGAAGTGATGGAAATTCACCAAGGACCGAAACAAGGATGTGAATTTTTGTTCACACTTTGTGTTAAGGACATGAGAGCATGACTGGAAAACAACGAATTAAGGTTTAATTTATCATACATGCGGAACGGACGAATGGTGCAACAGAACGTCCCCGGACTGATGTATGCGGACGACATAGTGCTACTAGCGGACAATGCAAGATATTTACAGACACTTGCGAATATTTATTTATTTATTTATTCAAAATACCCCTAAAGGCCCTCAAAGAGGGTATTACATAGGGGGACATATTGCAGTGACATGTGAATAATAACATAGTGAGTGAAAAAAAAGAAAAAGAAACGCGATCATGAACATTGTCTGATATACAGCGGGTAAGTGAATAGCAAAAAGAAATAAATACAGTGGGTACGTGGAATAGGAAAACAAGAACAAAGACAAAAGAGAATATATATGCAAAGCCACAATATATTATAATTGGAAATTCTCAGCAATTAGAAAAAAAACATAGCATATTAGTCAGCTACAAGGTGACAACAAGTATACACAAACTTACAATACAGAAAATACAGAGCGCTTGCTAAAATACACAAAAACTCATAAAAAGAATACAGATGCGATATTCCAAGTGAAAAATGGCTACGAACTGGTACAGGAAAAAAATAAATCGATTAGGTCGGGCAGTCCGTTTAGGCAATGCGCTCAGTGCGTAGCAGCTCCTGAAATTTTGCTATGTTAGTCTCAGTAGCTACATGCGATGGTAGGTGGTTCCACTCAATGATAGTGCGTGGTATGAACGAATTAGCAAAGCGATGAGTGTGACATGTGGGCCGTTTTACTTTATACTGATGATCGCGGCGAGGGAAAGTGACTGCAGGCGCTTGAAATAAATCGCCAGAAAGGATTGG
Source organism: Dermacentor silvarum (assembly GCF_013339745.2). Classification (NCBI taxonomy): domain Eukaryota; kingdom Metazoa; phylum Arthropoda; class Arachnida; order Ixodida; family Ixodidae; genus Dermacentor; species Dermacentor silvarum. The sequence goes on from NC_051159.1 coordinate 1,786,346, forward strand.
ATGATGATAAAGTTTATGAAAAAGCGAAAGGCGGGCTGCTTGGCGACGATGCGATAAGCTTTCCAATTCGGCTCACAATATGTGTGGCAACGCAGCGACAAATCTAGGCCTTCAGTTTAACACAGAGAAATCAGGAATTATGATCTTTAATGAAGAGAGAAGTAACTACGTAGTGTCAATTCAACAAGTCATACCCATAGTCAAGCAATGTAAGTACTTCGGCGTATACATAAACGAAGGAAAGACGTACTCAAGCACTCACCAAGATAATCTGCAAGTATAGGGGAAGCGGATTGCAGCAATACTGAAACACAGAGCAGTTTGGAGCCACAATAAATATGAGGTGGTGCTTGCAATCTGGAAGGCAGTAATGGTGTCAGCGCTAATGTTCACAAGTGCCATTCTGTGGTTAAGATAGGATATCTTGTCGGGGCTGGAAATTAACCAAAGATCACTAGGCCGGTTGGCTTTGGGAGCCCACTGGAAAATCACAAATGAGGCCGTGCAGGGTGACATGGGTTGCGACTCGTTTGAAGTCAGAGATGCGTGGACTCAGGAACATGGATCAAAATTAATGGGCGGCTAAAGTGCACAAGTATCTGTACCTGAAATCTGTGATCACAGAATGGAGGAAGAGGTCAAGAAAGTTGGCGACCAAGTAGGGAGTAATTGAAAGTGTAAATAACAACCTGGAGTGATCAGAAAGAAACGGAGAGAAACAGAGGCAGTGAATTGTATGCCAAGAATGGAAGCAAAAATGACCATGGAAATTTACAAGAATAAGAAGAAAGAAATTAGAAGGAAAATTTTGCACAATAACGAAAAGAACAGTGCCTTGTTATTTGAGAAGCACAAAAACATATCGGAGCAAATATTCGCAACTAGATGAAGCATGTGTATGCTGCAGCAAAATTCTGGAGACCACTCAGCCCATCCTGATGGAATGCGAAAGGTAAAGTACACCTTCCAAAAGCGCTAGGGTTAATAGTGGACGGAAGCATCAACCGGTCAGCCATTGAGATAAGCAAGAGACATTTAGAGTATTGGTGGAAAGAAAGCAGGGAAGAGATTGATACGATCGGATCCGTTCGAAGCATAGGTAGCGGTACAAGCGAGATCGCGAAGTTTTCGGTAAGAGAAAAAAAGATTAAAGAGATGTATAGAAAGATGTTAGAATCGAAAGCATGTATAGCCCACCTGAGTAACTCAAGCAGGCTAGGTGTCTATTTTTTACCGCCCCCTTTCAAAGGGGATGCCATTAAATCATCATCATCATCATCATCATCATCATTACCGTATGCACGCGCCTACTTACGTTTGAACTGGTGTATGGGGCGCCCGCGCACGATGCCACCGGAGGTCCGCCGACGCATTTTCACCACATATGCACTCACCGTCTTTTCGGATACACCTGTGACGCCTGGTAGCCTCCGGAGTGCTATTTACGCTGCGCTGCCGCACAGGGCCCGGGTGCTTGCTATCGCTGACGTTGTATCGCCTTTCGAGCGACACTGTGATTGATATAAAACACTGCACATTTATCGACCTGTATTTGTTAATGTGCAGCAAAGCTGCCACTGGTTCTAGTATACACATTGCACTTTCGTATGATGACTGATTGCTCTGAAAGCAGGATCAACGATTTTTTTATTATTTATTTACAGCCTATAGCGGGATCTACCAATACACTTTATAACTTATAGTAAAACTCGGATATTTACCTTGAATAATTGAAAAACTTGCGTTTACCACGGGATGGTTTGAAATCTGCGTCTTTCAATGATGCCACTTTTTTTGTATTGTCTGTAGAATACTATTTGAAATTTCTATAGCAAGGAAAATTACGAAACCATAGTTTTCTGCGGATGAAAGTATGTTGGAGCGCGCATCCTTCTTAGAAAAACAATGGCCAGGAGGAAATTAATTACACCTAAATACGAATGAGCCGCGGTGTTCTCTTTATATCTACAATATACATCCCCAAATTGTAAGATTCCTTTATATCTTTCAAAAATGACTACTTCCCTGATATTTTGACAAAGTACTAAGCGTAGAAAGGTGAATTCATTGTTCAAAATAGATAAAGTAATGACGCATTTACGCGGAAGAATATTGGAGGCAGTGGGGAACGCAGAGCACAAGTCGCTCGATGAAGCATCGGTCAATAACAACCGACTGCGATTCGTGTCAACGTTGGTGGCGACACCCCGTGTCGGTATGGCGAACAGTCGCGCCGCACCGAGACTAGCCAGGAGACAGCATTGAGAGCGCGCGGATTCTGAAAAAAAAAAAAGATCCTTCATTTCAGAGCTTTGCGTACACCAACGGCCATAGATCCGCCGTTTGCATTACCGACGGCAGCATCACGGTACTACCGCGTACAAGTTAGATGCTTCTAGTCACGTACGACGAGCTACGAGACGATGAAGCCATACTAAAAGCGACATTCCCCTTTTGTTGACCTTAGGCACCTGCGTAACACGAAGTTCCGTTGAACTTCTGCATGGCTAGACAGCCGTCCTCCTTACCAACTTTACCTATGAACATGAACACATATCTTGCGGCACTCCCATCGCCTACGCCAAGCCTCAGCGGCGTTGTCGAGTGTGTTGGTTCTGAACATCTACGCGCTTATGACGTTACGCTCGGAAGCATTGAGGTACGCCGCGCTTCCGGAAGACCAAAAGAGGGCACTGCAGTAACCGTTGGACAAATTCGAGGCGTACTTCGCTTGTTCAACTAAGGTGTGCGAAACGCCAATCACGCAGCACTGAGTAACGACCTACGGCGCAGGTCCCGTAAAGCAGCAGCCCTGTCGCGCCTTGCTGAAAGTCTGTGACACAATTCAATCCCAAGTCAAGGAGACGCTGGGTCATTCAACCTTCGAACAGTCTATGGTCTTCCCCGGTCGTTTTGTCAAGAAAAAAGCCAGAACGCTTTGCTTCTTTCTTGATTATAGGAGGGTCAATGACGTCATAATTAAATAATGAGGTTTGCTTACGCATCCGCCGCACCGCGGATCAGAGTACCCTCAAGCACCACACCGTCATCTGGTTCCCCGCCCATCTCGGCCGGGTGCCGGGTGCCCCGCCAAACCTCAACGAGATCACCCACGACGCAGCGCGTGCGCTTACTGACCGCGCCGTCCCAGGGCAACCCCACTTCGCCGAGATAGAGACCAACCGGGATGCACCCATTACGTATAATGAAATCACCAAACACTTCTACCTTGGACGCCGCATCTTTCCGCCCCCACACCCCAAACTTAACAGACCGCAAGCGCTAACCCTACGGTTATTACAAACAGACACGTACCCAAACCCTGCCAAACTCCACGTTCTCTATCCTGACGCGTACCCAGCGACATGTGCCCCTCGTGCGGATACACGGCGACACTCGCACACATGCTCTGGGAGTGTAGAAACGCTAATCCCGACTCTACCTCGGACAAGTGGGAGAAGTCCCTCAGAAGCTCGCTTCTCGCCGACCAGCAATGGGCCGTCCAGCAGGCCCACGAAGCGGCCGCCAGGTATTCCCTGTCGGTCCCTACGTGGGAGACGCCCGCTACGCCCTAAGCGCGTCCTGCAGGACCCAAATAAAGTTTGTCCAGTCCAGTCCAGTTTGCTCGCTACCGAGTATCGATGTGTGTTTGGACAGGCTGTAGTGAGCTAAGTGTTTTTCGTCTGTAGATTTAAATATCGGGTATTAGCAAATCGAGATGGACGAACGAGACCGAGAAAATATAAAAACATTAACTAAAAGTGCCTTTAACGGTGCAGATTACCTTTACGAATTCACAGCATTTCCTTTCCGCGTCTGTTTTTCACTGGCAACATTCCAACGAAGGATAGATATCGTTCTCACTGATCTGAAGTGGCAAAGGTACTTTCTCTCTCTCAAGTATGTGTCTTTTTTTTGTTTTTGTTTTTTTTTTTGCAGGGGGAGGGGGGATATTTGACGAACAGCTGAAGCAACGGCAATAAGTCCTCGAAGTCACCCGATCGGCTAACCTCCCCCTTAGAAGTGTCAATTGTGCTACAAAGAGGTGAAGTTTCTTGAACACGTAGTCAGCGCGGAAGGCGTCCGCCCAACTCCCGAGAAAACTGCCGCTTTCACCACTTTTGAAACTTCTACCGACACGAAAAGTGTCCGACGATTCCTGAGTCTCTGCACATACTATTGGAATTTTCTGGGCAATGTTACGAAGATTGTGGAGTGCCTAACTCGTCTCCCCGGGGCTGAAGTAGTGTTCGTCTGGACCTTAGAGCAAAAGCCGGATTTCGCCGAGCTTTGCCGGTGCCTAGTATCAGCGCCACTTCTGGCTAACTTCGACACGGTGTTTGGCACGAAAGTTCATATACACAGACGCCAGCAACAAGGGTCTCGGCGCTCTACTTGCACAACAGTAAGCACGCATTGAAACAGTATTCGCCCATGCCAGTCGCACTATGTCGCTTGCCTAGCTCAACTATACAGCCTCTGAAAAGGAGCGCCTCGCAGTCGATATGGTCTAGTGAGTAAATTTTGCCCTTAACTGTATGACTGCCGCTTTACAGTATATTACAGATCATCAGTCGTTTTACGTGTTGGCCAACCTGAGGGATTCTTTGGGACGACTGGTGCGGTGAAGCCTCCGACTGCAGGAGTACATGAACGTTTCGTACAAGTCGTGCCGAACACACGAAGAAGCTGACGAAGACGCGTGCACGCGTCGACCCCTCGGATGGAGGCTTACAGCGGTTACCTCGGAGGCGCAAGCGTGTCATATATGCTCACACGGCGATGGCCGACAATTGATCTATCGTCACACATTTCGAGGACCGCACCGAATCTGTACCCAGGCATTTTGCTCGTGGATTGTCGTCTTCTTGCATACGACAAGGCATCCTAAAAAAAAAAAAGACTAGCAGCAGAACATACCTTTTGGTTGTTCCGACAGGCCTGTGTGACGAAATCTTGTTTGCTTGCCGTGACGAGCCTTCATCTGGCCATTTGGTATTCAACCGCATAATAGCACAATTGCACCAGTTATGCTATACTGGCCGACACTTGTGTTAAACGCTACGTGCAAGCTTGTCGTGATGGCCAGCATTGCAAGCCGCCGCCCCTGAGGCTCGCGGTTATGCCCGTCGATCCTCCTCGCATGCATATTGACCAAATTAGCATGGATCTTGTGGGGTTGTTTGAAATGTTGTCATCCGGCCACAAATGGATAATTGTCTCCGGACTATTTACCGCGTCGTGCTGAAACCAGTGTTGTACACGTTCGTCTAAAACAGGAACGGAAGCTCGTTCCTTCCCAATCTTGGAACGAGTTCCCGTTACAAGTTCCTTTAATGCGAAAGGAACGCGTTACAGTTACACTTCGAACATTGGAATGTGTCGTTACATTAACGTTACATTTGATTTTTTAAAGTTAAAATATAGTGCTGCATATTCCTGAGGCGAAATAAAGTGAGCAATTTAAATCTCACATCGAACTACGTATATTATACGAATTTGAACATCGCCGGCGGCAGATTACCTGGAGATAAAAAGAACCCAAAGAAACGCTCCGAGACAATTTTTTTCAGGGAGCACCGGACATATACCAGATATGTCTAACTCAAACTTTGGTGCTGGTCTATTACAAGTGCAACACATATGGCACTTTCCACTTCGGTCTTCAAATGCGCAGTCAAGATACTTCGCTTCAGATGGGCAAATAGAAGGTACTCACATGCACCAGTATCCTCCTGAGACCCGAAAACAACAACAGAACGTAAGCGCTCTTCAATGTGGTTTTTATTGTCTACTGTTATGTCTTTAACTTGAAAAATAATTTTTAAAATTTGAATACCGTGGATAGATGTCAAAAGCTCCGTCTCCATGTACGCGAAAAAAAAAAAAAACTATCTCCATCATCTCCTCATGTTAGCTGTGGTAAAAACTGCATTTCATTGTTTAAACATTGAAGATGGAACTACGTGTAATACATTGCCATGTTGATGCCGCGTCCGGTATTTTCACGCAATCTCGGTGACTTCGAAACACGCCTCAAAGTTGCTTTCGGCCGTCTGGGACGACACAGAGGTCTAGAGCAATTTATTGTCCAATTTCTCGAGAGCGGATGACAAGAATATGAGTAAACCTCTTCTTTACAGTTACACATGCCCCGTACATCATACCCAGAATTAATATTTTGCGTAATCACTTCCGAGTGAATTTCGAAAAAAATAAAGTTGAAGGCAATGTGCAATATACAAGGGCTCTTAGAAGGATATAATTAAATTTCTTGCACAAGAAACCGCATCGAAAGGAACAATACATAGGCGTGTAATGAATGCTTGTGCAATATTGCAGTATGAGTGGGGAAAAAACGTTCATAATACATATTCGCAATTTAGTAAAGACCCTTGCTTGAACTCAGCAGGAGTTATATCTGGATGTTGGTGGCCGACAGGCTGGCATGGAGAAAAGAAACTATAGGAGGGAGAGTCACGCGACAATCTTGAAGCCTAGTCATAAAAAACATATAATGGAGAACTCATGAAAGGAAATGAACCATAGTCACGTGACAGGCAAGCGGTAGTTCTCTGCGCCTCACGCGGTCGCCAATTCGCCCTGCATGATGTGCTGCGTACGTACGTGCGTCTGTTCAATGCTGTCGAACGTTTACAGAAGGAACGCCGTTCCCTCTGCCGTTACTTCGTAAAAATAACGAGTTACCGTTACAGTTCCACCGACCATTAAGGTGGCGTTCCTCCGTTCCTCCCAAAAGGGACTAGTTCCAGGAACGCCGTTCCGTACAACACTGGCTGAAACTAAGGCGCTGACAAGAGACAAAGCTTCAGAGGTAGCCCTGCTTGTTTGTGCACAATACTGTATTACGGCATGGCCCTCCTTCGTATGTCATTCCACACCATGAGACGGCGTTTACGGCGCAAAGCATCGAATACGTCTTCACACCAAGTTTCACGACCCAACGCAAAACGACTGCCTATACCACATTTAGGTCAATGGGCTCACAAAACGATTAAACAAAAGAACAGCAGACATGATCGCCGTCTGCGTGGATGTGCAACACAAGACCTGAGATGGGGTATTGCCGTACGTGACATTTGCGTATAACACTTTACGCCGGAGACCACACGTTTCGCACCATTTTAACTTGGTTACGGCCATTAAGAGAGGACGGTCTTAGAAGCAGTGCTCCCGTGTGACAACACCGATATGCTCACCCCAGACACTTGAAGTCTTCTGCATGCATGCTAGGGGAAGCATGTAAACTGGCCCACGTAAACATAAGAAAACAGCAGTGTACCAACGCACGACGTCACATCATCATCAAATTGCGTACAAACTTGGCGACAAGGTTTATGTCTCCATCCCCCGTCCGCTGCAAAGGTCTCTCCTATAGAAGCTCCTTAGTCTGTACTTCGGACCATACCAGGTTGTGCGAGGCGCGAGTGATATGAATTATGAGGTTCTTCTTGGCGGGGCCTGAACGTGGACAGACCCTATCAGAGATTGTCCGCGTTATTTGTCCAATGCCTTACTTCACGCCATGACGTCGTTGGCTTTTGCCATATTGGACGTTACGTCCTTTGTCTCGTACTGTGAGTATCAGCTTTCACATAGATGATTTATTTTTGATTTTCTGGGGGCCTTTTCTTCAGTTTGTGTTGCTATTTTTTCATTCGTGCTTTCGAATTTCACGTCGTTTTGAGCGTCGAGCCCATGTTCTTTGTTTCGGAGGGATAATGCAACCTGTTGTTGTAGCCCTACATTAATAGGAAGAAGTAGATTACCGGACTGAGCGGTGGCCACAAAACCTACTGTTCTTGTTTTACCTAAACTGGTAGGATTAAAGGTGAACTGTCGCATGATAACGCGACAATATTGCTACAGCGATACATTTTCAATAAATTAGCTATTTTTGGCGCAAACATGCATTTTTAGGATATTAACAAGTCCACTGCCACTTATTAATTATATTACACTTTTTGAGAAAGCTGTTTGCACACGCTGATGTTATCTGATTAAGTTCAATTTCCAGGGACACGATTCTCGCTCTTATCAGTCTTTGATAGGGTTATTATTACATTAGTGTACATCGTATGCAGACTTCTCAACTTCAAGATATGGTTCGTTCGAACTCCCATGTCCCTTTTGTAATAAATGTTAAAGATGAACGCCGATTTTGAAGTTTCCATCCATGTTCGAGTTAGTCTTTGAGCGGCAGCAAAGCGGAGCAGGTTGCTCGGAGTACAGAAGTTGATATCCGTGTCTCCGAGAGCTGCATTCGTAAAGCAGATCAGCGAGGCTACTTTTCGCGCTCCACGAAGCACGCTTTCCAGGAGCAGTTCATCTACTTCTTCCTAATAATGGCGGGCTACAACAACAGGTTGCATTATCCCTCCGAAACAAAGAACACGGGTTCGACGCTCAAAACAACACGAAATTCTACAGCACGAATGAAAAAAAAAAAAAATAGCACGCAAAACTGAAGTAAAGTAAGCTCACCCGCTTGACAGATAAGATGTTTATAGAAGAGGTGTTGATAATCGATAATAATCATTTTTAGCGGCAGCCTCTTTAAAAATGTTTGGTGAGAAATTGTCGGCCAGTTTGAACCAATCAGGCTTAACAATATCTACGGCCGTCTGGAATTTTGCTCATCTCTAATGTATTTTGTAAGGTTACCTATGCCTGTAATGATCCCGGTCCCCAAGAGGTAGAAATTAAAGGCGGGTGGGGACGCATGTCTAGAAGATTGAACATGATCACGTCATGAATTATGGTAGCGCCAACTCAGTCTAGGTAATTCGTTACCGCTGCAAAATACGGTCCATTCTAAAAGAACGGCCACACAACCTGGCTAGTAAGTTTCGAGAACTTTTCTCGCACTTTCGATCGATTGGGTGAGGTTCATGACCAGACATGATATGACACACTTTCGGTTAGCCCCGGGTAGTGTCAGTTACAGTCGACATATTTACTTTAAAGTCTTTTTCTTTGCACTAACCGGAAATATGGTGTATTATGTGCGGATATCTTGCAACTAGAAAACAATATAAAGATAGGAAAATACTTTGAACTTCATGAAGTCACACTGACGTGCCATGTTGAAGGTTGAGCGCAATTACAGAAAGGGAGGTTTTCTCTGTTTCCTGGACATTGAGCCATTTTTTCGCCAGGTGAATACATAATGTTTACTCAGATTACCTGCCCCACCTAAACTTGTTTTGTGCAGTTATTTATTATCTCTTTATTGAAGACAAAGGGACTTAATTAAAATCTGAACTTTATTTAAAGGGCCCCTCGCCAGGCCCGCCCCATTGCAAATTTGGTTATACAGTGTCAACATCTAGGAATTGTTTTACCGAACGAATTTTTCAAACGGGCTCATAATAGAGATAGAATAAATTTAAATATCACGTTTCTGTGCTGCCAAGAGACCAGCTGTATTGCCAACAGAGACTCTCCCGCTTTATCCAAGCCTCGACTGACATCCGCAAGCGACGTTCTTGCTCTGCCTTCTCTCATACAGGAGCCCAGCGTCATGAGTCCCACTTGCTTTTCGTCTTCCTTTTCTAAATGCGTGAAGTACTTCGAGTGGCTACCAGTAGTGGCATTGCGCGTTCCACATTGAACGATTTTCCAAAGTCATGTGTCATAGTCGGTGACGTTGCAGGCAGTGCGTGTTACGCAGAGGCTTTTGTGCATGTGACCTCGACTCCCTGGCTGGAACGACGCTCCCTCGAGAAGTTCCCTCGAGAAGTTCCCTCGAGAAACTGTTTTTTTGAAATATCGGCTGTTTTGACGCTCTGTGCATGCGTTGCTTTAATAATTTGCTGACGGGATCATAAATTGCTGATGGGATCATAAACACGTGATCTACACAACACACTTGTCTTTATGCACTGTGGAAAGCTGGAGAGGAGCCTTTTCATGACCACATATTTGTTGGCCATGGAATATTGGAGACATGGACATGATTCCTTGCACTCAAGAAATCCTAAACGGCGCTCTCATACCGCTCTTTCACCAACTTGGTCTATTAGTTTTGTGCGTGCGTGCGAATGTGTGTGTCCGTGAAGACATTTTATCTGCCAATCGGAGGCATTTAATGAACTTTTAAGATATACTGACATCTGACGCGCTTATTTAAATGCCACACGACCATCTTTTTTTGCCGAAATCTCGGCAATCCAACCAAGAAAAGAAAATTTGCCTCAGCAGACTTGCTTGGGTAGTGTCTCCCTCTTAGGCCCCCATGGTCAGGCACATTCCAGACAACACGAATAGATGCAGCCCACACGACACCCTTTGCAGCAGAAGACAGTGATGTTTTTCCGTTTCTCGAAATGCGTACGCTGTACGCATAACCATGAGTGACAACTGGCTGTCGCGCAGAAATAACCAGAGTGCTTTATTGAAGTGTTCAAAGGGCAGAAGTATTAAGCAAAAGTGTGCACTGACCCTTTCTTGACGAATCTCGCCGGCGGCGCAGAAGGGACGACGGTAGGCGCAGGCGTACTGGCCGACAGCACCGAGCCCTTTTTTGTTGGGAGAGGCGGTGGCGGCAGTGGTTGCTGAGACTTCGAAGGTTGCACTTTCGATTGGCTTGGGACTTTCACCTGGGTGGTGCAGGAATACGGTAATAAGAACCAAACGTAATCATCGAGGCAGTGAATACATCTTAAACGACGGCACTTTTTCGCTTGAAAGTACAGAAGGTATACAAGTTACGTATGTCGCGAATCCCTTATGCATTACCTTGTTAACGGCGCTAGTTTCAGTCGTCATGATAGGTTTTCGGCCGCGACTCAATCCGTAAGACAAGATCAAGACTTAGTAGGCCACATAAAACACCAGCATGACTTTGGACTTTCTACGTATCACGGTCGTCTTGCTTGAAGTACCCAAGGCACTGTGCACACCAGAATTAATTATCTTTCGACTACGTAACAATGGATGGACGGTCAAAGAAAGTCAAATTAGGAACGACGTTAAGTGGCACAAGGACAGTTTCACGAGATGTGCCAGGAAGGAGTGTCCTGTCCCCCAGATACATAGATAGATGAACTTTAATCCAAAGATAGTTTTGTCTTGCCCCAATGGGGCATCGCTAATGGTCGGGGCCCCTAGTCCAGGGCTCTGCTGGCTCTTGCCATCTTCTCTGCTCTCTGGATCAGCTTGAGCTGGTCGTCGAGGGCCGAGCTGGATAGCAGTGCCTGCCATTGCTCCCTCGTGGTGTTCGTGTCATGGTGTTCTATGTTGTGTAGCGTGCACTCCCACGTAATGTGGTATAGGGTTGGTGTGGCCCCACACCACGAACATTCGTCCCTGTAGGCTGTGGGGTGCATGCGATGTAACATGTGTAGGTTCGTGCAAGAGCCTGTCTGGAGCCCACGCCAGGCAGCGGCATCCTCCGTCTTTAGTATTCGATGGGGTGGGGGATATCGCAAGTGAATCCCTCTGTGGTAGTTCAGGATTGCTGAATACTCTGGGTCAACACCCCCAGACTGTTCTATGTTGCAATGGATGGCCTGCCCGAGGCGCTGAAGACAGCGTACAAGTCTGTCCGTTTATTCATATGCACCGATGACATTTGTGCTTCGTTCAAGTACAAACATCTGGCAATAAAAACCCAGAAGACAGTCCTACCCACACTGGCTGACCTGACAACAGACGGACTAAAAATATCAGAGGACAAATCATGCTTTGTTCTTTTCCATGGAACGCGCACAATGGCAGTGAACTTATGATTAGGCACACAAGGCAAGTCGGTCATTTGACGCCAAATCAACCAACGTTTCTTCGACCGTCCCCAATACACTTGAAAAATTAGAGGCAGAATAGCGAGGCAGTCGCGGCCACACTTCGTCCCGTTTCCAAGGAGCCGCATGAGTCAGATTGTCCGCGCCAGCCAATATATCGTGAAAGGAAAACACGTATGGAGCTGCGCTCAAATTTCATATTAGGGAGTATCGTAATAGTCGGTGAATATTTTTTCTTTCCATGAATGCGAAAAGTGGACACCCACCACGTATGAGCACATCATCCTCAACAGGGCACATATGAATTTCACAGCCGAGCATGTTCAGGTTGCCGAACAGCAGTAACGTGCACCACCAAAATACTTTGTTCACACTCGCGTAGGCTTTCAGATGTGATTATGAATACTTTCTACTTGCATCGTCTTATGACAGTCTTTGGGTTGTCCTGCTCCCGGTATGTCGCACTACATTGCATGTCGCAATGCATGTTGATATCTCGATCGCACTCGTGCGACATGTCTTTCAAATGCATTGCGTGTATAATATCAGCACTCTCTCTGGATTTACTGGTTACCTAAGTGCAAATATTTCTTTTTATTAACTGCATTAAACATATTATTTAACTCTGCTGGCCTCCCTTATGAATAACACATCGTGATATTCCATGTGCATTGGCTGTATGGTTCATCTGGCACACATCAAGCACAAGCCACATCGCGTTAAAGCGTGCGCCTCCTGACAATAAAACGGGGGCGTTATACTCCGGCGGCTGCTTCTTTCGGAGTGCCTGCGCGACCTCCGTATCTTAAAAGCGAGCTACGACGTGGGCAAAATGCGCGCCCACGCGGGCCTCATCTTCAAAGCGATCTGCGATGTGGACAAAGTTAATTAGCACTAGGCTACCTCACCAAGTGCCGGTAGCTTCGTATGCACTGTGCTTTCGACGTTTAGTTCGCGTTGAAGCGAGAGACAGCACGAAGGTCAATTCGCTCGCTGCTGCTGCCGCCTTTCCTCACTCCAGCGTTCTGACAGCGAGTTTCCGCGGTCATCGAGCGAGATGTGTTCATGTTTACCTGCGCACGCATTACACAGGGATTGTTAATTTAGTTCATAAGCAAATGTTTGCAAGCCTATACGGCCAATAAAACTCATATCATTACTTCGTAGAGATGTCTACCAATTTGCTATCACAATCGATTATTCGCCTTTCGGGGAAAACTGCCACTTTTTTCGATCTTCTCACATGAATGGCAGACATGTAGAGTTATTTTCATTTAATTTCATTTTATTTTCCTTAAAGACCCCGTAGTAGTGGTATTACATAGGGGTGGGAATACAACAATACAAACAAGTGTTACAATGCTTTCAATTCGTTAAAAAAAAACGTTGTTACATCTTGAATGAAAATGTGATGAACAGGTGACCGCAGCGACTTGATGAGGAAGGGCATTCCAGTCTTTAGATGCTCGGTAGAAAAACGAGGCTGAAAATGTATTTGTGCGTGAGTTTGGTTGTGCTACCTGCAGGGGATGGCCAATGCGATGTGACCGCCGTGATGGGGGGACAATGTATGGTGGACGATTAAGCGTCGAATAGTAGAACCTATGGAAGAGGGAGAGGATGGCAACGCGGCGACGAAGGGATAGAAGCGATAAGGAAGATTCTTTTTTCAAGTATGAAATGCTGACGTCGTAGGAGTATGTAGAATGAATATACCTGGTGGCGCAATTTTGAACTGCCTCAAGGGCTTTGGCGAGGTATGCTTGATGCGGATCCCAGATGGAAGATGCGTATTCAAGTTTCGTTCTCACTAAAGATTTATAGGCTAACAGCTTTACATGCAATGGAGCGAAGCGAAGGTGGCGTTTTAGAAATCCCAATATTTTGCTAGCCGATGAAAATACATTAGTAACATGCACATTCCAGGTTAGGTCATTAGCCAAGGTGACACCTAAGTATTTGTAAGATTCTACTAATTCAACAGAGACGTTACTAATCCGATAAGAAAAGCGAAGGGGGTGATGACGTCGGGTAAATGAAACAAGTTTGAATTTATTAGAGTTGAGTGTCATCAGCCAATGATATCACACCATTCTTGTACGTGGTTAAGGTGAATTTGAAGAGCTGTTTGGTCAGTGATGTTATTGACTGCGCGGTAAATGACGCAGTCATCGGCAAACATACGGATCTGGCAGGATACGTGCAAGGGTAAGTCGTTAATATAGATCAAGAAAAGAAGGGGGCCAAGGACGGATCCCTGTGGTACGCCTGACGTGACGGAGGCAACGTTAGAAGCGTGGTTGTTAACTGAAACATATTGCGACTGGTTTGTTGAAAATTGTTCGAGCCATTTTAGGATATCAGGATGCAGATGCAAATGTGAAAGTTTTAGTAATAGGCGCTGATGCGATATTTTGTCAAACGCTTTCGCGTAATCCAAAAATACGGCGTCTGTTTGAATGTTCTTGTCAAGATTAGTATTAATGTCAATGATGTCATGAAGAAAGAGTGCAAGCTGGGTCTCGCGAGACAGGCCCCTGCGGAACCCGTGCTGCGAAGGATGAAAGAAGTTGTTAGCGTCTAGAAAGTTCATAATATGAGAGTAGATTACACGCTCCATGATCTTGCAGGGAACACTTGTCAATGAGATGGGGCGGTAATTTAGTGGAGAATTTTTGTTACCTGATTTGAAGACTGGAATAAACTTCCCCATTTTCCACTCATCTGGTATGGTGCCTGTGGAAAGTGACTGCGAAAATAACAAACACAGTATCGCTGCAGAAATGTGTTTCGTGATTTTTAGTAGTTTAGAGTTGATGTCATCGATGCCAGCTGATGAAGACAACTTAATATTTTCTATTACAGATGAAAGCCCAACTGCTGTGAATGTGATGGCTGTCATGTTGCATTGTATATTTGTGGTTGGCGGAGCAGGAAGTGTCGCCATTTCACTTGTGAAAACTGATGAAAACGCGTTGTTGAACATGTTAGCGCAGCTTAGATCCGTAACCGGTTCACCCAACTCGTTAGTAAGAGTATTCACGCGCGCTTGTTCAAGGTTTATCACCTGCCAGAATTTCCTGGGATTAGTAACTAAAATCTTTGGCAGGTCATAGTGAAAAAAAGTTCGCTGCACATCGCGAATTCCTATCAAGTAAGCACTTTCAGCAGTGTAATATTTGTCCCACGCGACTGAGCTCGACTTGATTTTAGCGGCACGATAGAGGCGCTTTATTATTTTCTAATCGTTTTATAGATCTCGTGAACCATGGTTTTTGTTGATTGGAGCAAATGGTTATCCTGGGAATAAATTGATTCTTTAGTTCACATAGTTTGTTTTTAAACATCAGCCAGTTATCATAAAGCGAGTGGGTATGAAATTCCTCAGCAAAGGTAGAAAAAAATGCGTTTAATTCATTATTTATAGCCGCTTAGTTACCTTTGTCATATAAACAAATTGTCCTCTTGTGCATGTCACGTGGTAGGGGAGTGAAACTGAAAACACCGTGAATAACTTTGTGATCACTGATCTCACGAAGATATGTAAGGGATGATAAACTTTCAGGATGCTTGGTTAGTATGAGATCTAAAATATTGGCAGAAGTCTCCGAGATACGAGTCGGCTCCAGTAGTATAGTTGTGTTAAGTTGTAATTTAAACACACTTCTATGAAGTCGCTCGCTTCAGATTGATTTGTTAGTAAAGTAGTTCCATCGCGCCAGTTAATGCCGGGAAAGTTAAAGTCCCCAAAAAGGATAATAATAGCATTGGGGTGGATTGAAGTAATTTATTTAAAATGTTGTTTAAGAGATTAGAAAACTCTGGTTGACGGTGAGGGGGTCTGTAACAAACACCCAGCAGCACTGTTTGCGGGGAACACTGACATTTTAACCACAATATTTCCAGTTCACTGTCCATGTTAACACGTGTGCACGGCAATTGTTGCGTCACGGCAATCAGAACACCCCCGCCACGTGCGTCTCTCCGATCGCATCGATAAACGTCGAAGTTGGGAAGATCGGCAAGAGCTTCTGCGTCACTGATTTTGCTTGTAAGCCACGTTTCTGTTAGTATCAGTAAGTTACTGGCGGATCATGACATAAGGTTTGATACGTGTTCACGTTTTCGTAGAAAGCTACGTATGTTAGAAAAAATTACTGAAACAGACAGATTATTACGCGGGGTGGCAGGGGGAGTTCTCTTTAGATTCGTAGGATAATGCGATTGCTATGCTATTTCTTTGACGGTCCGTGATGGCTCGTCAAATATGTGGCGTTTAGTACCCATGTGCAATGTTTTATAACGCAATGAAAAGCGAGCAGATTTCCCTTTTGCAAAAGCGACAAGGTGCCTGCGGGCGTTCAGCACAGTCTTAGAAAAATCTTCACCGACACTGTGTTCTGTGGCTTTAAACTTGCGGCCATTTGACAAGATGGTCTCTTTTGTCTTGAAGTATGCAAATTTGACAATTATAGGGCGGCGGCGCCCAGCGGTGTGCCTCCCGAGGCGATGTGCTCGTTCAATTTCTTTTGTGTCTATGTTAATGCTAAGGTGCTGAGAGCACAGCTGGGTTACGGTTTCTTCAGACTGGGCAAATGTCTCAGAGGGATTAGTATCAGGAACGCCATAAAAGATTAAGTTGTTCCTACGGGATTGGTTTTCAGCGTCATCCATACGCCGTTCCAAGCAAGCGGCTAGGTCAGTAATTTTAGTAGTTTCTGTTTTTACGGCTTCGATTTCAGTTCGTAAAGGGATGATGCTTTGGCAAAGATTTTCGACGACTGTCATTCGGGAATTCAAGTCCGACACCAACTTGTTCGTCGCCAATAGTTGGCTCTTAATATCTTTCATTTCTGTAATTATTTCCTTTTGGTCGGCTGTTAGTTTCTGCAGTTCTATTAGTACAAGGTCAGCACTATCGGGACCCGGGTTTGATTCGATGTCTCCTGATAAGGGAAGCAAAGAACGAACTGCAAGAACACATTCAACAGCAATAGCGACACTGCACCGGGGGCTCGGCAGCTGCACCAGAAGGTAATTGCTAGATCTTTTTGCAAAAAGACAATACTTGTTACCAACCTGCGTAGCGAAGAGCAACGGGTTAGTTGTCTGCATTGTGGTACAGCAACCGAGCCCACAGAGCGCTGTCGACAGTCGCGGCTGCTTTATGCTTGGCGGGAGCACGAATGTCGGTGCTGATGGCATTTGATATATCTAATGATATATCACATATATTTTTAGGTCGACCACCAAAGCAACTTCTTTTGCCTCTACTCGTAACATGATCTTTTTGCAAAAAACTAGAGCATTAGAGTTATTTTTCGGGCGATCGACCGAACCTTCAAAGGTTCAAATATTTTTCGGCTATACTATGTAAACCGGGCTAACATTCTACATTTAATTTGTGGCTTCTGGTTTTTCCCGTGTTCCAAGAAAAAAAAATTAAACTTTGCAATTCTACCGGCTTTTGCGGTGCCGAGAGCACTCGGAGTGTTTAAATACTTGAAATATTGTTTATTTTGACAGTCACATCATTTTGTCGTCTTGCCATACACACTATATGAACTTCTGCCTCATAAACCGCTACTCAAACCAGGAAAGTCGCCTCTAGACCTAAAATCATATCGCCCTATTGCCCTGGCAAGTTGCATAGGGAAAGTAATGGAAAAGGTGATCCTGACAAGCCTAGAATGGTACCGTGAACGCCACAATATATACCCTGACTCCACCAAAGGCTCTCGGCGAGGCAGGTTCTCAATAGATAATGTTATAGACCTCACAACGTACATACAACAACAAAAAAGTCACTGGCCTGCGCGGCACACGCAGCACAGTCACAGCGTAGGTTGGCGAAGCGGCTCAAGAGTAACTCCAATTTCGGCACCACGCGCAACAGGGTATTCACGGCAAAGTCTATTCGCCTCGTTATGGCGAGAACGATCGGAACTGTCCGCCCGGGCGTCGACGGCGAGCTGCGAGCCCAACAGCCTGCTGAGCGTGATCAAGCCAGGTTGCAGCCACGCACGTAGCTTAACGATTAGCTTCTTTAGCAAATGTTCGTACCATGCGAGGAGACGCGATAACGTGTACTGAAGAGGTATCCAGAACACGTGGCGCACATCTCGCATCCCTTGACCCGTGGCACGGTACGTTGTTGTTGATAATGATCATGATTGTTTATTGGAATCTCCAAAATGGGCTGGTGACAAATAGTCACCTAGCCTGCTTAAGTTAACTAGGTCCAGTTAAATGCAGCATGCCCTTGCTATATGCAACTTACATATGTCGGGCACGCTGCGTTTACAGGCACCTTAACTAGATGGCGCTACCATACTGGCGAAGGCTCGGGTCATCTGCACCTGCGCGCCTGCCTAGGGGCATTTTTGTGCTACCTGAAAGCAAGCGCTTGCGTGGCTCAGTGGTTAAGTATACGACTCCCGCACAGCGGGCCTGAGTTCGATGCCGGCTGGGACCGGGTACTTTTCGCATTTCAGGCGATAGCGGTTACGGTCGCCAGCGGAGGCGGCGGACACCATCGCGAACCAAAACGGCTATTCGAATGAGCCCATAACAGCTTACGCGGTAAATTGCCTCATTCGCATATCAATGCCGCTCTTTCTTGATGTGAAAGGGGCGTACGATAATGTCACACATGAAGCGATCCTCGAGCTATTGGAGGCTGTTGGAATCGGTGGCCGTATGTTTCAATAGATCCGGGACTATTTGACCAGAAGGTGCAGATTGAAAATGGCCCCACTGCCAACTATTATACGTATGGCGACGTCCCAGAGGGGGGGAGGGCGGGGGTATTGAGCCCTATTCTCTTTAGCCTAACTATGATTGACCTTGCTGAACTATCACCCAAGACAATTCACCTATCAATCTACGCTGACGATATCTGTCTTGGGTCTTCTGCGGTGACTCATCTTCAAGTGCGTCCAAGAATTCAGGCAGCCACCCTAAATTGTTCGTATCTCCGACAACAAGGCCTTAGTATGCCCATCGAAAAATGCGCGCTCATCGCGTTTACGCGCAAACCCATGACACCGTACACTGTAAACATAAAAAAGCCTGAATGGGGGTATTTATGGTTGAATAACTATTAGAACTCTATAGCCCAATATGTTTACTCCATCAACATGGAGTAAAAAAGCATAAAACCATGATTTTACCTCCTTAAACAAATGACGGATGACTTTAGCAGTACCGGCATTCGGCGTTGTGGCGTTTACTTGTGCTCTTATGAATGCTTTGGTCCCCGCGTGCAAGAATAATATTGTTCGAGAATGACGGTCGATGCTGCGTGTACCAGGTAGCCTAACGTCTCGGCCGTCGCGTTACATGTTACACGCAGCGGAGGAGATGCCTTGAATGTGGCGCTACCGCTTTCTTTAGCTACTCGATTCAAGTTTAGAATGCCATGAAAATACTAGAAAGCGGGCCGATATTGTGAGGAGGATGAGGAATAAAAGTTTAATTTCGAAACAGCATCTCGGGTGGGATACTCTAGGTAGGAGGTCTCCTCATTCCAGGAACCCTCTGGCCTTCACTGCCTCCTTGGCCCTGGCGACGAGGCGTCGTTGTTCCAGGTCCTCGGACGAGCTTGGCCTCCCACGTTTCGATGAAGTCTTCGCTTTCTTTTCTGGCGTTACAGTCTTTTGGTAAGGGCGATGCGTCTGTGTTTAGGTGCCTTGTGCACTCAAGCATCAGGTGCGCCAAGGTGGCCGGCACGCTGCAAACTGGACAGAGATACCCTTGTAGTGTCAGGTAGATTCTATGCCGTGGATGTAAGTGTTACTTTGCAGTCTTCTGAGTGTGGTGTTTTCTTCTTTGTTTATTCTTGGGTAAGGTGGTGGGTACACCCTGCGTTCCAGCCTGTGATGTTGAAGGATCGCTGATAGCTACGGTCTCTGCCCGTGCTGACGCTGGCCGGGCGTCTCGAGAGTAGGAAGGGTTGGTCAGGCAGGCATGATCACGGGCCGTGGTGTGTGCTGCTTCATTGCCGTTCAGCCCCTCGTGCCCTGAAATCAATGTCACG
This sequence comes from Dermacentor silvarum, assembly GCF_013339745.2. Lineage (NCBI taxonomy): Eukaryota > Metazoa > Arthropoda > Arachnida > Ixodida > Ixodidae > Dermacentor > Dermacentor silvarum. The sequence continues at coordinate 1,806,149 of NC_051159.1, forward strand.
CAGGTGTACGGGATCGGAGTGCTTCGGCGCTTCAACATCTTTAGGGCTTCTGTCGACACGAGACCCTTAGCGAAGTTTCTGACAGCTGCTAGAGAGTCTACAGCCTACCAACTACAGCTGCGTCCATGCACGTTGTAGTTGGTAGGGCGATCGCCACCTCTTCTGCAGTCTCAGGGTTGTGTGCGCGGACTGTGGCAGACGCTAGCTGTCTGCGCTGGGAATCTACTACGCTCAGGGCGTAAGCGTTTCTTTGTGGGTATTTGGCTGCGTCGGTGTATCTGGCATCCGGATTTTGCCTGTGCCTTCGCCGTAGGGTATCCACTCGGGCTTGTCTTCTTTCCTTATGGTACGTTGGGTGCATGTTGCATGGTATTGGTGCTACGCACAGGATGTTCGGGGAAATTCTTTCTCGGGGAAATTATTCCGTGGCCGCTACAAAGGTTTCGCCGTAGCTTAGTCGTTGGAGCGCTGATCTTCCGGTGGGCGTGAACTTCAGTCGTTCTAATTGACTGGCTTGTCAGTTCTTGCCAGGTGTTGTGTACCCCCATCTTGAGAAGTTTCGTGGTCTAAGCCATGGATGGGAGCCCCAGTGCGATTTCGATGCCTTTGCGTATTATAATGGTAAGTTTTTCTACCTCTGTATTCCTCAGCGTGAGGTAGGGTGTGCCCTATGTGATTTGACTGGTCAGGAGTGCTTGCATCACGCGTAGCGTGTCTTGTTCTCTAAGGCCACGTCTATGGCTTGACACTCTCCTGACGAGATGCGTGAGCTGTGACATCGTTCGTTGTAATCGCGGGAGGGCGGCCGCCCCGGACCCGTCTTTGTGGATGTGTAGCCCTAGCACTCGTAGGGTTTCCACTTTTGCGATGGGCGTTCCATTTAGGGTGACGTTGGGATTAGGTTCATCGTAGCTCGATGGTCTGCCTCTCGTCCTTGACTTGAGGACGAGGTGTTCCGACTTTTCGGAAGCACAGTGGAGGCCGCATTTTCGCAAGTAGCTCTCGATGGTATTTACTGCTTCCTGTAGGCGTGTTTCTTGCGTTCCGGTGTTCAAGGTCCTTGTCCATAACGTGGTATCATCTGCATAAGAAGCGTGTCGTAGGTTTGGTATGGGGTCGAGGAGGCTATGTAGTTTGATCATGGCGACGTTGAAGAGCAACGGCGATATGACCCATCCTTGCGGGGTGCGTTTGTTCGGTAGTCGGAAGCTGTTGCTGCGGAGGTTGTTTATTCCTACTGTGGCCGTACGGTCCATGAGGGAATTCCTGACATAGTGGTATGATCGCGACCCACAGCCTAGGTCTTCAAGGTTGCAGAAGATAGCTTCGTGACTGACGTTGTCAAAAGCTCCCTTTACGCCGATGGCTAGGATCGAGGATTTGCTTCGGGTGCTCAGGTGGTCGATGAGGTCTTCCTTGTGTTGAAGGAAAACGTCTTGCGTTGACAGGTTCTGCATGGATCCGAACATAGCGTTCGGAAAATATCCGTTGTCTTCGAAGTATGCTGTTAGCCGGTTGTGTATCATGTGCTCGAAAAGTTTCCCTACGCACGAGGTAAGGGAAATTGGACGTAAGTTCTTGATGCTGAAGTGTTTGTTTGGTTTGGGGATCATGGTGATCTCCGAGTGTTTCCAGGCAGCCGGGAGCTCTCCTTTCTCCCAACATACATTGAAATACTGGATTAAGACGGCGGTGGCTTGCTGCGGAATGTTCTGGAGAAGCTTGTTGATGATACGATCTTTGTATGGGCTGGTGTTTCTGGTGAGCGTCGATAGTGCTGCAGAGAATTCAGCCTGCGTAAAGGGTTGGTCAAGTTTGGTGTTTCGTTTTCCACCGTAAACTTTGCCTTGTGCCGTCGTATTACCGGGTAGGTAACCGCACAGCTTCTTCTGAATTTCTCGAAGGAGGCTCTCTTCCGATCCGGCGTGGTTGTGCACGAGCCTACAGAGGTGCTATTGCTGCTGCGTCCCTGTAGGACCATTGTCGAGAAGGGCGCGCAGGAGGTGCCACGTCGTCTTTGTGCGCAATGTTCCCTGGAGTTTGTCACAGAATGCGTGCCAGTTCAGCGTTCCTAATTTCTCCGCGAATGCCTGCACTTGCTCGGTGAGGAGGGCGATTCGCTTCTTTAATTTCTTGTTTAGCTTCTGTCTCTTTCATCTCTTGAGGAGAGAGCTCTTATGGCTTCCCAGAGGTGAAGGAGGTGCGTATCGACAGTTCGCGCGACTTAATTCAGCTGTATTCTCTTTGTGTGGCGATCCGACGTGTCGAGGACTTTCTTCATCCAGTCATCTATGTTCTAGATAGTGGTCTCGACATTTAGCCCATCTCTGAATGGCTTCCACTCCGTTACCCGGGCCATTCCAATCCTGGCGGGTTTGCTAGTGTGGGCCACGGTCAGTTGGAGGATGTGGTGGTCGTTGCCCAGGGTTTCTGGAAGTCGGCTACATTCTGCAAAAGGATGGAAAGTTGGGCGAGTTGGTACGGTAATGTAATCTTGGTATAAGCGCGAAGAAGACACGGACGGTGGCGGAAGAAAGGACGAGCGCTAACTCACAACTAAATCTTTATTGAAAACAACAAACATATATAAGTGATTGCAAAAACCGTAGCAAAGAAAACATCACATGGTCGAAGGGATAACAGTTAGCAGAAAAAAAAAAAACAAATCAGAAAATGGTGAAGCCGCAAAAATGTAAACAAGAAAAAAAAAAAAAACACGGCGTGCGTCAAAACACTCAGCACGTGCGTCAGTGCGAAGTAGTGTATTTTGCTTCATTGCTTAAATTTTTGCGGCTTCACCATTTTCTAATTTGTTTTTTTTTTTTTCTGGTAACTGTTATCCTTTCGGCCACGTGATGTTTTCTTTGCTGCGGTTTTTGCAATCACTTATATATGTTTGTTCTTTCCAATAAAGATTTAGTTGTGAGTTAGCGGTCGTCCTGTCTTCCTCTGCCACTGCCCGTGTCTTCTTCGCGCTTATACCAAGATTATGGATGCATTCTGCCGAGGGGGCGTTTAGCGTCAATGTAAGGTCTGGGTTTTTGTCTCTGGAGCCTCTATTGCCTATCCTCGTGGTTTGGAGTGGGTCATTTCACATGGTGAGTCTGTGCTGTTTTGCAATGTCGTGCACTCAGACTCCTTTCTTCGTGGTGGTCTGGTAACCCCAGGCCATGTGTGGGACGTTGAAGTCCCCCACTATAACGAGTTGATGACCGTCGGTGCGTTTCTTAATTTTTCGGACAAGGTGATTGAAGTCTGAAAGGTGGTCTCTGGGAGGGCTGTACACACTCGCTACGAAGATGCTCTTGTGCGATTTTCTCTCCGGTATGACTTCTGTTAAGGTATGTTCGATCGGTGTGTTGACTGATTCCAACTCCTGTACGGTGAGATTCTTCTTGGTGAGAATTGCAGTGCATTTTTTTTTGTACGTGGGCGTTGTACCCTTGTAGCCGGACGTTTTGTGTATTTGTTTCTTGCAGTGATATGAGGTCGTATGGGTCTTGTTTGACAAATTCTTGTCAGGTAGCATGCAGTGGTCGGTAGGAACGACAATTCCACTGCCATATGCGGAGAGTCGAAAGCGCATTTGTCGTGCTATGATTAAGAACCGCCATCTTGGGTTAGTTCTGTTCCCTCCCGGCGCTAACTGGTAGGTGAAACTGAATGAGAGTTACTTCGGCCGTTTGCTCGCGCCCGCTTTCTGTCGGGCTGAATGTCATTTAGGGAGGTGTTGAGGTTTTCTTTGGTTACGTAGGTCTTCTTCACGTGGGCTATGAAATTCTTTTGCTGCGCTGCAAGTCCACCGACCTTGGCATCCAGCGTAGTAATCTTGTTTGCGATACTTGCCGCGAAATTTGGTATTGCTGCCTGAACGATTTTCTCAATTGTGGCCTGGGTGCTTTTTATGAGAGTTTCTTGGATGACTAGGAATCTCGTGCCATCTACGAATTGCACATCTTCTCTGGGAAGGGATGGTCGCGGCTGTCCAATGTTCCGTTGGACCTTGGTACACTTCTGATGCAGCATGTCAAGGAGGTCCCTTTGCTCCTCGCACTTCTGTAGAAACCTGTTTATGCTGTCTTGCTGTTTCTGTTGGCTTTGGATAAGTTGGTCGGTGAGGGCCTGTTGGCTTTGTAGTTGACTGCTTTGAATTTGCACTCTATTTTCGAGAGCCTGGAAGGCCGCGGTTTCGGCTGACGACATTTTTCAGCTGCTCGTGGTTCTAGATCCACTCGATATGCTTACCACATCGGAGTAGCTCACGCGTTAGGCGAGTGCAAGCGTGAGCATGATCGGGAGGGCGATTGAAGTGTAGATCTAGATCTACTTCAGATGGGGGTGCTGCTAACACTACTGCTCAAGCTGATGGTTGGGCTTCCTAATACCGGGAATTCTTCACCGCCTGAGCTCCAGCGACTGTCTCTCGCTTTGAGGCTATCCATGCGTTGCTGTCGTATGTTGAATGGCGATGGGTTGGGTTTCATTCTTTTCTTGCAATTTTTGCTTGCGGTTTAATGCCCTTCTCCACATAACTTACAGGCGAGTTTGCACTCATGGTCAGGTAGTTGATCGGTTTTGCCACATTTATTGCAGAAGGTTGGCAGTGGTCTTGGGCAGACATCCTGGCGGTGTGCCGTGTTGCCGCAGGTCCTGCCGTATTGCACTGACATGTGGTAGGGTCGGCACCGAAAGTCGAGACTCTGGAAGCGGCCGTGATAAGGAATGTGCGTTCCTTGGAAAAAGATCACCGCCGCGGACGATTGCCCGAGCATACGGGCGTGTCTGTGCTTGGGTGTGTGTGCGGAAGTAAAGAGTGCGTGCGCACTTGCTTGAGTGTATGTGCGAGTGTGTGAGCGCGTGCGTTTTTACTATGCGTGTGTGTCGTTGGTGCTTTTTCGTGGAAGCTTACGCATGAAAGCTTTCATGCGTGTGTCCGTGTACCTATAGTTTTGTTGCAGTAGAGCGCGCACTTGCTTGTGGGGTTTTGACATCGGTCAGCGCGCAGGTAGGCACAGACACGCCACTAAATCCAAAGCGACGCGAAGCTCAGGCATTGAAAGCAAGTTGCGGAGGCGAGAACAATCGTCGCCTATCGTCACTCCGACAGGCGTTTGACAGGTTTTGAGGACACTGAACCCAACGGAATGCGGCGTGTCCATTGACGCGAGCGTGCCTACATGTTCTCCCTCTCCCAGCGAGGAGGAGACCATTCAGCCCCTCTAAAAGTGGCATGGTCAATGGGCGCGATGCATAGATTCAACGTCGGTTAGGCAGGTTCCAAATTTTCTGTAAGTGTCGTTTGAGCCTGTTCACTTGCTGACGTCTGTCGTCATTGATTTAGGAAGACTCCAGCTCGATCCGATATTTAAATACGGGATGATCTACGGAATTCTCACAATGCCACATATTGAGTAAAAACAATTTGCAAAAGTTTGTAGGTCTGTTGCGATGCTATAGAGGCTGTTTTATTTTAAGAAATACACTTGTAAATAGATTACATTTCTTGCTTAAAATGGGGTTCCTCCCAAGTTAAGGATAGCGATACTTTATATGGTTCCCTCGAGTAATTAAATTGTTGTTAGAGTTGGCTACGCATCGTTCTGTCATTTAATGTACTTCGCGCTGCCTTTTATCAGTAGCTTTGCATAGTGTTGTTGTCGTGCGCGTTGGTTTATTGGATGTGCGATATGTTGCACTCTTGGCCTTGCTCATGTATGGTATATACTTTATATTATTGCTAATTGATATGTATAATTTCAAATAACGTGCTCTTATTGCGCGTAATTTCCCTCGAATGTTGTGTTTTTCTCTATGCTTTGTCTCCCGTGTGATGTTGTAATGCCTACAGATAATAAACTACAGTTCATACATAAACTGACAGCTTTATTTTCTTCATGAAAGCATAACGTGCGTTGAAATGCTAACAAGAAATACATAGGCGAGGATGTACATCCGTCTAGGATTCTATTCGCTAATTGTATCAAGAAAAAAATCGCATGCCAACTTGAATCGTGTTAATGGCACATAGTCTCGCGAGCATGAAAGCGCAAATGTGGGCTTTTTTTCTGGGGGGGGGAGGGGGATGAATTCGCCTTTCGATTTATGTTATTGAATAGAGTTGGCTAGCCGAGAAAGGATGGCTTAACTAGATGGGCAGATAAATGCTTTGATTATACTTCAATTCCATAGTGCAGTGTTATCAATAAATTCAAAATGTAAATGGAAAGGTGGAAAGAAATTTACATATGGTAAGGGTTGTTACCGGCACAGAACATAGCACCTGCAGTACTTCATCGATCATTAATAAGTTTCGTAAAGCCACGGCAAGATAGCTGCGGCTTCAGTTCATTGCAGGAAAAAAGTATAAATAATGTAGCAGGATCTCGAGAAATTCTCTTTAGAAATGAATTAATATTTACTCCATTGTAACGCGTCAGGAACTTATTCCAGAAATTAAGTATTATTTGCTCAATATGAAGCCCCTAAAACCCTTTCAAGTATGGAAGTAATATTCACTCCAATTTAATCACTTAAAGACTCCTTCAAGAAATGAAGTAATATTCATTCGAATTGGAACACCTCAAAAACTCCCGGGAGAAGTGCAGTAATATTTACTCCTATTTGAACACCATGAAAGCTCTTGTGAGAGATGGAGTTAACTGGAACTCCTTATGAATGAAGTATATTTAACTCTCATTCGGGAATGCACTACGCGACGAGGCATTTAGTCCCATCTGGGATTATTTGTGTTTACTGTGTACCCTGTTTGTCTCAATGGCCAGGCTATCTCATACCAGAAGTCTCACCACTTCTTAGGTGTGACTATTGACAGGGACCTTTCATGGAACCACCACTGCATCTACCTGAAGCGGAGACTAATTCCTGTTGTACATATAATGAAGTTCCTGTGCGGAAAAACCTGAGGCACGTCAGTATATGGTTCATGCTGCAGCTGTACCGAACACTGTTTCTGGGCTTTTTACTATACAGCCTGCCGGTTTTGGCGAACACATGCAAAACAAATATTCGCACCCTCCAAAGTTTGTGAGGCCAGGCTCTAGGGACATGCCTTGGACTACCACGATGCGCCTCGACTCATGCAACAATGATGATTGCTAGAGACTACTTGGTTCCAACATACATCACGGTGGACAACCTCCGAGCACACATTCGACACCTGTGTTGCGTACCCAGTCACTACATTGCTGGTTTGCCGGCACAAAGACCTGAAGCCACATTTTCCAAACCTGTTGCGACGCATCAAGGCTGCCTTCCGTCGGGCTTTACACCAGCAGCAAGACCCGCTGAAGATCGTCGAAGAGCTTCTTTGTGAGGCCACCAACACTTGTTTCGCAACATTGCGGAACCAGCAATACAACCGCTGCACACTCACGGCAAGCGACGCCAAAGTTCAATGACTATGCACCAACGACCTGCGCGAAAACTATCAGAGAGGTCGTGCGGGAGGAGCTTCAGAAGTTGTGCCCCGCCTCGCAGCCTCAATTGCCGACCAAGTATGTGAGGATATCAAGTCACTAGGAGGCCCTGAACCACCCCACCATCAGCCAGAAGCGCTCAGCTACGCCGCCGCCGCCCGCCGTCACATCCCGCCTGCGCGCCAAGGTCAGGCCCCACCGCAATTCCATCACCAGACGCCGCCGCTGCCGCCAGCTCACCTGTCCGTCGGCACGAGCAACGCCCCGTGGAAGCCGTACCTATGGCGCGTCCGTGACCACCACCTTCTGTGCTATCACTGCGGAGAAGCAGGCCACGTCTACTGCCGATGCCTAATATAGCACAATATGGGCTTACGATGGTTCGCCGTCAACGTATCGCGTACAGTGCAAAACGAACGACCACGTGAGATCGCCGACAATATCGCAGCCGCTGAGTGGAGACCTCGACGGCATTGTCGTTCGTCGTCACCAGGGCACTACCTGTCGCCGCAGTGCCATCATGCACTGGCCCAAGTCGGGGCAGCTCATAAGAAAATATCCCAAAAATATAAAAACAGCGAAGGATGGAGGTGTGGTTTCTGTTCGTCGAAATGCCGAAGACCCTCCACGTAGACGAAGTTGCAGGAACCATCCCGACGATTCCGCAACAAAACGTCGCCATTAAGACGACGCCTTGAAGAAAAACAGATGCCGCCTCAAGAAAGGCCCACGACGCGACGTCACAGCACTGGGACAACAAGGCGCAGCCTTAATCCGACGCCTTGGCTTAACCGCAACGACAGGCGAAGAACCACCGATCTCGACGTGCTTCTCGACGGCCACGGAGTCACCGCCCTAGGGGACACAGGAGCCAACTAATCCGTCATAAGTCGATCAGTTGCCGCCAAATTGAAGAAACCCAAGTTTGCATGGGGCGGCCATTGAATCCGGATAGCTGGAGCACACGTGATAACGCCGACTGGAATCTGCACGGCAAAAGTTACTGTTCATATCCAGGCTTACTCTGCAACGTTTCTTTTAATGTAGCAATGCTCTCGGGACGTAATACTCGGCATAGACTTTCACACCAGTCCTCGATTTAGGATCCAAGTCGATAAACGCTGTCCACGGATCAATCGATACCGCCGAATAGGGCCCTCGGTTACTGCACCTTAAGTGTGCTCGAACACGAAGTCAACATCCCGCCTCGCTCCAGGGTCATCGTTTGTGTCGGCATTGAAACATCCGCAGACGTAGAAGGCGTCGTCGAGGGTGACCAGCATCTAGTGCTCAACCGTGAAATTCGCGTCGCAAGAAGCGTCGCTCGACCGGACGGAGGAAAAGCGAAAGTGATGCTGACGACGATCGCATACATCTAGGAAATTCTGGAAAAAAGCAATGCGTTTGTCCTCACGGATTCTGCCACATCTACCTCGACATCGTTAGTTCCCGAACCACCTTTCGTCATCCATCCGATTCTTCCAAGTGATAAAGAACTGCTCAAGGGCCTCCTCAAGCAATACAAGGACTGCTTGTCGTCGCTGATCAAGGACTTTCACAAACACCAGTTGCTAAGCATCGCAGTAATAATCAAGGAATGCACCCGACCTGTCAAAGCCCCTGTCGAGTTTTGACAAGGGAGCGAGAGGCCACAAAGCAAGAAGTCGACGAAATGCTGCACAACAAGATCAGCCAGCCGCCAATTAGCCCGGCTCTTTATGTCTTGGTGAAAAAGAAGGTTGGATGGCGCCCGTTCCTGCGGCGAGCGTCGACGGCGTAACCGAGCGAACGAGCACAGCGAAAGATGAGAGCGGCACGCAGCGGCCGATGAATAAAGCAGCGAGAGCGAAGAGGAGGATGCAACGGAACCATGAGGCTGGAATGCGAAGGAAGGCGAAAGGGGGAGGAGGAACGCCAAGTGCCGGCGGGGACCAGGCTTGCGGCCAAGCGCTGACATGGGCTTCGGATCCACTTTGCATGCGCTCTTCGCCTGCGGTGCGGCCGCCACTAGAGAAAGCGCTACGCGCAAGCCACGCGTTTCCCTGTTCACGCTTTCTTGATGAACAATGAGCGACACAACGAGCGGAAATCCATCGTCTGCGGCGACCTGATAAACAAACTGCCAGAGCAGGGCCTCCGCGGCGCCGACGAGAGTGCCGTGTCATTCAGAATCAAATTCTTCGCCACAATTTATCAATATCAAAACACCTAAACAGCTGGGCTCAAAATTCGCATTAGGGAGTATCGTAATCGTCGGTGAAATTTATTGCGTCGATTATCATCGCCTCAACTTTCACGAAGAAGGACGTATACTCCTTCCCACGGATAGACGAGGCCATGGACCGGCTCTGCAATGCAAACTAATTTTGATGGCGTGAAATATCACAGAAAGTGGATGGAAAAACGGCAGCGCGGTAGCTCAATTGGTAAGAACATCGCACGCTTAATGCGAAGATGCGGGATCGTTCCAGTGTTGCCAGGTTTGGCTATATATAGCCAAATTGGGCTACAGGAAAAACATTTTGGTGTCAACTTGGACGAGTTGGCTATGTGGCTATATTTGGGCTACTGAAAATCTGCGACTTTGCTTTGTTTGGCTATGAATGGCGCCCCAATCCACGCTCCATAGGTGGCTCTGATCGGGTAGAAGCAAATCTCAAAGGCTATGTTTTAGCTGGCTGAGCCGGCCGCGTGGCTGGGCGTGTGTGTGTGTGCGAAATGACCGCCCCTCCCCTTCCCTTCCCTGTCTGCGCCGTTGTCTGAGCCGGTGGCTTTGATCGTTGGTGCACTTATACTTACACTCCGCTCGACCGTTATACATGCACCCGATCCCCGGGCATCGGGATGAACCTGGCAGTACTGGGTTTTTCACAGTACACTGTAGTGACTGTACTAACAAGGCTATGCTCAGGAAGGGAAATCAATAACATAGGGTCGGGGCCGTCAGGCGATAGTGCCGCCGACATGAAAAAAGGGAAGCACAGGTGGATGACATGCTCCAGTATGTTCATGGCCTTGTCTTCTGGGTAAAGTATCGCGCCGGGCACAGCTTTCGACCTACTCCACGTTTCTCGCGCGAGGCTTTACTGCCATTTTTCTTCTCCTCCTAGATAAATTTTTGTTGTTGCTTACATTCGATCGATTCATTTCGATAGGTTGGACGTAAGATCGGATCCTCCTCAGAGAGAAGAATACAAGCATGGGGAACGGGGCCAAGTATGCGAGAACGTATAAAAAAGAATGGGAGCAAGACCCTTAGCCAAAGGTGGGTTCTGGTGCGTTCACTTTTAGATGGTCTGCCCATAACGTCACGGATGCAGATACTCATTCTGCTAATATCGAAACATGTTTGCCACGATGACATCAGTGCACCACGTCACATGAACTTCACCCACCGTGTTAGCTTAGCTTGTGAGATCGAGAACGCGGGTTTATTCCCGACCAGGGCGGCCGCATTTCGATCAAGGCGAAATGCAGGAACACCCGTGTACTTAGATTAAGTTGTACATTAAAGGACCCGAGGTGGCCAAAATTATTCCGGAGTCCCCCACTGCGTCATGCGTCCCAGTCATATATCGTGGTTTTGGCACGTAAAACCCTAACAATTATTAGAGAGTTTTAGAATAGAGGCCTCAAACGTTTTGGGGCCCCAAAGAAATTGCGTTGAAGCAACTGCGCATGCGCAAGACGCAAACTGTGTTTGGGTTTTACGTCGGGCACACTATTTCATCGATTTAGCGGGGGCCCCAAAAACTGCCCCAAAAGCTTTCGTCAACAAACATGGCGGCATCCATCGAAGCGACGGTTCTAACCTAGCAACAAACTGGGCTCGATTCGTGGTAACGCGTAAAGTTCGTAAGCTAGGAGAAGTTATTGCGGTTATCGCTTGCTCTCAACTAACATGTATAATAAAGATTGGTTCATTTGACGCCGCTGATTCTGAATTCAATAGTCTATTTCATGGCTCGTAAGCCTAACACGGATTGACTTGGCTGGGTGAAGGTAAGCAAAGTTGGTTACACAAAACTAAGCACAAGTTTCTTGCTGCTGATAGAATAAGTTCTAAATTATAAATAAACGCGAGAACATGAAAATTTGAATTACTCTTTTTATGAAATTGTATATTTTATTTTAATATTTTATAACAGCTTTCCTTTGACGCCGTAGTGATGCTGCAAGCGCAACACGCTACCCACAAACGCAAAACGCCTATTCTAAAACTCTTCACTCCTGCATGCCCCAACGCTAACACCCGCAAAGCTCTTTGGGGGTCCCTATTCTAAAACTTTATTAGCACATCAACATGGTTTGGTTTTTCACAGTAGCGGTTTTCACAGCATAACCACTGTTATCAATTTGTTGTTTACCTTTGGTCTTTGTGCGCCGTCACGGCTTTTACCATTTCGAGCGAGTTACCTTCGGGACGTGCTCGTCGCCGAAAACGGCAGCGCGCTTTTTACACCGGTGTGCCGTTTTGTGCAGTAATCTTTTAAAGCTTCGATTACACCGATTCAGACAGCGAGTGGCATCTGTTGTCTGACAATTTATTTTAACGCATGTTCTTGCCGTGCAAGACTAAGATGGCGGCGAGGTTGATGTAAACGGACAGTATATAGAGCATGTACGAGCTAACCCGGGCCAAACTAATTGAAAAAAACAACGAGAAAACAAGATAGGACAGAAGAGACAAATAACACGAGATATCATAGCGCGAAAGACTTGTTTTAGCTCATAAAAAAGAAGCCGTGAGCACGTCGCAGATCGCTGGACAGCTGAACTTCTACGCCGTAGGCAGAGATGACGTGAGAGATCGATGATGTTAACATTATTTTGCGTTCACGAGAGCTAAAGACCAGAGTCCGTAGTTATATTATTGTAAATAACTAAAAATAATAACTTAGTGCTATCTTTCATCACATAAAAGTACTGATTTCACCCTCTGCAGCGATTCGCTAAGAGCTTCCTGGCCCAACCAAAAAGTGTTCTGTGCAAGCATGATGTCGCTGTTGTTGATGTCAAGGGCCGACCGTCAAGGCGGCACGGACATTTTGTTACGACGGGTTGTGCAAAAAAAGGATTGCCGTAGTCGAATGTGAAAATGTATACACAAATAAAACTGCAAATAAACCTGGCTATATTTGGCTACGAAATTTTTTGCACTATTGTTGTGTTTGGCTACATATGGGCTACAACTTCTCAAGCTTTTGGCTACGCCGCCTCGTCGGACCTGGCAACACTGGATCGTTCCACACCTGCGGCAAGTTGTTTTTTCATCCATTGTTACTTCCATTAATTGATCACGTCGTGTATTCACTTACTCAGTAGAAGTAATTTCCCCTCTGTTATCCTTGGTGTCGTTGCTTGTTGGCTTCTTATGATATGATTATAAAAAACATCGCCCCCCTCGGTTCCCTTTCTTCTCGATGATTATATATATATATGTATGTGTATATGGGTCCTGTGCTCGGAGTGAAACTGCGTCATGCCTAACGGCATTTACATTTGCATCAATTTTCTGTGGCACACCAGGCATAAACAATCTCTCTCTCTCAAAGGTGTCACGTGGTCAGTCATGGCGCAGTAGCGACGTCTCGCCCACCATTACCTGCGGCAGGTGTCCAGCCCTGGCGACGATTCCCGATCTTCCGGGCAGCGGCGCGCGGTCCCAGACAGCGAAACATGCCGGTATAGCCGACGCCTGGCTAGGCGTGTTGACGGGCGTCGCGTCATCCGCGCCACCGTCCGGACCGAGACAGCCCGCGCTGCTGCTGCTGCTCGAACTGCTCGAGCTGCTCGTGCTGCTGTCCTTGGACATGCCACCTGAACCCCCGCCAACGATCATTAAACACAGCGGGAAAGTCACTGACACAAATTTATATGGGGGATGCAATTTAGAGCCCCCGGTTAGTGTAAAGCTCTTGACAAATCTTTTTCCTTCGACTTGGTGCAATAGTTGCAGCTAGCTTGTATGCCTCCTCTTTATAAAGTAACTCGTGCAAAGAAGTGTTCTTGAGGCGATACAATTTTTGTTCCTGGCACGAATGAGCAGTTGCCAGCACGTGTCGTGTTTTCCCTCTCGTGAAAACACCGCAGAAACAGAAAAGAAATGCATCGCAAACGCACTTACTAAATCTCGCCCTTCAATTGTTATTCGATTTCAGATTTCAAGGTAGCGCTGACTCAGACATATTTCTGTTTCTATGTTGCCACATCTAGAGTATAGTTGGTGCATCTAATTCAATGCTTTTATGCAGCTATCTTTTAGCTTTCTGCTTGCACACACATTTTGTTATGACTCGATATTCCGTTCCATACATAGTAGTCAACGCTGTGGAAGCTGGAGAGACTTCTTCCAGTGGCTTCGTTCTCACTAGAATATAGTTGGATGTTTTTTGACCGAAACTGTGCGGAACTGTTTTTATATAGGCTCAGTATTGAATGAAACAAGTATTAATCCTTAAAAATAAACACACTCTGGTATACGGCTGCTAATGCGTTGTTTTAGATCTTAAGCGAAGCTTTATATGGCTAGGTGAAACGAAATAAATCACCGCATATCCACGACGTGAATGATGATGAGTGGGTGAAGCACCAGGGGACCATTCGGGTAAACCTTACCATAACGGACAGATTTAATTTTGAAGCAACTTAACTTGGAAGAGTCGCAAGATGCAATGGGGGGGGGGGGGGGGGGGGTGCGATGACTGCTAACCACGCCGCCGAGCAAACTCGAGACATCGAACGCAAGCGACAACGGCGGACTGCGCGCATAGTGTCAGTAACGTCGCTCTCTGCGTCGCAGCCGAACATGTCTGTAACCTCATTATGAAACACAAGGACGTAATCAATAATTGAGAAACACTTAAATGAACCGTCAGGATTAACCCAGTGCTAAACACCGGGGCCGCACGTTTCTGCTTCGCTGGTTAACCATCTCTACGGAGTGCTTGGGCGGTGATTTTAAAATCTTGTTCCTTTCGGAGTTTTTATTTGCCACCCGTCGCGAGGAGCCTACCGTGCATTATCGCGCAGCGAAGCATAGACGGAACGCGCGGAGCGATAACTTTTCTTGACCAAACTTCCTGCTTAGTTTCCACAGCGTCGACTGCTTTCTATGGAAGGGAGTATAGCGTCTCCAATCCTTTCAGCGGGAGGTCATTGTAACTGCATTGCTGTACAGGCGAACCGGTTTACATGGGTATCCCTAGAAAGCGTGTCTCACCACACGCCCAGAATTATTGGGGCTACGCACTTCTTATGAGCAAATGACCAACTAGCTCGGCTATTGACCCTATTAACCGAAAATGAGTTCTGAAAAAATTATAAAGACAAAGCAGAAAAGAAATATTACAAAAGTGAAACTGTGTGCAATAATCAAATGACGAGTTTGATGCAGTGATAAATTGAAAATGGTTTTAAAGGGACACTAAAGCAAAACAATAAATCAACTTAGACTGATAAAGTATTCTTCAAAAACTCTGCTGTCGTTAATTACACTGCAGTAGGTCAACTAATTGAAGAGAAAATGAATCTCAAAGTCTATTTTTTAATTTCGCACAGAAACCGCAACGTCGGCACTTCAATGTGACGTCACGAGTTCTGAAGTATTTTTCATACTTGAGACACGCTGGCTCAGCAAAAGTTCGCGAAACTTGGCATATTCAGTCTTGGGCTTCTTTAGAACGCAATGTAGTCAGTCTTTACCGCCAAAGAATTAACTGGGACCTAGAACTGGGGGTTAAAATCAATGACGTCCCAGTGAGCTGGGGCAGGAACTTCAAAATGGCGTCCCCACTCGCCTTCTGGGTTTTTTCGTTTTCTTTGGCTTACCAAGCGGCTTCTCGCGGTAAGAGTGCTGTTTTTGTTATTGTGGAAGGGTATCGTGATACAGAAAAAAATCATTTTTTCGCTTCAGTGTCGCTTTAAACAAAACACTGAATGAATGTATATTGTCAGACCATTTTAACAATTGTTTTCTCCTAAGAGATAACTTGGTTGCATAGAAAATTTATTGGTAGAAATTGGTGATCGACCAATGTTTAGACAGTCTCTACCTGGCAGTGGTACTCTACAAGCGCGTCAAGCTGTCGACGTGGTGGCAGGTAAAGCCCCTGGCGTATACAAAATCCCAGAACGAACCATGAAGTTAAGAGGAAGGCTTAGCATGAGACTAACTCCGGTGCCACCTATTCATGTACCTGTAAAATTCAGAAATGCTTTTAAGAGACAAACATTGACCTTATTTGTGTGAAATTTGTTGCATGTGAGAGAGAAAGTTGAATTCTAGTGACTGCAGGAAGCATAATCTTGATTTAGAACCTTGAATGTTTTTACAAATAGTTGCTGGAAATCGGCAAGTTAAAAAATATCATCAATAAGGTCACAAATTTGTAACTTTACATCTACCACAAAGTTACGAAACTTCATCCGACCAGTATAAACGAAAGCGCTGCGGCGACGTTAACTGCTGCGGACGGCGACGCAAGGTGAATGGATGACACAAGCAAACTACTGTAGGTGGCGGCGCTAAGCGAGCTGATGATGTTCCAATCATTTTAAGCCGCTTTAACGCCTTATCCATCCGCGTCGAGTCATTATCAACCTTACTCCGGCGGCGGCTGCGTATGGCATGCCCGTGCGAGCCCTATCTTGAAAGCGATCTGCCATGGGGACTGAGTGCGCCGAGTGAGAGGCAGCACGAAGGTCAACTCGCTCACTGCTGCTGCCACGCTTTTAAATGCATAAACACTCCTATGCCTACCCAACGAGAAAACCTGTCCGTCTTTCCATCCGTCTTTTCACGTAAGACGATTGCTTCCAAGATAGGGTCCGCAAGCGAGCGAATTAATCTTCGTGCTGCCTCTCGCCTCAACGCGAACTACGCGGCGAGAACACAGCGCACATGAAGCTATCAGCACTCGGCGCACTCTGTCTCCATCGCAGATCGCTTTCAAGATAGGGTCCGCGGGGCAGCGCCAAAAACCGCCGCTGCCGGAGGTACGGCTGATCACGGTTCATAGAAGTTCGACGAGGATGGATTAGGTGCTAAAGAGTGATAACGGCTTATAATGATCGGAACATCATATCAGCGCACCTGGCACCGCCACCTGCAGTATTTTGCATGCGTCATCAATTCACCTTGAGCCACCGTCTAAAGCTGTTAATGTCACCGCAGTGCTGTCGTTTATGCTGGTCGGATCGAGTTTC
Organism: Dermacentor silvarum; assembly: GCF_013339745.2. Classification (NCBI taxonomy): domain Eukaryota; kingdom Metazoa; phylum Arthropoda; class Arachnida; order Ixodida; family Ixodidae; genus Dermacentor; species Dermacentor silvarum. The sequence goes on from NC_051159.1 coordinate 1,822,792, forward strand.
ATAACAGAGATAATGACACCTGGCTGCGTGGAGTTGAGCAAGTGGCACAACTGCTTACGCATACTTGGACAACTCCCAAGGGACCTTTTGCGTGAATTTTTTTTTGGTTAAACATTGATTTGTTCACACCGTTGCTGCGTAGGGTGTGGATGCGCGGCCCCTATCTTGAAAATTAACTGCGATGGCGGCAGAGTGCGCCGAGTGCTGGTAGCTTGGTGAGCACTATGTTCTCGCCGCTTTCTTCTTGCGTGGCGGACGGACGGTTGTATGGATTTCCTCGTTGGGTAGGCATAGAAATGTTAAAACAGTTTTTCCGTTCCCATGTGTTTAGAGAGGAGCCTCCGAGCTGAAACCTTCCCTTAAGGCAGACGATATCGAGATACTGGGGCTAATCCTCAGCTCGTCTTCCCCTTTCCGCTCTCATCGAGATGCTACCACGCTACTGTTCATTCCGTTCGTTGTAACCGAACTGATCGGAGCAGAGGGCTTTTACAAGCATACGGATATCTTCTTGAGAAACATTTTATTGCGATAGAAATTAGATGGACACTTCAACCGGATTTTGGCCGTCACCGTCGCCGTCGTCGTGAGGTTCCGCATAAAGTCCAAGGGCCATAAAATCGTCGCCGCGCGCCGTATGCGCGAGTGAAAACGCGCGGGGGACGCGCGCTATCACGGAGAGCGAACGCACGGCAGAAAGCAAGCGCGACCGTCGCGCGAAAGGCCGTGGGGTATGGGAGGGAGACAGGGAGGCGGGGCGACGCTGCACTGCTTCACCAAATGCTTACCTTGCAACCGGGCGCAAGGGGAACTGACCACTCAATCTCCCACGCGAAAGCAAGAAAGCGGGAAGGCAGCGCGGGAGGGAGGGGGGGGGGAAGCTACTCCTCTGCCAACAACTTCTCCTCTGCACTTTGCCCGGCGGTGGCGGTCGCCCGCACCGTGTCTTATCTCCACACGGCTCTGACCTTTGTATGCGCTGTGCATTCGCCACTAAATTTCCGTTGAAGCGATAGACCGGCGGCTGCGCTTGCTGCCAGCGTTTTGACAGTCGTTGTCTGCGGTCATTCAGTGTGATCTATTCATGTTTGCTTGTGCGCGCTGACACCACGATTGTTAATTCAGTTAGTAAGCGAATGTGTCGAAGTTTATGCCACCGATAAAAGTACTATCCATACTCCGAATAGCTCTCTACTAATTTGCTATCGCAATTGATCCTTCGCCTTTCGGGCGAAACTGCGACAATTTTTTTTGTTTAACTGTTCATATTGGCTGAAAGTTCGCTCTAATGGGATCATTATGTGTGGGTTCGTGTATGTAAATGCCAATATCGAGTTTAGGGCTACTAGCACTGCACATAAATGTGATGCTACTAGTCATGTTTGCTGAGTGATATGCCTTGTTCGCAGTTAGTGCTGCGCTATTGTGATGAGGCTAAAGAACGTGAAATCCACATTTTCGCGGAATCTGATCTGGCCTGGATGCAGATTCATGTTAAAAACACGATAAACAGAGCGCCGACAAAAGTGGCTCTGTCAAATGGGCCAGACGTTTCGGCTTGCAGAAGGAGCCCTCGTTCACTGAACTAAAGACTCGAACATCGAGCGTAAGTTCACTAGAGTAATTTATTAAAGGCACCTTGCGTATGCAGACGGGAGATCGTCGTCGTCTCGAATGAGACTGGCATTTGTTTTCTGGATAGTCTGTGATTCGAGATATTGCCACTGCATCCAGTTCTTTTCCTCGGCCCTAACTGAACATTCGCACTCTTCTGTTGCTCTGTTATTCCGTGTGCGTACCTCCAGATCCTGGCGTGATGCAAGCGGCCTGTCGCCTCTCATTGGGCTCTGGTGGCGACTCTGTGAACTGCCTGATGCCCGGGTCGGTGCTGCCTTCGGAGCCCGTGGTGTGGCTGTCGTCCGGTGCGTCAGTAGTGCATCAGGGCGCCGCCGGCCGAGGCCTGCAGCGAGGAGCCCGGCGGGTGACGTCGGGCGTATTCGTATGCGCGCAGCAGCTCGTCCTGGTTGGAGGAGCCCGATGTCAGGCTGTGGCTGTTGGCCGCTGCAGTCGGTCGGAAAGAGAAATGCTAGACACATGCCATTCTGGCCCACTTTTCTGCATAATATTATTGCCTGCTCCTCGAGAACCTAATTCTGGCCAGCTATTCAGATTGTCAGCGATGCGTTATAGAGACAGCCCTGATCAGGAAGTAAGGGCTGCCGAACTGAAGGCAAAGAATAATATTCCAAACGTTATATATTCTGAATTGAATTCTGGGGTTTTACGTGTCAAACCCATGATTTGATTATGAGGCATGTCCTAGTGGGTGATTCATTTTGACCACCAGGGTATCTGGTGTCCCGTGCTCCAATGGCACGGGACACGGGCGTTTTTGGCATTTCACTCCCGTCGAAATGCGGCCGCCGTGGCCGGGATTCGATCCCACGACCACGTGCCAGCACAATACCATAGCTGCTAAGCCACAGTGGTGGGTTTAAAAATTCTTATCAAATTTATTTAGGTGTACTTATATTTATGCAAAATTATGCGGAATTTTCTAGCTGCTATTTAAGTGGGAATTCTGGCTTCGCTTTCGGTTGAGTGGTAATAGTGGTAGAAAAGTCACACACAAATTAGGACTCACAAAGAAGTTCCCATCCAATAACGGCATTGTGAATTGCCTATACAAGTCTTATTCTTATAGCTAAAGAGCCTAAAACAATTTACACAAGAGTACAATGCACTATTTCTAACAGTGCCACTGAATTACGATACTTATATACAAAAAATCCCGTCATCACATAGACGGTATTATATTTCTGAATTTATTCTTCTCCCAGTGACTTTCTTTTGTTTTAGGATAGCTAAGACTGATGTTTTGTGTTGTATTTGGCTTTCAATTTGCTGTGCCCTGGGGTATATATATCTTTTGTTGCGTGTGTGACGCAGTGCACTATTATTCAGCGTTTTGAAGAATCTAGGCAGCCTAGATTCGTATAAGTAGTGTAGCTAATAGAACATAAATTTGGGTGCACTTAATATGTCCTTTATATTGCGCTCCTTCTGTACGTTAGAGTGATTTATTTAGAGTACAGGTGAACAAGCCGGCACGGCGAGCATAGCTCTGCTCTTGTGTTTCACGGGCATAGATTTTTCGAAATGGGGCAAGAGAGAAAAATCAGGATGAGGTCGTGACGTGGAGATAAAGTACCTGTATTTAAAGGCGGCGACAGGACAAAGACAAAAAATTACAGACCTATTTGACTAAATAGCAGTCTCATGTAAACTACTAGAGTATATAATTTATAGCAGCATAATGAGTAGACTACAGAGCAACGGATTCTTTTTCCCCACGCCAAATGGGTTTCGATAGGGGTTCTCGTGTGACACTCACCTAATCGAATTCACCCATGATATCGCATCATCAATAAATAACGGACACCAGGTCGAGTGCGTATTTCTAGATTTTCAGAAAGCCTTTGATTCTGGTGCACATAACCTTCTACTGATAAAATTGTCCAACATCAAAATTCGACCACCACTGATGAAATAGGCTCGAGGCGTATCTGACTGGTAGAAAGCAGCGTGTTGTCCTTGAGGGACTGACCTCATCAGAGACTGAAGTCTGATCGGGAGTTCCACAGGGGTCCGTCTTAGGCCCCCTGTTATTTCTGATATTCATAAATGACATAGGCATGCATCTTTCCAGTCATATACGCCTGTATGCTGATGATTGTTGCATATACCGTGTCATTACGTCCCCTGACGATTTAAGTGTCTTACAGAAGGACCTTCTGAAATTAAACTCTGCCAGCTGCATTAACAAGAGGGTACCGCTTGTTAGAAATTACTTCCTACATACTGAAACATTGATTCAGGTAAGCAGTTACAAGTACTTAGGCGCTGTTTTTAAAGATACTCTTTCTTGGAATGATCATATCGAGAGCGTGGCGTCTAAGGCCAATCGTATGTTAAATTTTCTAAAACGTAATTTCTGGAGATCCCCCCATAAAGTAAAGGAAACACTTTATTTAGCAAGCGTTCGTCCAATGTTGGAGTACGATTGCACTGCCTGGGACCCAGATACAAACACAGTCATTAATCAACTGGAACGAATACAAAAACGCGCTAGTCCGGTTCGTTACCTGCCAACTATGATTTCACTCAGAGCACATCCCAAATAGGTGTTAACTTGGGATGGCCACTCCTCAGGAATCGACCGAAATATTTACGACATAAACTTTTATTCGATATTTACACAGGCAAGACTGGCTTGTGCAGGGACATATACATGAAGAACTCAAGTTACATATTACCCTAAACAGATTATCAGCTAAAAGTACAAGAGTACAAATGCCGTATAAATCTATATAAGCATTCCTTCTTTCCCATAACTGTACACGACTGGAATAAACTGCCGCATGAAATTGTCATAGCAACACCATCTGTGTTTCAAAATTTGTTGTCGCAACATTTGTATGTTTAGTAGAAAATTTTGTTTTGCTTCAGATAGTATAGGAGATTAACCTTTCCTGTCCACGGCGTTTATTATTAACCTGAAGTGTAATATTACTTTAATCGCTGTACTTTTTGTTAAATATTATTGTGTTGTATTATGCATTACATTGTATTTATATTGTATTTCATAATAACCTTAGGTGTAATCTTGTAATTACACCCAAGGAGTAATTTTTTTAATATTAATATTCTGCTGCATTATGTATTAGATGTATTCTTTTGTACCATCAACCATCTGTATTTGAATATATGTATAATATTCCTTCCCCTACTATATATAATGCCCAACTTTGGGCGCTGTAGGTATGTTAGTAATTAACAAATAAGTGAATAAATAAATAAACAGTGAACGCTAGGTAGGTGCTGCCTGCTGCATAGTGTGGCTGCACAGTATGCTTGCTTACCGTGACTATGGCTGTAAAACTCTTCTTTTCCGTTCTTGCTGCACGTCGATGGGGCGTCTAGGCTTCCCTGGCAAAGAGAGGTGAAATAAAGAGTTATGCGTAAGTACTCATTGTATTTTAAGTTCGCCTCTTTCTGTAAAGTCTGCGTTTTAGGTTCATCAGTGGCGCAGTTTTAGACCGTCATAATTTGGTTCAGTGGGACGGCAAGTAAGATGCTCGTAAAGCACTGAACACCATAGGATTTTCTGCGACCAATTCGTACATAGAAAGCAAACATTTTCTCATCTTTTGCTAAACTACGGTTGATTTACCGGTATTTTTGGAGGTAAGAAAGCTTTCGCGTTATTTCGTGGTAGGGCTGTGGAAACAGCAATTTTGGAGAACGAATAGGGTAGGAAATTAGTGTCAGAAGCCAATTGAATTGAATATTAAATATTTTAAGATTGTTTTTGACAAATGAATATTCATTTTTATAATTCATATGAGACGATGTTCGCATTGCGGGGCGCTATAATGCAAAGTTATTCCACTCTGACTTTATTGCAAATTCCTGACGTCAAACTTGCGTAACCGCCGACGCAAGCATGGGCAGGTTGATTCCACAGCCGAATCAAACGCTCTCCTCGTTTATGGGATGTAACTTGCGTTTTATTTTAAAGCGAATAGCGTTTCTTACCGCTACAGGTTTTCCTTATCTAATTGGCTGACGAGTGACGGGGATCGCGCTGAAGAGGACCGTGTTTCGGTGAGGCCGAGTTAGCCCAGTGAAAGTAGATAACCGGGTGGGCGAAGTAGTGCCGGCGTCTCCGACTGGTCCGTTTCTCCTTGCTTAGCTTCCGGTGGCTCGTGCGCAATTGCGACGATGTACCACGGAGCGTAACAAATGCGCCATAGCGGATGCTCAGCCCTCTTAAAATCGTTTGCGCCCTTTGGAGCTTATCTTGTCCCACAACAATAATCGGTGTCTATCATGCCGGCATTTCCTTTCTTTAACGCTGCGTGCCCGGTACTTCCAGGTCACGAATTGCATGTGCGTTTTCTGCGTAACATATAGCATCGTCGTCAGGAAAGTAGCGAGCGCCGAGTTTTCACGAAAGTTAACGCAAGCAAGACAGATGAATACTATTTCTGTGAGACAAGGTAAGCCCCAAAGGGTGGAATGTCGAATACGATTCGAAAATGATCACTAACGTTTTAATACCAAGCAAAATATTCATTATACGCAAACAAATCAAACTTCGCCGGCAGCGACGAGTACACAGCGCCGTAATGATCAGTGAACACCCATGTTCTATTCATTTCGGAACGGGGCAGTCTCGGGATATTCCAAAAATAGCAGTTTTAATCGGCATATTAATGCACCTTTCGTGCTTACACGCCACTCTGACGTGGTGAGTTTCCGCGATATTGTCAAGCGAACCCGACGTAGCCCAAAAACATTTTCACCAATCGCGGAAGGCTGAGGGTGTGAAAGGCGTATATTGAGAAAGACATCGTTATCTTTTGTTCGGGCTAATCAAGCATGATCAGTGTGTACAACTCATCGTGAGATCGGGAACTTGCGTGCTTTTCGTGACGTCTCCTGACATACGGGCGAAGGGAGCGGGGCCTCAAATATGTTTTACCAATCGTGGAGGGCTAACGAAGAAAATGGATGAGAAACAGATAGCTTTACGTTATAGCGCCCGTGGTATCCATGACGATAGCAGGTCGCCATGATTGCATTTCACGTTATAAAGCGTTGTTTATAGAAACACAAACAGAACATAATTAGATTAGAAAGAAATAAGCAATTACTCTCGCATGCGCCGGACTTTTCAGAGAGTACGAATCGTTGCTGTATAGCTGGCAAAGTCTGACTTCCTGAGTGATGAAACCCGCTCCAAAAAGTAAGTTCTCGTGTTTTGTGTCAATACTATGCTCGTGCGGATGAAATGTATCGTATACTGGTGTCACACGGGGCACTTTCAATCGCGGTCGAGCACGATAGGGATTGAACTTCTGCATCGCGATTGGCTCCCTTGCGCAAATTGAGGAATTCAGCCAATCGCGATTGCTAAATTTGATCTGGATCGGGATCGATCACGGTCGAAAGTATCCCGTGTTACAGCAGCAATAATTTGGCTCTAATTTCATCTTTAATTTCGCACAGTTGAAGCAATAAAATCTCCAAAAATATTCGAAATATATTTACGAACAGTGAATACAGCATTCATTATCAATTCGTTATTCAAATACTCGCTCACCCCCATTACTTAGCAAGGCTACTAGAAGCGCTATTACTCATGCGAATGCATTGTGTGGGATCCCTATAAGAAAATTAACATTAACGCTTTAGAGATGATCCAACGTAATGTTGTCAGGTTTATTTTTTCTAAATACAGACCAAGTGACTCTCCTACTAGCCTAATGAATCGACATAATATTCAAACGCTACAGCTACGTAGGAAAATATAACGACTGAAATTTCTTTTTTTGCTTCAAAACAACTGTTTGTCCCTCCACCCACAGGCTTATGTTAAACCACTTGCAGCGCGTCGAACACGGCATCGTCACGCTGATCCTTATTCCCCTTGTGACACCTTAGAACACCCGAACTAACCTCTTTAAGTTTTCCTTCTTCCCGCGCACTGTAACAGATTGGAACAGCCTACCATTATCACAATTGATAAGCACCGATTCTATTGAAGGCATGTATCTTTAATGTTAACGGTATTGGTATGTCGGCAAGCCTTGTTACTGTTTTCTTTTTCTTTGCACGTGAATTTTGTTTGATACATTCCACATCTTCCTTATTATATTACTTTCAGTATCTTGCAATGGTCGCTCGTTCATGAACTTCTGGTACTTGTTGATTTTTTTATTCATATTTTTTTTTAATTTTTACCCTCTCGCGAGAATGGTTGCAAGTGCTCATATATGAGTATTGCCTTTATTCCTGATGCCTTGAACTTCGTGTGATACTGTTCTAATGTTTGTCAAGTTGTATTCTTTCAGTGTACCATTCTATTCATCTTATTTATATTCGTTGCTTTAATTTTTTTCTTATCATTATATCTGTTGGATTGCTTTTGTATTTCTTTTTCACGTATATATATATGTAAAATTTATGTATTCTGCCCCTACTGCTAATGCCCCTATTGGGGCCTGCAGTATTGTATAAATACATAAAATTACGACGTACTGGTATGGATTGCGCTGTATGAACCAAGCGGCAGTTTATGGGATTCTAAGTCGCCCAAGAAACTGCGCTCTTACATTACAACGTGCCCTCCACTTACCTTAGTGAGATATGCTGGCTCCCCGTGGTGAATGGTGAACGTTTTGAACTCTTCTCCATCGTCGTCGATGTTGATGTCATGGTCGCCTTTAGTTGGGGATAGTTGAAACGTCGCATAAGGCGTGATTTCCTCGTCGAAAACTAGAATATCAAAACGTAATTAGTGAATTAGGCAGTAGAAGGAGGATGGGTATGTTTGAAAGCTGATAGTTTCTCTTCAAATAGATGAAATCATGTCATGGCGCCCTGCACGTTATTATTTACAAGTGCGTTTGAATTGTCTTTTAGGTTTCTCCTACGCTACATAGAAAAAAAAAAAACAAGCAATTCTCAGGAGGGAAAAAAGAAGCAATTCTCAGGAGGGACCGTTTCGCAGTCTACAGAATAATAATATGTGACAACGAGTTATAAGGCATACGTTCTGATTCACGGTGCTTATTGTTCGCGAGCTTACAAACATCTAATGTAGCGTGGAAAACTGGCCTCACTTATTGGTAAGCTTGCGGCACATATGACAACAATCACAGAGGAAAACTAGCAGGCTGGAAAGTCAAAAACATAAAAAACACTGTTTCTAAAACAGTTATTATATACCAGGTACTTTTAGAGTTTAATACCATAAACAACTCTAATGGCGCAATGAAATGTCCACTTACATTGTTTCTTTGTAGGCGACATTTGAATCCGCGGCGTTTGCTCTGGCTGCTGCTTGGCTTGTTTGTTGAGCTGCTTGTTTTTCTGCTGATGTTGCTGATGTTGCTTGTGCTGTTGCTGTTGCTGCTGGGATAGCAGCTGTTGCGACCCAGCATTGCTAGAAGTCTTCGAAGTAGCCGTCGATTGAGATTTGCGAACGGGAGAGGACCTGCGAACATTGGAATGTGGCATTCACGAAATGATCTAACGGGGTTTTCGCCATAAGCAGGGATAGCTCTTAAACGCAATTTTCAGGCGTGATAATGCTCCCGTTTTAAAACCGTAGTGCATAGCACGATCGCACTGCCAGCAACAACAATATCAATGAAAAATATTTATGCGAAGATAGCATCGAACGTTACAAACTATCACGACCAACCATGCATATACGTACGGCCAGCGACCTGCATCTTCTAAGCAAAATTATTATGCATTGCTAACAGGCGCGCGGACAGACGGTGACGTTGCCAGAATGTAAAATGTATGTTTGGTAGCAGCATCTATCGTGAGCCCGTGACCTACGTTGTACGTTTGCATTACAGCTTTCCCATAGCTTTGATGTAGGTAATAGAAAATAATCGCTACATCTGCAGACATGTTTAGATGATACGTCGTGTATCTGAGACTGAATCCTTCTAGCAGTTTTTAACTGTTCCTTGCCATTCACCTTTCGATTGCTAACACTCGTAAAAACTTGCAGGAATGACGGCGAGACACTGCTTGAGTGTCGTTCTCTTCAGTAGTTTCACGCGTTATAGAACCATCATGTTAGCCCCAATATGATGACGATGAATATGAGTGAATTTCCCGTTTAAAACGGACAGTGACATGTGCCACCGCGCTCCAGAATATGCTATTTAGGCTCGTATGTTATGCTGCTATTGCTAGCCGGTTTTAATTACAACTCCTTGATGTCCTACTATCCCCATTCATCACTCTGTTAAATGTCCTACATAAACTCATGATTACGCCATTTTGAAACTGCGCACCAATTTCTATTCGACATCACGCTGGTCCTTCTCTACATGCGCCACCAACCTTTTAAACACATATTGCGTGTGTGTTTATTGCGTCAACGTTTACCCACAGAGAAAGAAATTCAACAAGAGGGGACACTCGGCAAAAACTGGCAACAGGAAACACGTCACGCTATAGACCGTTTTTTCATGGGCGCCGTCATTGCGTAGGCAGTGGCGCCATCTATGGATTGTTGGCATGCTGGCTTGGGCGAACGCGCGTGTTGTATGCGGTGGTATACGTTCGGCGGCAGTTTCTGGTGGACATTTGTCGCACTCGCGCGGTCTATTTAGCATGAAATGGCGTCTTCTACGTGAGGTATCGTCCTGTGAGGCTTAGTGAAGGATTTTAATTAAGTCTGAAGTAATTAAGTGGCTCGAGTTTCTGCTGGCGTTAGGGCGAACGGAGCACCCAGCACGAGGTGTGCGCGTTTGTTTGAGCTTACAATCCGCCTCGGATATCAGTTAGGTATTTCGTAAAATTCGTTGCTCAAATTTTACCACACTGCAACATTCTCAGCACGGTAATTCTAAGCTTATCGCTGCTTATAGCTGCTTATCGCGCGAGTGTGTTCGGCGAACTCACTTCGCGGCGGCGAAGTGTGTAGCCTCGTTAGCAATGCTTAGAAGATACATAAAGTGATATTGAAAGAAGAGTCAGGAGTAATTTTAATAACATTGTTTTAAATTGCTAACGTTACAAGATAATAAAATGTGCCACACCGCAAAAAAAAAAAAAAACGAGAACAACAACAAGAATAGCAAAAAAACTCTCGCTCTCGGGCTGTTCACGCCCACGCCGGATAATGACTGCGCAGTTGTTTGGCGGATCGAGTAGTTTTGACTGTTGCTGGTCAAGTTGCTGTCGTTGCCGGCGCTTATAAATGTGGGTTGTAAATTTTGTTTCTAACAATAATAAACGGTTTTTGTGCACACATTTTTATATTAGTAAATATATGCTTTCCCGTCTGACTCTCGGTTGCCATGGCCATTAATTTGAAAGAACACTTTTCTTTCTCGTGTAGCAGCGCGCCGCCAAAGTGACACTCAGTGCGCTGAAGTGCACTCGCTGAAAGTGCACTTTACTTTCCCCGTGTGGCACGGGTATAATCGGAGAAACTTTGGACAACAGCGCAAACAGACGACCACAATAAGGGAGGCACGTGTCTCCCTTCTTGTGGTCGTCTGTTTGCGCTGTTGCCCAAATTTTCAAGATGCACCAACTCGTCCAAAAAGAAGTATTGATGATAATCGGAGAAGCCGGCACCACCCTCTTCATGCGGTAATCTATTTTCACTGTGCTGGCTCGGCCCCATCGGAACCCTCTCGACTAGAGCATGCTCCTCGCCTCTTGTCAGCCAATTAGATAATAAAAACCGCTGAGTGCAGACAATGCTATTCGTTTTGAAAGCCAACAAAGGTGACCTCCTTTAAACGAGGAGAGTGTTTGATTGGGTCGTTCAGACAACGCTGCGGTTCACCGCCCGATGCTTGCGTCGGTGGTTACGTAAATTTGACGTCAGGAGTTTGGAATCAAAACAATTTGGAATCATTTTACGTTATAGCGCCCCTGTTCTATATAGCGCATGGTCCAAGTGGTCCAAGCATGCGGCACGACCATGCGAAGTCTTATTGCGTTGTTATCTCCTGTTCTGGTTTATTTTGCCGCAAAAGGCGGACACACGAACTTTTTTTTTTCATTTTTTTTTCACTGTCGTAAGTTCAGTCATCTACGACGCATTCACCCATCTTACGGAAATTGTGTCCTTACATATAGCTGTTGGATTCTCTTTATGCGATCCCCTTTGTATAGTGTGCCTTACAGAGCAAAACGGCAATGCCGATCGAAGCACGAAGCTTGTGTGTATCGTGTTTGTTTGCCAACCGCAGTGCTCGCTGTGTTGAGCAAAGCCTTCAGCCTGTTGCAGGAGGCTAACGTATACATGCTGATTTCAAGTATACTAGACTTAAAATGCGTGAGAAAGGTGCCGGTGGCTGATGGAAATGTTTTACAACCACTCTTCTTCGAGTGAAAACTGATACATCCAACATAGTTCACAAGACATACGCACGGCTGATGATGCGCGTCGCATTTTTTCACATCCAAGAGGAATTTATAGAGAATGTTGCTACTGATGCACCTAGAGGCTATGCAGTGGTTGTTGGATGACCTCGTAAGAACTTATATCCTGTAAATTCCACTCAGAACTAGCTAAAACACATCCAAATCGTTCCGTAGCGCGCGACCGGCAACACATTCAAGCCGCGCCGGCTCGCACAAGCCAGAGAGGAGGAAATGCTCGTTGCGTGTCCTTTCCTCCTCGCCCGATGATAAGGTCTATAGTATTGAAGCCGTACGTTAGCTGCCGCGAGCAAAAAAAAAAAGGAAAGTGAAATTAAGTTAAACGACATTGTTTTATTTTTTAATTCTTTGCTGCGAAAACTAAAACGTTTTGTGTATAAATGAACTTAAACTTTGCGACTTATTTTTCTTGCGTTACCTAGCGACAGGCTCATGCGTCATCCGCCAGACACTCCACCGAAGCGAGCGAGGACGGATGCGCGCGCGTTTGAGCGCTCGTCCGCGGCGACCTGTCTGCCTCCTTTTTTAAATGCGAAGCGTTTCTTGCCGGCGGCTCTGTCGCCTCGCGTCCCACAACCCCACAGCGCATGCGCGTCCCCTCACCCTCTCTCTCCTCTCCTACGCTCCTCCCTTTCTCTCCTCTAGGAATCCTTTACAGAGCAGCGCCCGCGTCCCACACCCCCACAGCGCATTCGCGTCCCCTCCCTCTCTCTCTCCTCTCCTACGCTCCCCCTTTCTCTCCTCTAGGAATCCGGAGCGGCGCGCTCGACAGGTGGTGCGACAGCTGCATACTCCGCTGGGGGCGCCACGGTAGTTTCGCGATATGAAAATGACGGAGCGCGCGTGCCTCATTCTCTCTCCTGTGCTGCGCCGCGATGAGCGCTCGGGCCACTGCCGCGAAACCTTCTCCCGCTCAAGCTAACCATCTCCCCGCTGCTTCGCATCCACCCATGGTTGGTTCCCTTTAGCGGGAGATGAAGTGATTTATTTAAATGTAGCCTGGTTTCTTGGGTTCCCGGCGTATTGCGTTCCTTCTGCACTGGGACAAGACAACACTGCACTATTGGACTACGGCAAGCTGAGAAATTTTGCTTCACAGTCTGCGACGCAATTAGGCTTACGGCACGGGACCGAGACTTAAGACGCAGTTAGCGAAAAGCAACTCGGCCGTCCTGGCGCAGTTAATTTCAGTTAATGAATCGTGCTGGGACATGTTCCGACGCTTCCTAGGGAATTATTGTAACTTATTTCGGTTCTGTTGAGGCATACTGGCCGCGCAGCGCGCTGTGACGCAGTTAGCGATAAGCAGCTCGGCCGTGCTGACAAAGTTTGGCGCGTAATGAATCTTAGAGGGACAAGTTTGTGACGTTTTTTGTGGCCCCGCAACAACACATACCTTCTTTCGGTACTTACGCTTGTCGAGAACGCGATGGGCGATTGCCAAGAATGACAACAAGGGAGTGTGTTGCTGGTGCCGGCAGAACGCGCAAAAGATAACACCGAGGAACACATCAAAAACTTGTAATTAGAAAATTCCGTCTCTAAAGGACTGAAAACCCAAAACTTGTCTTGAGTGCGAGTAGAAGGCATTCTGCGAACGTCTAGCATGGTCCGGCTGGGAGCCTCTGTTGCGTCCGTCTCTGTGTATGTAGCGTACCGTTGCGTCGCCCGAGGCCAAGTTTTGGAAACGCGAAGTCGCTCGTGTATTTGTGCTGCTAAAGTGCAGGAAATAATGCCCGGAAATGGGGGAACGCTTGGAAATCAGATGTTTTCATACTTTATGGTATTGTTTGGGATGAGTCGGGTATTTTCTACGCCATGTATGTAAAAGCGAATTGCTTTTGTTTGTAATGCCGCCCATTGACCGCTTTCGCACGTTTCGCCTCCCCACGTAGTATTCCTATATCTAAATTCCAAAATGACACATGCTTGTAACATGCAGTTACATGGTTGTAAATGTAACATGCTTGCAATTTACTTTTCTTTTTCAGCTGATGCCGTCCGGTGAAACTTCATACGGAAACTACGGCTTACCTGGGGTCACAACGTTGTATGAACGCACAAAAAGCGCGGAACGAGCTTTTATAAAGAGAAAAATAAATATTTCCTCATTTCACACGGGGTCTTGCGTCTACTTTGTAAAATAGCACGTGGCAAAGATTCGATGGGACTTGAGAAGACCGCTCGCAATCATTTTTACCAAATAATAAACCGATTCCGCACGAAGACCATGCGCAGTCGGGCAAAAAAAAAAAAGAAAGGCGCAGCCGGCGTGCTAGCTGACGTTCAAAATGCGCGCGTCCAAAACTGAAAACGGAAGTGATTGATGCCGACCGCTTGGCGCACTGCCGTCAATTCGGCCGCTGGGCTCTACAGGAGTGTCCCCTTTTGTTTAATTCCTTTCGCTATGGTTTACCCTTTATTCATTACCGTCTTTAACTCCAAGGCTTCGTGAATATGCTTCACACTTTTACCCGGTCTTGAAGTTATCTTCCGGCATTCCGAAATATATATATATATATATATATATATATATATATATATATATATATATATTTGTAGGCACAGTATTTTCACACGCTACGCACAGATCATCTTCATGGGTAAACCAAGGTCTATCCACATAGGTCGCGAAGCTTCGGGCGAAAAGCGGTTCAGAACCAATTGTCACCGACATCAGCAAGGGTGGTTATGGGAGCAGCGATTGAAGCGCGACTATGTTTGGGGGGAATAAGCATTGGGAAAGAAAAAACGCATGTTTAAATTAAAGCGAGACGCAGTTAGATTCATTCAACGAAAATAAAATTCCTAATTCATTTTATATATGCATGGCGAGAAAAGATACAACTGTATTTTACTAGATCATTATCAATAAATACCTTTTTTCAGGGCCCACCGTGAGAGCGCCCATCGATAGCGGCGGGCGTTGACGCCGCTATCACTTGCAATGCAATGCAGCTCTTGGAGTGCGTGGAAAGGCGCGCTCGTAAAGTTCACCTGTTACAATACGCCCCCCTCACATGTGTTGTGTTGCATGTCGACGTTTGTCTGAATTAGGTGACGCGGGTAGTTTTATTGTTTCTTAACCTGTGCAGTCAAAAGTAGTGAGTTGCGACCGTCAGATACTTGTTTACTTTAGTTGTTTTCGTGCAACAGCGCTGGCCGACGGGCTTGGCGTCCGACGAAAAGACGAGCACTCTACGCAATCTACGCCCAAAGTGTTCGTCGGCCTCCTAAGAAAGTATGTTCTGTGCAGCGATGCGATTTCGACACCCGTACGGCTGATCTTTTCCGGCATCGCTTTTCGCGCTGAAAACTCGGAACGCCCATGAAGTCGAATGGCCGGGCATTTGAATATACAGCTCTAATGGCTGGCCTCCGAAAACAAATTTCGCGCCTATGAGAACAAAATGACGTCACTTATGTTTTTGACGGATATGACGTCAAATTATTTTTTCTTCCGCCGGAAGTGTTCCCTCCTCACACAGATGGCGCTAAGCCCCATGAACCGCCGGTAAGCAACCATGTTTTGAACGTATAGGCTTCTATGGAAGCTTCGCTACCAGGTATATCTACCTTGGGTAAACATCGTTTTTTATCTTCGCGTTCTTAGGCAGC
Source organism: Dermacentor silvarum (assembly GCF_013339745.2). Classification (NCBI taxonomy): domain Eukaryota; kingdom Metazoa; phylum Arthropoda; class Arachnida; order Ixodida; family Ixodidae; genus Dermacentor; species Dermacentor silvarum. The sequence goes on from NC_051159.1 coordinate 1,838,404, forward strand.
CTGCCTTAGCATCGAGAACAAGTGCACTGCCCCGCGGATAATCGTACTGAATTTCCATCTTGATCTCTGTCTTCTCAATTTCATATGATTTTCATTGTTGCCTTATTTTCCATGTCCTCTAACCACCCCACCTGTCTAATTCCAAGCTTCATGAACTTTTTTGTCTCGCTGTCCAAACAGTGGTTGCAAACTTGCCGGGCAGCTTTATTACCCTTTTCCGCCAATCTGTACCCAGGTTTTCTCTGTACAAGTAGTTAAACACCCTTGCCACTTATCGGCTGTCCTAATGTCTCATTATATTTTCGTAAGAAATCTTTGTGCTTCCCTGACCTCCAACTATGCCCATACCATATCTCTCCCTAACGCTTCATTTGTAGTCTTTCCATTGGCTCCTAAAGCTAATATACCTACTGCTCTTTGGTTTACATCCAGCCCTGACTGTAATTCTTATCCTAAACATACCTTAATGTAAGCCCGAATGCATAGGCGGACAAAATAACTAGACCTAGCTCAGACTGAAAAAAATATGTGTGCGTTAACCTTCTTAGGGTACTTAACGTATTTTTCAGGGGCTATCTTTGTATTATTTTACTATAACAAAATTCGTTGCAAGGCTAGTTGGTTCATACTAATAAATAAATACTGGTAAGCGCAGTTTCAAGACGGGACAACAGCAGACACCAACACATGGGTCAAGCGGTACTCGCAACGAATCTTTATTGCGAACATTTTGCCTACTTATATACACATCAGAACAAGATCGCAAAAGCGCATTGCCCATCAAGCCACAGATGCGTCATATCACAGAACGTACAAATTGCACCATCCTTTATAAAAAAAGACTCTTCATTGCTACGCAATACAACTGACGTATCGCTAATACGCATCACTCTCTTTCGTCCTAATATGATATTCTTTAATGGTTTCCCTGGCCAATGCATTCCCACTCCTGCCCTGAATCCGAATACTAGAAAGAATTGGCTCACAGGCACAGGGCCTACAATGCATAGGCAGATGAAATGAAGCTACATTAGCACGCATCGGCCGGTTTGCCCGATATAAACCTTACCGCAAGTGAGCGGAATCTCGCACACAACGCCCACGGCGCATGTGACGTAGGGCCTGGCACGCTTATTTCCACAGGTGAGTTTCCTCGGCCGGTCCCGAAATTCGTGGGCACAACCCAGCAAGTTTGCGTGGCGCAGAAAATACAATAGGCACATTGTACCGTTTAGCCACGTTCTTCAAATTGTGCGACAGCCTGTGAACGTAGGGCACCACTTCAGGCATTTTAGCTCGAAGAACCGGCTGAGTTCTTTTTTTTTTCCTGCCCTTCAGCTTCAGAACGTGGGCCTTGGACACACCTGTCAGAATCGAGCAAGGGAAACCAGCAGAGTGTAGGCGCTCCATCTGGCAATTAACCGTGCTGGCCAAGTGAACACAAGACATGGCCAGCACCGACTCTAGACATTGAGTTGGGATCGCTCGTTTTACCACCTTATTATGCGCTGAATCAAACGGTAAGAACTCTTTACGAGCTCACGGACAGTATTTCCAGCAAATGTGCGGCCCCCTAAAGCACATATTAACCATTTCCCTGCCCAGTTTCATTTCGACTGTTGCAAAGCCGATGTCGTTTATAATTTTTTTTCTTGCACATGTCAGATCAGTGGATATTTCAAGCTATAGTACATAAACGGTTTTTTTAGCCGTTTTCTCACATTTCAGTCTTTGTGAACACTTCCAAATTTCCTTGGTCTGTCATAGTCCTGATGAACATGCACTGCACTGCCCTTCCAATATTCAGTCCTGGCCGCTGTCTTTTTCGTTCTCTTTTTTTTTTTTCTTTTGATAGGGAGACATTTCATGCTACACTGAAACTGGTTCCCGATAGTCTATTTCTTCCGGTTCATAATTCATCAAGTATTCATAAATCTATCTGCCTGTCAAAGTTAGGATTGATCTGGCACACTGGTTCACCATGACTGCGCTGCAGTGGCACAGCGACAGAGTGCTGCAACATTCGCTGCAGTAAGAAATTTACCTTACAAGGTTATTTGTGGGTATAGACACATCTCCACAGATGGCATAACTGGCACACAATGTCAGTTTTTGCACTAGTTGCTCCTGGAGAGGCAGGGAGTGCGCTGAAAACACAAAACGAGTATACCCGGGAGTGGCAGTCAAAGGGTTAATATTTAAAAACTGCAAGGTGTCATTGTTAGGAAGCTAATGAGTGAAAACTGAGCCTTTTCCATGTAGTCTAAAGAGGCCCAAAACGTCTTCAACAGTACAGGGACACGTATGGAAGGTATTAGTGCATGTTTAAAATCACGAGAAAGTCATCTGCGTATTTAAAAACTCGTAGTACCTTCTCGTTGTGTAAAAGGTTATTCAGGTGGCGGTCAATAGAAGCTGAAACAAAATCACTATGAACTGGAGCGGCAAACGAAAGAATACAAATTTATTTTCCTTGGATATAAACCTCGTTGTGAAAGAAAACATAGGTTGAGCATTGATAAAATTCCTTGTAAAATTAGAAACTTGTCGGCAGAAATCCCTGTAGAGTTCTGGAATGCCATATCGCAAATTTCTTATATACAAGAACGCACCGCAGGCAACAAGAGCGCATGCGGTATTGAGTAAAACAGGTCCTCAATATCTACGGAAAAAGCAAACGTACAAGAATCAAGTCATATCCCAAGAAAGTTGTCACTTCTTTCGAAGTTGTAAAAGTGTATGGGTCATCAATGACCAAAGCGTTTAGGTGTCTTACCAAAATCTGGCTGAGCTGCTGCTGCCAGGAACCATTCTCCCTTACAATACTTGTAGAAGGCATATCCAATTTATGCGTTTTAACACTAAAAGAACACTTAACTTTGCACTCGGCCGCACAACACTTGAAACAGCGAAGCTGGGCGATCGTAGCCCAGCATTTTGAGGAAGTGCGCGCGAACTTTTCATCTTATTACTCATGATGATGATAATTTTTTTCGCGCGTCTCGGACTTACGGCCGTCACTGCGCGTTGCAGCAGCGCAGCTTGCAACGCCGACGCCGCGTTCCAATGCCGACAACGCGTTCCAGCAGACCCGCTTCGTGAATGCGGCTCTTTCTCTCGCTATCATAGCGCGCGAAGCCTGCTCACCTCGCGGAGCACGAGCGTGCGAACACACCAGCTGTGGACGAAGACGACGCTCGAATGAAATCATATGGTTCGCATAAATGCATGTTCTGCACGCCTGGCTGTACAGCCAGGTTACAACGCTCGCCTTGGACCGCGGGTTCGAGTCCCGCCTCGGCAAGAAAGTGCGTTTTCTTGATACCAACCACAAATTACGGCTGGCTCAAACAGCTTCGCTGTTCCAATTTCAGCCAGTTCCACGCTTGTAAAATCTGATGAAACACACAGCGAAGCGGTGCAAGCGTTGGTATATAGCGTAGTGGGTATGACGCTCACCATCGGACCGTGAGTACCCCCGGTTCAAATCCCTCCTCTCTTTCATTCTTCGTCTTTTTCTCTCTCTTGTTTCTCACTCTCTCTCTCTCTCTCATTTTCTTTTTCTCTCTCCCATGGCAAGTTGTTACAATCGTCGGTACAACGCAATCATATGGTTCCCATAAATGCATGTTTTGCAAGCATGGGTGTATATGGCAAACGCGTGGCGTAGTCGGTCGCAACTGCGATCCACTTGTTCTCTGAAGCAGACGTAGGAAAGGGACCGAGGAGGTCAAGACCGATGCGGTAGAATGGCTCCTGGGGTATGTCAATAGGATGCAGAAGGCCTGCAGGCAACCTCGAGGGCCATTTACGTCGCTGACAAAGGTCACACGCAGCAATGTAGCGTCGAACGGATCGGTACAGACCAGGCCAGAAAAACCGGAGCCGCACGCGATTGTATGTGCGGGATACGCCAAGATGGCCAGAGGTCGGAGCATTGAGGAGTTCTTTGAGAACAGTAGCGCGAAGATGCTAGCGGAGAACAAGCAGAAGCTCTGGGCCGTCGGGAGAGGTACTACGACGGTAAAGAATATCGTCGTGAAGCTCAAACAGACGAGGCGATGGGTCGGGCTGACGGGAATGGAGGCGGCCAATTATATTTCTTAACGTGTCGTCACTTTGCTGTTCAGCGCGTATGTCGGCCAGATCTGCAACAGCCATGACGAAGTCACCGGTATCACGTTCGGTGGTGTCGGAAGGGTCGACCGGGTAGCGTGATAAACAGTCAGCATCTTGGTGCATCCGGCCAGATTTGTAAAGCACGTGAAAGGTGTACTCCTGTAGTCGTAACGCCAAGCGACCAAACCTTCCTGTAGGATTCTTCAGTGACGAGAGCCAGCAAAGGGCATGGTGGTCCGTGACGACGGAAAACGTTCAGCCGTACAAATAAGGGCGGAATTTTGCCAGAGCCCAGACCAAGGCGACGCATTCGCGCTCAGTTATCGAATAATTCCGCTCCGACGAAGAGAGAAGGCGGATGGCGTAGGCAGTGACACGGTCCAGCTGGTCATTCTGGCGTCGGGCGAGTACTGCACCTATGCCGTGGCCACTAGGGTCGGTGCAAACTTCTGTAGGGGCCGACGGGTCATAATGCGCCGAAATGAGTGGTGACGTCAGTAAACTGACCGGGGTGGTGAATGCGGCAGCTTGTGCACGACCCCAGGAAAAAGATATGTCCTTCTTGAGTAGGTCAGTAAGCGGCCGGGCAATGTCGGCAAAATTCCTAACAAAGCGGCGGAAGTAGGAACACAAGCCGACAAAGCTCCGTACATCGCTAACTGAGCGAGGGACAGGAAAGTCTCGGCCGGCACGCACCTTGTCGGGGTCAGGTTGGACACCGCCAGCACTAACAAGGTGACCGAGAAAGGTGATGCGACGTCGAGCGAAACGACACTTGGAGGAGTTAAGTTTCAGGCCAGTGCGGCGATACACATCTAGAATGGCCGACAGGCTGGCTAGGTGGTTCTCAAAAGTAGGCGAAAAGGCAATCACGTCATCTAGATAGCATAAACACGTAGACCAGTGAAAGCTCATTCACACCGGCGACTTGAGGAGGTCGCGCGACCATTTGCGACTCGCAAACAAAAAGCGACCGAAGGCGACTGATGTTCACACCGGCAAGCCCGGTCGAGCGCGACTCGCCAGTCGCAATCCCGGACATTCTCGTTCTCAGCGAGAACTCAAGGGATCTACGCAGTTCGCGCGCACCTCGCACTTCGCTCGCCTTCCAGCCATGGATTTCGATTCTAGCGAAGAGGAAGACGTGGTCAGTGTGCTGATGTGCTCTGCCGTGATGTCAGCCCTGGCAGCGCGGAAGCCTCCGAAAAGAAAGCGACGCTGGTGGGTGCGCCCGTGCCTCCGTTCCCGAGAAGTGGCCGGCCACGCAAGCCGCCTCCTGCCTGAACTCCGCGCACATGACGAGGACTATTTTCGAGAGTAAGTTGTAAATTCTAGTTCGCGGTGTCTGGGAATCGGGCCATAATTTGTGTGGTTTCTTTTGCTGCTGTTTAGCTTCCTGCGAATGCCGCCCAGCACATTCAACACGTTGCTGGCACTGCTACGCCCCAGCATCACAAAGGAAGACACTAACTACAGGCCTGCAGATCTCGGCTCATGATCGCCTAGCCATGACCATCAGGTAAAATGCATGTCAGCTCAAGAATAGTATAAATCATGTGTGCGTATGTTTCGCATGTAAAGAAGCCACAACAGTGAATATTGATGTGAGGTCAAAGCAAGTCCGACGTTTCTTTCTTTTTATACACAAACCGCTTTAAGTGAACTTGATACGTTGCATTTCTTTTTTCATTAGGCAGGGGGAGATAATTATGGCACGAAATCTTGTTGCCTTCATGACGGAGCATGCATTGATTTCACAAGAAATGGCAAAGTTTGCGATTGGCGTGGTAGATAATAACATCTAAGCCCCTTGCACAGTTGAATTTGGGCAGTAATGTGCTATTATTTTTAAGAAACATTACTTTGCACCACTTAGAATACATGTGTTAAGAAATAATGCTAGCAAATACATTCGCAGTACAATTATTTCAGTTCGCGAAAGTTATCCTAGAACCACGGTGGAAAATGAGGCGACTGTATATTCCCATGTCTTAATGAAAAAGTATGTTTCATTGCCTTGACATGTTCTTGGCCACAGGAGAGACACAGCGAGACATGTCGTTTAACTTTCTGGTGGGCAGATCAACAACATGTGGCATTGTGTCAGAAGTGTGCGACGCTCTGTGGACTGTGTTGAAGCCGTTGTATCTTCAGCATCCGCAAGGGGCTGATGAATGGCTCAAGGTACGCCATAGTTATTTCACTAGGTGTTTCGTAAGAATGATTTTTAACATATTGCTTGTTTGTACTAATTTTTTTGGCATGCTTAATAAAAGAAACCACGTTAAACATTATTACCCAATGGCTGTTATGCTGCAGGTATCCACAGAGTTTGAGAAGCGCTGGAATATGCCACACTGCGTCGGGGCAATCGATGGAAAGCACGTGAGCATCGAGTGCCCAGCAATTTCAGGAACCCTTGATCACAACTACAAGGGTTCTTTCAGCAAATCACTACTTGCTGTCTGCGACGCACAATACAGGTGAGACTGGGTCCTTGCATCCCAATCTTTACTCAATGTTAGTAGAAGTGGCATTTCAAGAAAGTAAACATCCAGTTCTTTAAAGTCTCATGACAGGTTGCTATGTTTATAAAGTATTACGTAGCAGTAAAAATATCCACAGATGGTGAAACGTAGAAATACATGTGCATGAGCACACGCTGAATGTGTTGTGCATGTTGCACATTATTGGTGGCTATATGATGTACTGTAGAAAGAGTGTTCATCGCAATGAAATGTGCATATGGTGTCAATTGCAATTTCATACTTATTGCGTGTAAAGTTTTTTGCGATCGCGCCGTTTCTGTGCAGGTTCCTGTACGTGGAAATTGGCCACAGTGGCAGTGATAGTGACGGCGGAATTTTTTCTCGCTCCACTCTACAAAATGAGATCATCAGTGGGACCTTGGGGCTGCCACCGCCGAGGACTGTTGGGAGTGAGGGGCTTCTCCCGCACTTCCTTGTTGGCGATGAGGCCTTCCCGCTCAAGGATTACATGATGCGGCCATACCCACGACGGAGTAGGCGTACAGCATAGTACTGAATATATAATTTCTATCTGTTATGTTATTACCCTAAATCACAGATAAGGCTGTTTGACCAAGAAATGTCTCCTTGCGATGGGCTGTAGAGGTGAAGCCAAACTTTGCAGAAAACCTGTGAAATCAACCAAACGTGCATTTCTTTAAATGCGAATGGTGCTCAAAGGGAAGAAACGCAGCAACATTATAATACGTTACATATGTTATTTGCAGTGTTATTACGGCTCATTTGTGCACAGAATAAGGTTTCGAAAAAGAGAAGCTCTTTAGCGGCAGGCTTAGCATCGGAAAAGTGAGATGCTGTGCTGTGCAATGCACTGGGAATGTTTTGCTTTACATGCCGCTTTTTCCGTAGGGTATGACATACTGCATTGCATCAGTTCTACCGTGTTATAGTGGTACAATTTTATGAAAAGATTAACTGTGCATTTATTCTTACTTCATTGATTAATGTTTTTTTAGCACTGCATGAAGACTCACACGAGACGCACAAGCGGCGCGTTTTCAACTACCGCTTGAGCAGGGCCCGGCGAGTCATAGAAAACGCCTTTGGAATCCTGGCTCAACGGTGGAGAATTCTGCGGCGACCGTTTAAAGCAAAGACTGATAATATCAGCAGATATGTGGGGGCCTGTATAGTACTTCACAATTCTTTAATGAAAGAGTCGTCAGCCTCTTCTGCTGCATACTGCCCACCAGGTTCTGCTGACAGCGAAGGCTGGGAACGGCGACTTTCCCCTGGCAGCTGGAGGGATGAGGAACCAGCCGGAGGTGCCCTCTTGCCAACTAAGTCCAGTGGGTGCCACGCTGCTCGGTGCGTAGGTTACTTGTATTTCAAAAGATGTTTGTTGTTTAAAATTTCAAAGGTAGGCTAATTAAACCTGGCATATTATGTTTATAGGTATGCGAAAGAAGTTCGGGACAAGTTGGCACACCACTTCATCACAGCCGGCCAAGTTCCCTGGCAAGTTAAAGTGGTCACCAGTACTTGAACTGCACAAGGTGTGTTGTCAAAGTACTTTATTCATAACGAATACTTGCATTATACATAGGAATCTGTTCTGTAAAAAAATCACGAATGCATGTGGAAACAAGCTACGGGAGTGTCATACGAAGTTAATCCTTGAAATTAAAATATCACATACAGCTTACCTGCACACATACAAGTATTGCATTCCACCTATGTATTTGATAAAGGCACATGGGCATGACATATCACAATTGCACCTCCAACACAATGCAATGACTAGTAAAAAAAAAATTGAGCAGCTGCAGTAGCAGCATAATATATTCCTTTGTATTTCTGGCTGTGAGGTGATAATACAATTACGCAACTCACCACAGATTAATAAAGAAGGTTATTGAAAGGGACTGTTATAAAAAAATAGTTTTCGCAATACCAAAGAAAAATAAGAGGAAAATACAAAATTAGTCAACTTTTCCTCGGGACTAAGTTCATGTAAATGTGACCACCAAGTGCGATCACTTGGTGGTCACATTTACATGAACTGTGTCAAATTGTTGCATGGATTTCAATGAAATATGTAACATTACAGATGCAAGCACGTTCTAGCTTCCCTTGCATTCGAACATTCAATTTACAAATACAAAATGAGTACAACATGCAGATGTGCTTACATATAAAAATACATTTGCAAAGTTTACAAGAGTTCAGCACAGCAAAAAGGAAACTAGGAATCAAAGAATACCACCACAATTACTTAAAGGGCATCTGTTACAGAAACGTGTGTGGGCAATTGTGGTGCAGTATTGTACATATTAAGTAACATTATTACATGGACCTTATCGTTGAAGTAATTCTGATGCATTTCTGGTTTACTTTGTGCACTGTAATAATTTTACATTCTTCAGATGCCCCACCAGATGTACTTTACAGCAGTGTAAGGTTGTATTGCTAAGATAGAATGTAGGCAACATAATCCTCTGGCTGTAATTCTTTTTCTCTTGGTTGCAGCTTTTGTGAAACATTGTACTGGTACAGTGACATGTTGCTACCAGCAGTTAGTTGGGATCAACTTGGTTTCATCAAAGTTCACAAGATAAAAAAATACAGGGTCACTGCCGAGTTCGTATGTATTATTCCGACATGTTAGTGCGTACGTTACATAACTGGTGTTAGTGCTAAAGAATGGGTGCCAACAGAAGGGATGTGTAGTCTTGGGCGGTAGAAAATTATGTGGGATGATTGATTTAGGAAATTTGAAGGTGGAAATTGGAAACGGCTAGCGCGAGACGGGTAGTTGGAGATCGCATGAATAGGCCTTCATACTTCAGTGGACATGAAAATAGGCTTGTGGTGATGATGATGACTAGAATATGTTACAGCGACTGAGGTTTAATTGCTGTTGTTCCTATTTTCCACTTCCGCCTGATACATCATGGACTCCATCAGGTGCATCAGGTCTTGCGCGACATAAAGTGGCAGCGCCCTCAGGCGCGCATCGGTTCTCAATGCAAAATGTGAAATGGCATCTATTTTCTTTGTGGTTCTGTGCTCTCTTAGTGGAACTAGGTGATCCATACAGGCTTGCGCAAGAGCCTCGTGGCTTGCGCTCTCACCTGCATGGCTGTAGAGAAAGTGTGTCATCTTCAATGCATGAATATGCATGTTCAGTCGCACCCTTACTTGCTTTTTATTGCATTTGGTGGCATGCGTACCTTTGTTGCCTAAATGGTAAGTAACAGTTTTGTAGATTTATGTTCGGTAAACATTACACGTCTCTCACCTCGAATCTTCACTTTGTTTGCGATTCCTCGATGTCCTCGGGCTGCATGCAGTAAAGCGTAGTGAGTTAGATTGTGCAAAAAAAATCATTCTTATAGCCACTCCAAAGGGTATCGGATGGCTAGAAAATTTAAATATTTTTTCACATACCGTTTTGCTGGTGGCACCTCTACTGTTTTGTCAATTTGTTCTGTCGCATCTCTGCAAAAAGAACCACTATTTCAGCACAGCACGCAGTTAAGCGTAGCGTGGTATGGTGTACAAGAAGAACGCGAGTCCTTGCAACATTTTCGAAGCGTTGTTGCTTGCTGGAAAATTAAAATATTTGCTCACATCAGTGCTGGTAGTGTCGGTTCTGGCTCCTCTTGGATGTCTTCTCTGTAATAGATGATTGAACATCTTTGCGTCGTTAAGCGTAAACTCTCAAAAACAAGGTGCATTTCTCAGTGCTACATGCAAACTACATTTCATGCAGAAATCGACACAGCCGATTGTGTTAACAATATGTGCAATTTAAAGTTGTCTTTAAGCAGAACTGCAGGTCTCGATGTCCGCTGCCATGGTGTCCGAGGAAACCCCTGGTTGGACGCCATCTGTAGCTTCTGCTCGGCTGCAACGACCATGGAAAAGCACCGTTTTATATATCGCATTTCACATTCATACATGCATATGCCATTACCAGTGGTCAGCTGCCAACCTGTCATGCATGCCTACTCACCTCGCATTACGCACATGCTGTATTACAATAAGCGCTGTATGTTTCCGCTCACCGCCTAAGAAAAACAACATTCTCAATGTTTTCTGTTGGGCTACTCTTTCAGTTGCTCTGAATGGTTTTTTCATTTGTACTACTTTTTGACTTCTGCTTGCTTATAATTTTATGCCATTTTTGACTTTGTTTCATTTCTTAATATTCATACTATTATGTTACTTTTGTGCCCATTTCGAGTCATCTTTGTGCCGTTTATGTATTTGCATTGTACTGAGACTATTGCACCATTCGCTGATTTACTATTGCTATACTGTACTTATATATAGATATGCCGCTATCACCCATGCTCTTCGGTGCCTGAGAAGTACCATAAGTAAAAGAAATATGTAGTATCACATGTACCAGCATACAAACTACATTTTGAAACGTTGTGACTTACAACTTTTGCCCTCTTAAGTTCAATTTTTTACAGGTGTCGAGGTTTCACTTACAGATAGAGGTTGAAGTTACGATCACCAATTCCTTGGCTAAACCTACATTGTTTACCCCTACCTTAAATGTAGGCTTCATTTTATACGTTACCTTGATCGCGTGTCCTCCATGCTGCACAGCACCCTGAAAGAAGTTTACCGTGACAAACCTGATTACAGTGGCATGATCCAGCGTATTAAATGATTAGATCGTGCACATGTAAATGCCATGTCATGCAGGTATCCAAAGGCTACTGTAATTTTTGGCGACAAAATTTTTTTCAAGGTTTCGTCCGAGTGTGTTGTACAATGGCAAGGCTTATATAGCATCAAAACATGCGCGATAACGAAACCAATATAGGCGTTTTTTCCCCTTAGCACACTCTATGCCGCAGAAGTAGTGCCAGGGAGGTGCCTTACAACGCCTTGTAAACATTATTCATACACCGACGACGGTGACTCGGCAATGCTGCCGGCTGAAGTGGCTCTGACTAGTATAGCTGCCACAGAGAAAGATGCCTTCGATAGCTTCAAGAGAAGTCTAATAAGCGTTCCTTTTACACGCTGTGAGCAATGTTGACTGAACTTTCTTTGCTGCTAGTAGTAGGAATTCCTAAAAATATTTACATAAATTTAGTTAACACAAGTATAGCATTTTGAGATTACTGTGAAATCGTGCATATGTAACAGTGTTTCAGCATGCCAACCAATTAAAGTACAGTCTCACTCCGATGTGACTTGTAAATAAGTTCTTTATTTGAAATTTGCTAACAGTTCAACTTCTGACTATGCAGAGGTGTAACCTATTGTAATGGATATATGAAAATAATGATTTATGTTTGCGATAACTAAACATGTTACTTTGAGGCTACGGACATTTTGTCCATTGCCTGCCAGTGTAAACAGCATTTCAATGCATGCTGAGCATGCATGTCTCCTGCGAAACTTTCCTTTGCTTATGTGTTTGCAGGCATGACAATAAACTGTTTCATTTCGACAGCAAAATATACTTGCATCACAGGTTCCGACGCCACCTCGGTTAGCTCTAGCATGGCCTCGAAATGGGGCCATCTGATGGTGGGGACATCAACTGCCCCTGCACCACTGCGCTGCTTATCGCGAACCTCCTGTTGTTTTCTCTTAAAAATGTCTCGCAAGTTTTTAAATTTTTTTCTCTGCAAAGGTTCCTGCAAAATAAATAAGTAGTTGTAACTTGACACCAGCATGAAATCACACGAAATAAAATATGCTTCACAAAATGCCTCTCCTCTCGTTTTCTTTGTAGTGTGTTAGCCGCAACATTTCTTCACATTTTCACCAACGCTTACGTAAATCGCAGAAAACATTCAGGTATGTATAGCTGTGCATCCTCGCAATTTCTTTTTATAACAGCATGCGAACCGCCAGTGCAAATCGCACGTTGCCACGCTGTTTCCTTCACTCGTGAACGCAGTGTTCACCGCGAGGCTCCATCGTTCTAGCTTGTGCGCTGATAAGTTTTGTACGTCATTATTGCGCCGCTAATTTCCATACAGAAAAAAAAGAGGAACGGGGGGGGGGGGGGGGAGTTGCTGCGTCACAGCGGATATTTGTAAAGACCTTTCCAACAGATATAAGCACGTTAAAGCTGGCAGGAAGGGCGTGCGTGCACAAAATAAACGGGAAGCGATCATATATATACAGACAAGCTCTGGGCCGCGATTTTGTAGCGTTGCTTTTTCCGATGCAACTCTGCGCCCGTGGAATAACGTCCACCTGGCCACACACGGACGTTTCAAAAGCGGGACGGCATTATCATTGCAAAATGCATCACAACGCGCCTCTGCAACATTTCACATATAGTTGCAAACACGAAAGCATATAGCACTTTCGCTTGAGGTACTTACGTGAGATGCCGAACATGTTCCCGATCTCGGTCCATGCGACGTCCTTCTTGTTGCGGTCCTTAAATGATGGGTGCAGCTTGTTGTGTAGGTACGGATACTGCTTAACGGCCTCTATAAGTAGCTCCGCCGAATACCCAACAGCTTCCATGGCGGCGTGCACTTCGTATTTGCCGCGACGCGGGAGGAGGCCGGATGTAGAGACATGGACGATCACTTCCGGTGCGCCGCTGATTGGTTTATCAGTTTTTTGACCACGGTCGCGCGACTGAAAAATCGCGCAGTGAGCGACTGGACCAAAATGGTCGCTTTTCGAGAAAAGCGACCATTTGCGACCATTTGCGACTGGTCGCTTTGCGACCAACTTGGTCGCGCGACCACTGTCAGTCGCCGGTGTGAATGAGCCTTTATAGCACCGAAGGAGAGAATCCAGTATTCGCTCGAAGGTTGCAGGGGCAACTTTGAATTGGTAAAGTCCACCTGGTGTGACGAACGCAGTCTTTTCGTGGTCCATGGCATTAAACGGTAATCTGACAGTATTCGGATCGTAGGTCGATGGAGGAAAAGTACGTGGTGCCGTGGAGGCAGTCTAAAGCGTCATCGATTCTGGTCAGGGGGTATACGTCCTTGCATGTGATGTTGTTCAAGTGTCGGTAGTCAACAAAAAAGCACCAGCTGCCGTCTTTCTTTTATTGCGATAGCAATTATATGGACACTCCAAAGCGGATTTCTGCCGTCGGCATCGTCGTCGCCGTCGCCGTGAGGTTCCGTATGACGTCCACGGCGATGAAATCGTCGCCGCGCTCCGGACGCTGTATGTGCGGGTGAAAGGGCCCGAGGGACGCGCGCTTTCACGGGGAGGGAACGTACGTCGGAGAACAAACGCGCGTTCTGCGCCGTGCTCCCTGAAGGGCTGCAGAATTAAGCGTCTCTTTCCTCCTTTACAATCACCATTGTTTCACTCCTTCACAACCGTTGTTTGAGCAGCGCCATTGGCCGACACGGGCGACGTCTAGCGTCAGAACATGTTATGCCACCATTTTGGACTGTGCGCCTTGCGAGAGCAGGCCGGCCGCACATGGGTTGTGTGATCTTCGCCGCCCATTATTTCGATCGTTTTCTTCCGCTTCACTTGTCTTGTGCCGCTTGACTTGTTACATGTTTCACGTGCTCGCGTGAGCGCTCAGTGTAGTGTGCCATGGCAACAGCAAGCCCAGCCAGTGGATGTGGTGTTTCGTCGTCAATAGCGGCGGCAGCCGCGTCTGCTTCGTTGAGACCTGGCATAATCAGCTGTATATTTTATTGTTATTGCTGGGCCTATGTGACCGTATCGTAGATTGAATCTGATCACCATTACGTTTCGCGGTTGAGGGTTGCCTCACTTAGCGAAAGCAGGCGCGTACGTAGCTATCGGGCAATGCTTAGAACCAGGCGCCGGTGGCCCGACGACGTGTGTCAGTGGTTGGTAGATATGCGGTGGTTATCCATGCGCTTCGGACGCAACTGAACAGCTCAATCATGCAAAATATATTGGATCTGGTGCGGTGCAGGGTGCTTATAACCAAATGTCAAAGCATAAGCGTGGCGATTGAGCAGCGCGGTACCTGCAGCGAACCGACGCGCCACAGTGAACACAGATGGCAGCGCAACTGATACAGCCCAGGTGCTAGATTTTTATTTTTAGTATTTATTTATTTATACATACTGTCAATCCCAATAGAGATTACAACAGGACTTGTTATAAAGATATATTTGTTTACCTATTTTTTACGTTTGCTTACCTGGAATGGCTTTTCTTTCGAATGTCTGAATTTGGAACAAGCTTCGCTCATGGTGAACCTTAACGTAGATCGTGCGCGAAGTTTGCATTGAAGATATCGCGTACGGAAAGAATTGTTCGTGTGCGCTATCTCTGAAGCGAAATAAGCCAATAATATTGCAGCGTTGGGCCATCTCTGCTCTTTCTCTTGTTTCCCTTACACCGTCTCACTGTGATATGTGCATAATAAAGTAATGTCGAGTCTTAACAATTGTGGAATAAATACATATGCATATGATTGTGAACCACTACTGACCGTGAGTGAAAAGCGCTTAGTGGTCAGCGAAGCGGTCACTACACGCACGCAAGTATTTCACTTGATCAACTGTGCGAATAATTTATTTTTTTCGTTACTGTTATTCTTGCAAGCATGGTGCTATTGTCCGCGTACCCATGAATACCGTTTTTTGTTTTAGTTCTTACTTGCGCGGGTTCATTTAGCGCATTTCTACGCCACGCAGAGTTAGCGCATTACGGTTCCCGAACTCTAGCACTGGCGCTAGGCCACACTGATGAGGTTGACACGTTCGTTTTTGCATTATCTTGCTGCCCATGCACATAGACAACGCTCAAAGATGGGTGAGCTCGATGCCGCACCACACTGTTGAAGTTAATTACCTTTATGTGCAGGGCCGTGCAGGGTGCGTGTGAACGCAGAGACAATATTTTGGTGGACAAGGGTCTGCATACATCTTCCATAGGACACGATTTTTCTAGATCGTTGCGAAGTGTATTTACCGACTAGTTCTGTGCAGAGTGTTCCAATTTGTCTTATACCGGTGTCACACGGCTACTTTTGATAGCGATCGAGACCAATCTGGATCGGAATGTTCGACCGCGATTGGCTCCCTTCCGCAGATTGAGCAAAGAAGCCAATCGCGACCATGAAATTCGACCCATATCGAGCTCGATCACGATCAAAAGTGCGCCGTGTGACCCCCCTATTAGGCACTGAAATGAAGTCGTGTTTGAAAGCATAACAAATGTAGCCTCTGCCACTACATACGAGAAAATACATCGAAGAGCTGACAATTCTCGCAACCTATTGGGAAATGTGCCGGAAAAACTTTACCAAAATGCATTATTTTACTGATGTGTGCATTGGTTCACATTAGACTGAAATGCCAAGTCCTCAGGTGATGCAGGAAACCAGCGAAGCATGAACATACCACATCGCAGCAGTGGTCTCGCGGAGTGCTGTGTTGTGGACACACTTAGTCCCCAAAATCGTTATTTTCCGCTGGTTGTTTGTGCACCCACAAACTGCACAGTGCTGGCCTGTAGCCTTTTGATGAGTATGTATGCCATTATTTACGAGCGTAAGTAATTCATGACAAAAATAAACGGAAACATCGAAGGAAAGATACCACACCGCAATGCAAGCGCAAGGCAACCTCACAGTCCAGACCTAAAAGGCAACACTGACACATACTCTCCACGCCAGACCGTTGGAAGCGCCCACGTGAAAACGTCTATGGGGGTCTTGCGCTGGGGTCTTGCGCTGGAGTAGCGGCGTCTGGTGGCGGTGAAAAACGTCATCTGGGTAGTACCAGCTTGGATAGTATTGAGCCCTGGCTGTGGCGAAGCAGGTTTCTAGCCCGCGTTTTGCGTCGATTCGCACTTTTTTATGCGCTGTTTCTAGTGCGAAAAGGCTCGTCACTTAATTCTCACAGACCATGGCCAACAGGCTGAGAGCTGGCCGCAGCCTATAGTAATACGAAAACGGACTCTCCGTGTGCCGTGGGACGTAATGCTGGAAGCAGAAGACATCGGCGACACCGATCCAGAGAGACCTAGCTCAACCTCGAAAAAGCGTCACCGTCGTTACTGCTGCGTCGTGGGCTGCCATGAACAAGACGGCCTGAATCCCAACATCAGATTCTACCGTTTTTCTTCAAGGCCTCACGAAGTGGAGCGTCGGGCGCGTTGGATAACTGCAGTTCGTCGCGCTGGGTAAGCGAAATGGAAGACCAACATAGCAGCAGGCATGGCTGGTGATTCACGATTCGAGACCCGGCCTCAGCGACAATTAACAATTCGATCGGTGCGAAGTGGTGAAGTGACCAGGTGTGTGCAAATGACCACAAATGGTCGGGCTGATTCGGTGACAGTTCACTACCCCACTACGAGCAGCACAGGTTAGAGAGTTGAATGTGCTCATCCTTGACCTCAAGCCAGCACGTTGAGGCAGCACAGCAAGGTAGTATTGATTACAGCACATCGATGTTCGAGCGCTGTCATTAAAAGGTACATCAAGCGAGCAGCGCACGAGCTCGCGCTGCAGTGCGATTCGCACGTACGTACGTTACTGCGAGCTTATATGCATTGCATAAGTTATTTATCAATTGCTAAAGGGACAGATGGCCGCTACTACAGCGCAGGCATAATTATTTGTCTAGAGGCATGCAGTCAACAAAGATTGCAGGAGACCCGCAGTTTCGCGGCATGTCGAAAGACCGCTGCCGTCGCGGCGCGTACCGCCGTGCGCTCGAGCAGTTCCGTACACATGTCTGCTTATCGCTGCTGTGAATTCATTTATAGAAAGCATTTCCTCGCGTTTGTGCGCCTGAATCTAGCAGCGTCATGGTGCATGGTGCATAGCGTATGGTGCATCATATGGTGCATAGCGAATAACCACCTTACCTGAAGTTCAACTTCGCAGGTGCGTGAGTCGCTTCACTTGCGATTGACACCGCGCTGAAACTTCGCCGCTTATTTCTTGAACGGCGTACACGTATTCGACGTTCCATAATTTCTTGCCTTTACGCAGCATGCCACCCATGGAAAAATCTTCGGCGCCCGATATTCGCTGCAAGGCCTGGGACAACACAACCGAAAGTGGCGGGTCCATATTGTAAACGTGCTTCCCGAAGCAGACGACCGAGCTTGGTACTACCCAGTTTCGGATTCAGGGCGCTTTTTAGCACCATTTTTGCAGCGCCCCCTGGGCAACGAAAGAGCCCCATAGAGAGCAAACGCGACTTTTTCCGTCGCGCGAAAGGCCGTGGGGGGACGGGAGGGAGGGAGGGAGGGGAGGCGATGTTTAGTTGCGGCACCAAATGCGTATTTATATAAAAACGTTGCGAGGCGAGAAGGTGGGTAAGATTTCCGACGCAGCTCGACGAGTGTCCCATTCTGATCTTGTCGAAAACCTCCGAGCCGCCCCCAGAGGCGCCGGCAACAGTCACCAACGCCGCGCGCGTTCAGTGCGAACGCGGGCAAAACGCCGACGGCGTCGACAACAGTTATGCGCGTTGCTGGTGCTGCTGCATGTCCAAGTTTATACAGCTGATAAAACTACTATCCTTACTGCGTATATCTCTCTACTAATTTGCTATCGCAATTCATGCTTCAGTGCGATTGATGCTTCACTGCGTCAATTAAGGCAGTCAAACTCATGACATTTGGCGGGAGAAAAGAAATAATAAGAAGTAACAACGCATTCGAATGAGAATGTCAAGTAATTTCATGAATGTCTCTTGAGCGCGCAGGCTTTCGCCTTCACCCTCTTTGGCGTATGCTTAAGTGACTGTCATGTTTTCGGGTTGCCATGAAGGAATAGACCGGCCATTTTCCGTGTAAGTGGCAACGTTCTTGTTCAGGAGCTGCGCTCGGGCTGCAAGCAGCTCTTCTGTCCATTGCCTTGCGTACGGCGCTCATAAAGCTCTACAGGAAGCCGTTGCGAAAAGGGTCCCACGTCTTAAAGGGCCCCTAAACCACTTCGGATATGTTTTGAATATTTCTAAAGACGCTCATCGAGTTCATAATACCGTCCCGAGCAACGATGCCAAACGCTGCAGCGCTACGCGCCGTGGGCGCGCCACACACAAAAAAAAGTTGCAGTGGCTTAGCTCGGCTATGCCACGATATACGTAGCGTTAGCAAAGGTTCAGCTGATTATTCTTAGCTTTCCTGGTTGTCTAGATTGTCAAGGATTAGCTTGATTGTCATGCTTACTGCTGCTCCAATGACACACACGCGGTATACGCATTATGTGGCACATGTATATTTATTTTTGCTCAACGTCACGTTGCTCTCCGTTCTTCTGCGCTGTTGAGCAGCATTTGCGCTCTCCTTCTCCATAGCTATACCACACTGGCAAACGCCAGTCAGAAGCGCAGCGGCTCCAGCGCAGTGTCAGACGGCGACAGCACAGCGAGCGAGCGCCGGCGCCAGTGCGTCTACCACAGCTACGACGTCACTCCTCTGGAATGCGCAGACCGGCGGCGGTGAGTCGCGCGCGGCGGCGATGGAGTGCGCGAGAGGTGCCGGCTCCGGTGGCTCCGGTGCGCAAGCCGTGTGACATCACTGATCCTTGCGCATGCGCAGCACGGCTCTTCATGTGCCGCGCGAAACGGGTTTGGCTAGGCCAGTGTAGCTAACGCTACAAAAACAATGCCGTCCTCCTCTCCTGGCCTTTCCGATAACCCCAGCTGTCATCACGATGCCAGCAGGGTGCATCTGGTGCTGTCAACAGCGGTTAGGGCGCCCATTGGTCCAACAAGTACCTACGATTTCCGGTTTGTCTGCTAGCAGGTACGCGCGCTCCCTGCTCTTCCTCGTGGTGTTGCTCGCTTGTGAGCCCTTGCGAATCGGTAATTACAGCCCGCAACGCAAGTGCCAAATCGCTCGCGTTCCATCCAACACAATCGTGCTTACCGGTCTGATTAGCTGCGCGAACAGAGTGCGACAGTGTTGGCCTTTCTAGACGTGCGCGCAACACAGGGTCCATAGCGGCACGCTTCGCATGAGCACGGGACGGCACAGCAGCCACAGCGGGTAGCCACAGCGGGTAGCACTTTACCGGCACGGTAACTCGCCGCATGCCGTTTGCCATTCGCGGGCCGCCCATCGACAGCGGTTTTGCTCGCGAACGGCGAGATTCCCTTGCCGTACGTAGAGAGGATGAGACCGGGACTCATTTGTGCGGCAGCCTCACCGCCGCTGATCGCTCGACGGCACCGCGATATCGTCGCTAGGCCTTTTCCGGTTCTCTACAAAGCTAAAGCGGACGGCGCTTCGAAATGAATTACCGACGTTCACAAGCCGCAATATATTCTTATCGTTGTTATCGCTCTTCGCAATAATTGTACACAAAGAACAAAAATACGCTGATATTAGCGGTACCGTCGGCTGCGATGCGAGCACAGCCGAGCCGGTCGTCTCTCGTCGGTAGCCGTGCACTGCAGCTGAGCTGCAGCCGATGTTTTCGTCGCCGGTGGCGGAGGCGCGCAGCTTCGTGGTCGTCGATTTGCCCGTTGATCGTGCTGCGGGCTGGGCGGCGGCCGAATTGATGGACACCTGTTGCGCGGCAGACGTTCTACGGCACTGGAGGCCAGTTCGCCATCGGTATATTTGTCGCTAGCGTGGACGTGCCTTAACCGGAAATGGACAGCTCGTTGGCGATGACGTATTTCACGTGACATTTGGAGGAACACTCGGCGAGGAGGAGAGACCAGCCGACGAGGAGAGTAGCGAAAGAAAGAGCGAAACGAGCGAGGGCCGTGTTTCGATCATCAAACGCGTGTAACTAAAGAACAGCTCAAGCTGATCGACAGATCTCCCAAGATGGCAAAGGCCACAGGGGCCCTGGACTGAGGGCTCCACCTACGCCGGGAAACCTCCTTTGTGAAAATAAAGTTTTTCATTCATTCCGCTATTACGGCATCATTTCGAAAAATTCTTGTGGCTACATGTTCGTTGTAGACTCGTGCACACCTGCAACACCACAACTAAATTTCGACCTCTGGGTGGTCTAGGGGCCCTTTAAAGGTCGACTATCGCGTCTCAAACCAGGTCCTCATGGCATCTTCTAAGGAGAAGTATAGATGGCACAACTTGTCCTGAGAGGTCAGTCAAATACGTCTCGCGAGCCCTAGGCTATGGCGGCAGCCTTGGCTCCGGCGGAAACGGAGGGCGATATCATCTGCCCCAACACAGCTGAGAATATCTTTGTGGTTTGCACGCCTGCACAAGAAGAACGCAGATGCCTACGCAGGGATTCAACAAGTTCGGCTGAGCGAAGGAACGTACGAGGTGTCGGCTTACTTAGCCGCCCCGGACTCCACGTGCAAGGGAGTCATACGAGGAGTCGACTTCGACAGCAACGACGCCCAACTCCAAACGATGATCGTTAATCCCCAAAAGCCAGGGGCCCTGGAGGTTCGAAGAATCAAGACCACTACAACGGTTGTCGTGCTGTTCGACGACATGAAAGTGCCAAACTACGTGTTGTGTGGCGCCAACATGTTTCGCAACACGTTGTACAGACGGCAAACGTATGTTTGTTACGGGTGTGGAGGCCTCGGCCATCGAGCGGATGTTTGCCCAAACCCAAACAACACGGCGTGCCGAAGCTGCGGAACAACATCTCCAGTGGAGGGACATCAGTGCATCCCAAAATGTTCATTGTGCGGTGGACAATATCCTACAGCTGACAAAAAATGTAAGGAGCGTTTCCAAGTGCCCTACATTGTCAGACAAAGGAGGCGGCGGTGCCGAAGGCGCGCCAAGAAGAGAAGACACAGGCTGGCTCGCGAGAGCCGATCACGTAATTCCAGCGTGTCATGTGCGCCAAGACAGGGGCGCTCCGTCACACCAGCTGCTCGTCGACGCAGTCACTCCAGGGGGCGCTCCCGTTCCAGGGGGTGCTCCAACTCCCAGGTGCGGATCCAGGAGGAGCCTACCTGGGCGGATCGAGTCAAGCCACCGACAACGACACAGAAAAAGGTAACGCAGGATAGCATTGCCAGAGCAAAGGGAGGACCCGAAGGTCGCTTTTTTCTTACAAGCAAATGCTCGTCTAAAGGCGGAAATGCAGCAAATGAGGGCCGACTTCGATGCTTTTCGAAAGGCGAACACCCAACAAAATGTTAGTGTTCAGGAACCTTCCATCCAGAAGTAAGGGTCGCAGGCTAACAAGACGAAACGCAAGGCCCCTCTTCCGCTGGACGAGTCGGATTCCATGGACACCGAGTCTAGTTATGAAATTCATGAGAATACACAGAAGTCAGTGAAGGAAATTATGGAGAGTATTAGCATGCTCAACCTGAGAATGGGGGTGGTCGAGATAAAGCTAGCTATCGTGGGTAAACCAAACGCCACGAACCAGGGTCCTGTACGGACCATGTCGGGCACGGATGATAGTAGCGCCCCTAGGGAGCTCCTATAGTAATACAGGCACCATGGCGGGGAATACTAATAAATTGGTAGTTTGGCAGTAGAATTGCGCCAGTTTCCAAAGGCGTAAGGCTCCACTACAACAGTATATTAAAACACAGGTGGTCAAACCGCATGTATTATTATTACAGGAAACTTTGTGTGAGTCTCCGTCCTTGACGGGCTATCAAGCCTTTGCAGGGCGGGATGAAAACAAACGAGGGATAGCCACGCTCGTTAGTAATAAATGCTCTTTCCAGGAGCATAGAATACAACTAGCCAGATCCAGGGATGAGGCACTCCTCGTAAAAATCATACCCAATAGCTGGCTTAAGCAGAGCGTCTATATACTCAATGTATACAGCCCACCATAACAGCAGAGGCAGAGTTTTCACTCCATCTTAGCTAAAATATCTTCTTTAGCTAGAGGTTCCCCGTTAACCGTGGCGGGAGATTTTAATGACCCACACACTGTATGGGGTTACACAAGGCAAACAGCGAAAGGAATTGATCTCGTTCGACCGGCGGACAATTGCGCCCTGGA
The DNA here is from genome assembly GCF_013339745.2 of Dermacentor silvarum. Lineage (NCBI taxonomy): Eukaryota > Metazoa > Arthropoda > Arachnida > Ixodida > Ixodidae > Dermacentor > Dermacentor silvarum. Next base: position 1,860,898 of record NC_051159.1, read on the forward strand.
ATTTATCACGGACCCACTGTTCCCCACACGGATAGGGACGTCCGTAGCACGGGATACGACACAGGACTTGACATTCGTTAAGAACATAACCGAGGTGGCGTGGCAAAATCTTCAGGAAAGCTTGGGTAGTGACCACTTTGTCATAACTATCTCTGTCAAGGTCAAAGCCGCGCCTCCCAGGGAGTTTCGAGTCACCGATTGGGATGTTTTCCGTAAAATCAGGAGAGAGGACACCGAAGAATACGGCAGCCTAGGCGACTTATTCGAAAGACTAAAGAAAGATTCCGAGCAGGCTATTAAGGTGATCAGCACGGAGGTTGAGGTCCCAAGAATGGATTCACATTTGGGGCACCATCTGGAGGCCAAAAGCTCCATTCAGGCACGTTGAAAACACAGAGACTGAACCACAGACTCCGGAAGAAAATAGCGGAACTCAATAGAGAGATTGAAGAGTACTGCGCAGAACTAGCTAAGCAACAATGGAGTGAGGTTTGCTAAGCGGTGGATGGGCGAATGCGCACGGGAGGAAAGTGGAACCTCCTTAAACATTTGCTTGACGACTCGCAGGCAAAAAGTAACCAAAGACTTGCAATCGATAGGATAGTGCGGAAGCACAAAGAGAAGGGAGGTTCAGAGACGGCCCTCATCATGGAGCTGGCTAATCGATATCTCCCGATGGGTCCGGCTGGTCATCGGGACTATCCAAGCTACCGGGGGGAAGAGGTGGGGGAGCTGGACGTCCCCTTTACAGAGGCTGAGATCATGAGAGGTATTACATAACCTTAATGGCCGCTCGGCCTCCGGGCCGGATGATATTTCCAACAGCCTCCTTCGCAACCTGGATGATAAGTCCATCACGAAATTGACGGAAGAAATCAACAGGATATGGGAATCGAGCACGGTTCCTGAGTCTTGGAAGACTGCTTCGGTGGTCCTCATTCCTAAGCCAGGGAAACCTCTAGCTCCGGAAAACCTGCGCCCGATCTCGCTCACCTTGTTGTATATCCTCCATTTTGAAGCCAAAGCATACCCACGCGGGGGGCCGCCGACGATGTGGCGAGGAGGACTCCCCCACCTAAGACGACACTGCTGAGGTCGCTTAGGCAGAAGCGCCGGACACTTGACACACATGAAGTGCGTGCAAATTGCTGGCGAGCGCGTTCTACGAACAGCGACAAGCGATGCGGTGGTGCCCTTCAGGTTTGGAGCGGGTTGCTTGCACGTGCGGGGTGCAAGAAAGCCTGTTTGGCACAGTGAAATTGTGATTTCCCTTTCTCTCTACTCTCTCCCTTTTCCTTACCTTATATTCAGAATAATTCAGTCCTCTAGATGCGTTCAAAACGAACGGACGTCTGTCGTTTTTCATAAGTTAAAAAGTCTCCGTCTCTTAATCTACAACACACCTCTTGTGCGGGTAAAGTTGCAGAATCCGCTATTCACAATAGGATTTCAAAGTATATCGAGTGCCGGGAAATATTTCCTTAGAATATAGTAGGCTTCAGATCCGCACTCTCCACACAAGATGTGATGCTTCTCATCAAACGCCAAATTATCGAACGCAGGACTAGAGATATTAAGGGAATACTCGCCCTGGATCTGGCTAAAGCATTTGACAATATCTCACATAGATTATACTTGAGGCGATCTCGGAGATAAATTTGGGACGGAGATTCCACACTTATGTTAGATCCTTTCTTAAGGATACAGTTGCTACCATCAAAATTGGGCAAATTAAATCTGATGAGTTTGAATTGGGGGCAAGCGGGACCTCGCAAGGGTCAGTAATATCCCCTCTCTTATTTATTATTGCCATGAGGGGACTCTCGGAGCGCCTATCCTCCGTGCAAAACATTGGCCATGCCTTATACGCCGGCGACATCACGATTTGGTGTCCAGGTGGATCAGACGTGGACGTTGAACAGGCGCTACAAGAAGTACTAAATGCAACGGAAGAATTCCTAACTGAAACAGGGTTCAGCCTCTCACCTACAAAGTCTGAGTTATTGCTGTACAGGCTGAGGGCGTTAGGGGTTTGGTTCTGATGAACAGATACTTATTGCCTTACACACGATGGATGGTCAGGCTATTCCTCGACTCAACTCGAGCAGGATATTGGGCCTGTTACTGGACGCCAGAGGCTGTAATGCAAAGACAATCACCCACATCACCTCCAAAACGGAGAGTATGCTCCGGCTCATCTCTAGAGTCTCGAATCGAAAAGGGGGACTCGGAGAGGACAATCTTCTCAGGATGTATCACGCGTTCCTGATGAGTCACATTATTTATGTGGAATCTGTCCTAAATTGGACTAAGACAGAAAGGAATAAAATAGACACGCTCATGCGCAAGAGAATTAAAAGAGTGCTGGGATTACCAGTAACCACTAGTACAGAGAAGCTTATGCAGCTGGGCATGCATAATACCGTCTCGGAGGTGATAGAGGCCCAAAGAACAGCACAAATTGTCAGGCTATCTACATCCAAAGCCGGCAGACGTTTACTAGACTCAGTCAACTTATCTCCAAGCCTGATTAACGACCATGAAGAATTACTCTCGGAAACAATCCGGGCGTCATTCGTTATTAGTCCTTTTCTAGGAATGTTCACCCACAGTATAACATTGGGCGACGCAAGGCTCGCGCCCGGGCTATATTAAGGACAGTCGCACATAGCCCAAGCTTGGCAGCATTCGTAGATGCGGCCCAATATGGACAGACCAGCAACTTTGTTTCGGCAGTAGTTGTTATGAACGGTACACTCATCAACGTGGCTTCTTTCCGTCATATCTCCATCGATGTTGCAGAACAGATAGCCATAGCTTTGGCAATGAGTCACCCTGTGCGTCCCAATATATTGTTACGAGGCATTGCGTATGAGCCTGCCACTAAAGGACCGCTGTGCTACGCGAAGAGGAAGAAGACGGGACATGCCGCGTGAGATGCTGTCAGCCATTCTCTGGTAGCAGCAGCCTGTGAATATTGTCTCTCCCGTGTACTTCTGAATCCCCGTGACAATTTGGTGGAGGTGCGGGGTACCAGAAGAAGCGCTGTACAACGGAGCTCCGCAGTGGTCGTCGAGTCGGGGTCATCATTATGACAGACGAGACCATGACCACATCGCCTGCGCCGGCCAGTGCGACGCCTGCACCAGCGCCGATCACAACGTCAACGATCGTCGTTACGCATCCTAAAGACCCGGGAACGTTCTGCGGTACGGATGAAGTTGACGTCACGTCGAAGATGGGATTGGCAATTATGAACGCATCAGTGAGGTAAATCGTTGGGACCCGACGATGATGCTGGCCAACGTGCTGTTTTACCTCAAAGGAACGGCAAAGGTGTGGTTCGACAACCATGAGGCAGAGATTGGAAGTTGGGACACTTTCAAAACAAAACTTAGTGCCTTGTTTGGGAAGCCCATGGGTCGAAAGGCGGCCGCAACGCAAGAGCAATTCATCCGCGCTCAGACGTCCACTGAATCATACATATCAAACATTCAGGACGCCTTGGCTCTTTGCCGTAAAGTGGACATGGACATGACGGAGTCTGACAAGGTTGGTCACGTACTAAAGGGAATCGCAGACGATGCGTTCAACCTATTACTGTGCCGAAATTGTGCGACCGTCGACGCAATTATTGAAGAATGCAGGCGTTTTGAGCAGGCCAAAAGTCGGCGTATTGCGAGGTCATTCGCTCGGCTACCGAACACCGCCCCGACGTCATCATGCGAAAACGGACAGGCCTCTCGTCTGCAGTCATCGCCGCCATCGGAAATTACACGAATGGATCCGTCGGGAAATCGAAGGAATTGCTCCTGCTCTCCCCAACAACGGCCATGGCGATTTTCACGTGCCAGCCGTTTCCCTGGTCCAGTCCATTGTGCAGGAGGAACTCGGCAACTTGGGTTTCGCCGTTTGCACCGTTGCTCAGTCTCGAACAACTGACTTTCGCCCTTGGTCGCCGCCTCGCCCGAGATCACCGCCCCAGGAACAACGGTTTTATCCGCGCTCTCGTAATCCGACTGAATGGCGGACGGCAGATGACCGGCCGATATGCTTCCACTGCCGCCATATCCGGTCACGTCGCGCGCCATTGTAACAGCCGTTGGGTGTCGCCGTTAAACCGGGATGACACTGCTAGCCGCACCGACAACTGCCGCCGTTTTCAGCCCGCTCAGCCATACCAACCACGCAACACTGATAGCTATCGCCGCTTCCAGCCTTTTGAGCCGTACAACGTCGATGTCACCCCTACGCCGCACAGCCGTTCCCCGTCGCCCCAAGGTCACCAGTCCCGTTCGCCACCAGCGCGTCGGCCGTCGTCTCCTTCGCCTCTACGACGACGTCCGACATCGCCGCTCAACCTTCAACAGGGAAACTAAAGGAGGCAGCTCTTAGAGGTGACGCTGCATCTTCGACTTCCACCTCAAATCCTCTCCTCGTATTAACGACGCGACGAAACTTGATCGACGTTGACGTTGACGGCTTAACTGTTCCCGCACTCGTCGATAGTGGGGCACAAATATCCGTGATGAGTAATCAGCTTCGTCGCCGCCTCAAGAAAGTACTTACCCCCGCCGCTACTGGTATTATTCGCGTCGCTGATGGAAAAAGTCCCGCAGTCATCGGAATGTGCACAGCTCGCATCACCATCGCCGGTCACCATATATCTGTTTTGTTTACTGTACTCGAGCAATGCCCCAACGACGTCATTCTCGGACTCGATTTCTTGTCGGCCCATGCCGCTCTCTTTGACTGTGCAAGCGGCGTCCTTCAACTTGAACATCCTCAACTGGCAGATGTTCCAGATTTACCGTCACACCGCTTATGCTCTGTGGATTATGTTCGGTTGTCACCGCAAACCGCCACGTGTGTTGCCTTGACGACGGCATCACCAGTTCCAGACGGCAACTACATAGTGTCTCCGTTAGTTGAAGTACTGTTGACCAAAAATATTGCTGTGCCGCACACTCACGTTGTTCCTCAGGACCAAATAAAGTTCATGTCTGTCTGTCTGTGTGTCTCTCCTGAGAGTTCCAGTTGTTGATCGTCACGACTGTTTCTTATGTGTCCAGATAGCTTTCGGGGTGTTTTCCAATGATCCACGGAGAGTCGGTGGCTTTCAGGCTTGTTTCAGCACGATCGGAGACACGGGTGCTGTCAATACGACTTTTGAATTGGCCTTGATCTTTCTGAAAGTTTCCGGCAAAAGTCCTTGATCCGGCGGCAATTTTTGCAGCCTGCGGCTAGCTCGATGGTCCGTGGAGTCGTTAACGATTCCTTCTCGGCTTGGGCTTGCAGGGAGTGTCCGTGACACAATAGACAGCTTTAGCAGAGCGCCGCTTACGCTCCGCTCCGCTCAGATTTCACGCTCTGAGATACTGCAGGGAACTGCGTAGATTTCGCATTTGATAAGCGCGTCTTGCCGAGACGCGAGCGACGCGCTATCAAGTCGGCTGCAAAACGACGAAGAGGCCAAGTAGACACGCTGTCACGCTCCGCTCAGTCGGCTTTGATGCGGTCTTCGTTCCGCTGCCGGTATGAGCGTTGTGCGCAAGGGCAATAGCGTACCCGCTAAGCGGTTGTGTGGCTTTTGCTAGCATATGCCGGTCTGAGCGGAGTGGACAGCAAGCGCTCAGCTAAAACACTCTAATGAAGCACCTCCCTCAGATGTCACGTTGTAGTGACAATCAAGAACACACAAATAAAAACTGTGAATGACGAAAATAATACTCTATTGGGTGAACCTGTGCCTGGAAAAACAGGCTACGCTCATAGCACAGCCATAGCGGCGTGCACAGCCGGCGATCACCGGAATTTCATCCGAGGGTCAAATGCGTCGGCTTTTAAACATGACTCGTCAAATCTTGCAGCGTAACCGCTGGTGCCCGAGTGCCTTCCAGAAAGTACTACACAATTTCTGTCGCACATACAATCTGATACACGAAGTTTAGTGATATCATACGCAATTGACAGATAGAATAAATGATAACCTTCCAGTAAGTTCCAAATCAGGCAGGCGCGTCTTGCGCTGAGCGATAACGTTAAGTTATCGGGTTAAATACAGCCCCCGGAGAAAGGATAAATAAGTACACGTGTCAATATACACGTGGTATTATAGTCGATAGTTGAGACGGTTGATTCGATATAAAACGGACAGCTTGACAAATTGCTACAACCTCTGCGGGCGTGGGTGTAATTTGGTGGTCGAGTCGGAAGAGCTTACAGATCGTCCAATTCAGTATTACAAATGCTGCTGTTTGAAGTAGTTCACTGATCCACCACACTGATCCGTCAGTATATATACGCATAGAAGCGGCATATTTTGTAGAAATATGGGATAGGACAAAGTGCCTTAGGCGACATGAGGGCGTATGCGTTTCTTTAGCTCCCGAAATAGAGAGGTACACCACAGGTCTTGATAAAGTCCATGCTGGTACGCTCGCTACTTTGGCCGGAGAAAAAGCTGATGCAATGGCGCTCTCACGATGTAAGAGAGATTGAGAAAAAGAGCTCTCTGGGCGTGAAATGTGAATCGTCGAAAGGGGGTTACGATCCTGGCGGATCAACATTCGAAGATGCACTTTTAGAGGTTTGAAAGAGCGGTAAACGGCTGTTGGGCAACCGCGTGCTTCCGCAACCGTGACTTTGATTGAGGTGAAGCGTGGCACACTTATTGGCAATGCTTGAGCTTGCAAGCTGTCCAATATACGCAAGCAGGAAGGACGAATATTAACGCGATAGCGTTAAGGGTCCCATGGCGCAGAAAATCCAGTGTTGGCGCCGTTGTCTGTTAAAGAAAAAATGACCGCATATCCACGAACTGAATGTTGATGAGTGGGCGAACGAAGCACCGGGGGATCATTCGGGTAACCGTGAAGCCCCCGTATACGTATATACATATTTGTATATATATGTACGCATATATACTGTACACATGTACACATATATAATTACATATAATTATATATACATATACTTATATATGTACATATAATTAAATATGCACAAGGGCTATATAATTATATGTACACATACAATTATATAGCCCTTGTGCACCGCAGCGCCTCTAGCGGTCTCCATGCAAACCAGAGCTACGGGCGGATAACGGACGACGAGGGACAAGGCTCGGCCCAAAGGTGCTTCGCCCCTAAAATCATCTCGCACCACGCATTCTGAACCACACAGGCCCACCACGTGACGCATAGGCATTATTGAACTAATTTAATTCCGCAAAATAAAATGCGCCGAAAATTCCTAAAGTAAGGCTTACACACAGCCTACAGAAATCATAGCATAAGATTGTAATTTGAATATGCGAGAAAGCACAATTCTGTTATGCGGAAACTCAAACAAAAACCCATTTTCCAGCTGCCGTTTGAGGTCTCTCTTAGTGGGAAGCGGCGCGCCCCACGCGGTTCCTTGCAACACCATCCATATGACGCTCGCCCCCGCGCATCCGCGGCAGCGGCGGATCCCGCCATGTTGGGGAAATAAAAAAAAAAAAGCACCAGAAAACTCGCCTTCGTGCATAGTGTTCACCGGCAGCGTTTGCAGATAAACATTACGGTTACATAAGCTGCAGTTGCAGGGAAGCGTGACAAGCAGTCAGGGAACTTTGAATGCTATCGCGTTCGACTCTTAAAGGCGAAGCTTAAGCATCCTCTAATTTTTCTGTTTTTTTTTGTCATGACCTGTAAGCTGTATCGTAGGTAGCCTAGGAAAAGTGCCTCATACAGTTGGAGCAATCATCGCTCTGACGGGCCCCATTTCGTTCCTGCAACGTATTTAGGCATGTGTATGACGCGGTCTAACTTAGACTTGAGCATTGCCACGTGCTTAGACCAGGAAATGTTTCGGTCAATAATAGCACCTAAGAATCCGCGATGCATTACATATGGTATAGGCGTGCCGTCAATTGTAATCTGATATCGGTACATCGCTTTGAGCGTAAATGCAAGCGCTGCTCACTTGGAAGTCGTCAATTGCAGACTTCGCAGGTGCAATTACCTTCGAGTTGCATACACTGCACGTTGCACTCTTGCACGAAGTTGCCGTCATGAAACACCTGAAGTCCATATGCAAATACGGGTACTTTATCAGCAAGTCCACTGAGGGTTATATTGAAAAGCGTGGCCTCCTTGTAGTACGCCTCCTTGAGCAATGGCGCGGCCAACTTGAAGGAGAGTTGTCTCCCCATGCGTCGTGGTAATAAACATGGTACGGCCCGTAAGGTAGTTCGTGATTCATTGAAACATTCTGCCTCCAACGCCTAGTCAGGCCTCGGAAACTCCGCTGGTTTTTTGTCCACGCGAATTGCAGCGCCATCCATGAGATGGATGCGAAACCTAAATTGCTTTTTCCTTTTTTTTTTCTTTTCAACCCTCTCTCAACTTTGTCGTTTCTCTCTCGCCTTCAACTATCGGCGGCGCGGCTGGCGCGGCCCGCACTCGTCGTCGGCCCTGCTGATAACGGCCAAAACGGCCGCAATTTCTTTTTCTGGCTATATGCAGTCACTTTTGCGGTTTTCGCCTTCCGCGCTAGCAGTGTGGTCCGTGTGGTACCCTACCGTTGCGTGTTTGTAGGCTTTTCCCAGCACTGTCTTGCAGCTGTCGCTGTTCGTGTTTGGTTCAATGGTGTGCGAACACATCAAGACGAAGTGAGCCATGCGACGTGAAATTCTACCGCATGCATAAAGACAACAGGTGAGCACTGTGCAGTTTACTTCCCGGTTTTTATTTGTGATAGTAATTCTGCGCAGTCGTACATGGCTGTCCGGTGGTGAGGCAGCAGCTAGCTGATTTTAAAACACCACAATGATGGAGTAAATCGTTATGTCAACAAGGCAGTGAACATAAAGCTCTTTATAAATATAGTACCACCTGTGCGTATCGCAAGGAACACGTGCGTAGGTGTGCGCTTTGCACGTATTTCTAGCTAATTGGTCGCCATCGTTTAAAAAGGCGTTTCTTAGAATTAAGGTTGACATATCATAACTAGTACTCTGCCGCGACGCGAAACGAGCTCAGTTTTGTATATTCCAACTGCAATGTTACAATTTATGATCTTCACTGTTCTTCAGGATGGAAGCGTTTTTAACCTACGCTGGAAAGATGGACCTAATGGGTTTGCCCAGAGACAAGGTCACCAACCGGAGAATATGCTCGGTGCACTTCACGGAGGTGAATTTTATGTACCGAGCGAGAAGCAGGCCGTGAGAAGCTATTCTGCGAATTGGCCATTAGAGCAACTACAATAAATGTTTTTACATGTGCGTACGTGAAACACCATCCGCGTTTTCTTGCATTCTATAGTGTGTTGCACTGTCTTCTCTAATTGTGGTTTTCGCAAACGAACACAATAAAGTGATTCCAAAGAACTGTTGTGTTTAAGTGGAATTATTTTTAATGCAATTTGGGCACATGCTTGCTTGATTGCAATAATGAACGCGACTGCGTACATGAAAACGTAAAAAGAATCCACTGCGCACAAGCACGCAGCACGAGTGGTCAATATACCATGTGTCTCCAAATCGTTACACCAAGATGTTGAGGACAGAGGGCTTCTGGACACCAACACAAAGTCCAAGATATACTACTTAATGATGGACTTCAGAGAAATGTGGGAGAACCGTCATTACTGAGAGCTAAATTTTTTTGAAGTATTAAGTTGACCATGCCCTTATGCATCCTATTCGTTGCAGCGCTACGCCATAATAGGTAGCAGGTGTTAAAATTTCCAATGATTATGTGCTGTCCAGGGCACATTTTGATAAGAGAATTAAGGTATAGGCAGACAAAACTCTTTTTCGGCGGTATGTAGACTGCAATGATTGAAAATACTAGCTGTTTATGGTTCACGGTCGCACACATCTAGTCATTTGAAGTATGTTTGCTGTCTTTGTTCCAAAAATTCTTTTACAGTTCTCTAGGCCATCCACCTTACATCACACCCCCTGCCCGCATATCTCTTCGCGTCGGCCATGAACTTCAAGTGTCATGCCCACGTGCCCGCACCGTTGCATTTTCATCTTCGTTTTTTCCGCGCGCAGCATCATAATGGAACGGCCTTTCCCATCAAATTGCAGCAATCGCTTGTCCATCAACTTTTTTGAATGATGTAACCGATTTTATTTGTAAGTGACGTCATGTGGCTATATTGTAAACCCACTCCTTATGTAATACCCCCTAGAGGGGTCTTTAAGGAAATAAAGTGATGTGATTGGATGCTCAGTCATCGCAGGTCGGGCGTACACCACGTCGCAACGTATGCAGAACAGAACATTATCTCTGCATAGGTCATGCTGTGACCGCAATTGTAAGCATCCTGATAGTCGAAAAGGAGATGTTATGTTCGGCTCACAGATGACCGAACCGGAAATTGGTATTTGAATATTCGTTGGCGGAAATCCGACAGACGACCCCGTAGACTGCAGGCATGCATTCCACTGCATATTAACAGATCGACGCATGCGCTCTTCAAAAGGACCATTTCCTATTGATAGCGCCATGATGACCTACTAGTGTAGAGCTGCCAGAATCGGCTCTGGTGTATCCATAATTTGTAACGCAGCCAATGCTGATGGTGTGAGTAGACTAGGAAGCACATCGTATTCATCAGCTAAGCATGCTTTGTGCCTTAGCTCCATCAAGGTGGTTGTCAGCAGGGCGCACCGTAGCATCTTCATGCGTATGACCCTTTCGGGAACCTATCGACGGCAGAGAAGGCCAGGCAACCTCAAAATCATATTCTTGATAAAAGCGCGAAGAAGACACGGACGGTGGCGGAAGAAGACGGGACGAGCGTTATTCTCAAAATCACTGTTACACGGGGACCAGTTCCTGGAAACACTCTTGACGACCTTGAAAAGCCGGCATTGGTCGCCTGGTCATTCGATGCGCTTGGTGGCAGTGGCAACGGTGGTGCAGGCAAGTTGCGAGGCGCCGGTGCGTCCTCCGGATTGTGCGGTTCGGGTGCACTGCTGGTACGCTGGTGCCTCTGCCGGGAGTGATGTCGCCACTGATGCAAAAATTTCGCTGCCTCTCTGCGGGAAAAATTATCTCTTGCCATCTTGCTTAGTATCCATGTTTTATATGGTTATTTGAGGACACGACTTTGATGTCATATCATGTGATAATAGTCATCCAGTTGGTGACTTCCGCCACAACGGTGAGAAGTCATGCTTTTTTTGCTGCCGTCACACTGTAGTGACCTCGGAACATCTGGTCGTACCGGATGCCTTACATATTCCACTTTCACAAACGCTGGTAAGGTATCTCGACAATATGTGACTGCCCGAAGCGACGTACGCTCAGTATGCAAACCGTTGATGCCACAAGCCAGGAGTTGTCCTCGTCCGTGATTTCCGAGTCCTCGTCATAGATCACGCCAGCCGAAGAATCCTTCCCGTACACTTCGTAGGTGCATGGGAGTACACCCTTCATAAATACTGCCTGAATACTACCAAGTGTCTGAATGCCGTTCAAAGTCTCTAGTATTGTTGAAGTTTTCGCATCAACCGTAAGCATCTTTTTGAGGGCGTTGATCCGAATTTCATTTATCTGTCCGGGTGCTATGCGGTCAAAGTATTCAGTTAGGATTTGTCTGTTAAGACGATTTGGGTTGCCATTTGTCGATATAGCCGCATACCCAATCATGAAAAAAGTTAGTTATAAAGTTATAGAGAACTAGGAGTTTCAGGATGACATGAAACTGCGAAATCGCTGCACCTGCCGCCACCAGTATCCACCAGCCCATCTTTCTCGGTGAGACGCGGATGCGGTGCATTCTGGATGACGAGGCCGGTGCGAAATACATCATGTCGCATCTCGACGCCGGCTACAGCCGGGGCACGCCAACGAACGCCGGATACGTCGGCCGTGCCTCGCGCCGGACTATATAGAGTGTTTTAGTTCACGTCTTTACGGTGCGCTCCGCTCCGAGTTGACCCGCTAAGCGATTCTCACGTTTTAGTTATGCGTGCAGCGTAGTGGAGCGGACCTTTCGTAGTTGCAGCGCCCTCTGGCTATATTCCGCCCAGTGAAACAAAGTAAAAAAACCGTTTTGTTACTTTGACAAAATAAAACGAATGTATATAACTTATTTGTTCATGAAGTATCTAGACGGGTGCTTGTAATGCGTTACCGGTATATTTTATCAAGTGGAAAATGAAGCGTCGACTTGGTGAACGAGGTTACATTTTGAATCCAATTCAATCCTTTCTGACGCCAGTGCGCCGACGACGTTTTTGTTAGCTGTGCTGTTCACTTTATTTCCTTAAAGAATCGGTTGGAGGTGTATTACACAAGTTATTCGCGCTCGCACGACTGGTGCCTCGATGCAAGGTGCTTCGATGCATGCGCGAGAGAGGACGCGTGTGTCGCCCACCCTCGCTATCGAAAGACGGCAGAAACGCTCCGCGCTCCGCTTAGGCAGCTTGTAAGCGGACCGTGTTTCTCGCTCCGCTAGCCCACTTGCGGCTAAGCGGAGGGCGCATGCGCATTCGTGCTTCCGCTCTGCTCAGCAGCTAAACGGAGCGTAAAAACGGTAAACTAAAACTGTCTTAAAGAGTGCTGCGTTTTTGCTAGGCTTGGCGTCGCCGTGCCGAGCGCACTCGCGCGTCAACGCTACGTCGGACTATAAAGTGACCTTTAGAAGACTGCGCGCCGACCCCGAGTATCGGGACGATACTCGGGGTCGGCTAAGTTTGGCTAAAAACCAGCCAAGCCAAACCAAGTTAAGCAAAGGCAAGCAAAGTTAAAGCTAGGAAAGGGCCACCAGGTTCGCTGTTTGCCCAGTCTTCGCACCACTTAGTGTAAAGCTCCCCCTAATTTTTTCAAGCGACGCCCACTGAAAGTCGTCTATCCACCCTCTGATTCGGTCACCGCTTCTTTGGAGCTATCCGTAGATTGGGGGCCCCGCACTTCCACAGGCAATGTCTGTTCTGGAGCGATGCAGGAGGTGGACGACGGAGTTCAGGTAGACTTGGGGGAAAGCCTTACCCGTTGCCAACGGTAGACGCCCTCGTGAACGTGTCAGACGACAAGAAAACGACACAAAAAACAGAGCAGGACGTAGAACACAGGCTAACCCTGTCCCTTCTTTTTCGTGACCAGTATATCACACTATACCCTACCGTTATCCGCGAACTGAGAGGACAAACTACCCGCTTCGGTGGCTCAGTCAGCTAAGGCGTTGCGCTGCTGAGCACGAGATCAGGGGATCGAATCCCGGCCGAATCGGCCGCATTTCGATCGAGGCGAAATGCAAGAACGCCAGTGTGCTCGTGCTGTAGTGCACGTTAAGGAACCCCAGGTAGTGAAAATTAATCCGGAGCCCTCCACTACGGCGTGCCTCATAATCAGAACTGGTTTTTGCACGGAAAACCCCCGAAAGAAGAAGAGAAGAAGAACGGTTATGCGCGAACTGGGAGGACAAATTTTGGAACCACATTGTATCGTATCAATTCAATGAGCACAAGCTCTGAGCTCTCTGTAGTAAAAGGAACCGTTTTGAAAGGAACAAAGGTGGTAGTGCCACGAAGGATGCGCTTGGACATATTAAAGCGCATTCACTCACGATTAAGATTCAGAGATTGACTCCAACCAAATATATGTCGAAAAAATGTCTCCTCGGTGAATGTGTATACGGACGGATCGGTCTCGTCGTATGCGTCTGGTGCGGCTTTCGTCGTGCCTGCGCATCAAGTCATTCGACGGTTTCTTCTGTGTAACAAGACGACTACAACATCTACGGAATTAGTGGCAATCAGAGAGGCCATTCATTATATTTCGCGACAGCCTCTTCAAGTATGGATAGTCTTCAGTGACGCAAAATCCGCTCTGCAACTACTTAGAGTGATGTTGAAAGAAAGCGCTTACAGAGTGGTGGCTCTTCAAACTGCCGAGCTTTAGCGCAAGAAAACAGCTAACACATCACATTTCAGTGGATTCCCAGTCACTGTGGTATACACGACAACGAACTGGCCGATGCCGAAGCGTAGAAAGCACTCGAAGAACCAGAGTCAATGCTTGCAATTCCTTTTTCAAGAGCGTACGCCAACTGCCTCCTCTCCAGTGCCATCCGAAAAGCGACAGAAAAGCACTGGGACAATCCGGATAATCGACAAAGACAACTACAGAGATTCGGACCCTACCATGAAATTTAGGCTACCACCGAAAATTCAACGCAGCTGTGCCAGTCTTCTGCACAGACTAAGGCGGGGGGTAGCGTTTACGCGCGGATACGTGCACCTCATGCGACGCACCGAGTCTCCAAACTGCGAGTTGTGCCATGTAAATGAGACTATAGGTCATCTACTTTGTGACTGCCCTAAGTACGTGGAAGAGCGTCAAAGGTTGAAAAATGGCCTTACGCGTCTCGACAGCCCACCGTTGTCGGAGGACGATATTTTAGGCCCTTGGCCAGACGCTCAGTCAGGTGTCAAGGCCATCCAGGCGTTACTGAACTTTTAAAAAGTACGGGCCTGGACTGGTAGGCTTTGAGCATGCCAAATTGCTTGCCATATGTTTTAAATCCTCCTTCTCTCGTCATCGCCACCCATCATACGCCTCTTTCTTCCCTCTTTCTTTCCCCCTTCCCCTTCTTCCAACGCCGAGTAGCTGGTATCGTATCAGTTCAACGAGCGCAAGCTATCTTTGCGTGCTGGAACTACACGTGCCTTTCTTTGCCCTCTATTTCCATACCCCTTTCCCTCGGTCTGGTTAAAATACCGAGCGCAATAAACATAACCCACGCATAGCCGTTCACGGTTGTCTTGACATGCGTGCTGTTGGTTTCCTCGACCGTTACCCGGTCGATACACACAATTTTTTTTTCTGCTAACGGCAGCCGCGTCAGACATTGCGCACCGAGAGCGTCCTCCAAATGCGGTCATCCTGATTCTTCTACTGGTGAAGAAGGGACGACAAGTATACGGCAGTCGATGCGGCTAGAATGCGGGAAACGAGGTGAAGCTGAGCAGCATGGATGCGCTGCTACAAAAGGCTCAGCTAACAAAGGTTAAGGAGGCCTTCCGTTAGCACCACTATGTAACATGCAGTAACTGACGCTACCATATGTTTCAGAATGAGATAAACTGGGCATTCCAAGTAGTTTTACATAGTGTGTCACTTGCGTCACTCTTTTTTCTTCTGGTGTTCTGAACAGCCTAGCTCCGCCAGCGCGACAGCCTCGCGAGTTTATATTTAGGAATGCTGTTTATAGTTAGGAAAATTTATATAAACGAGAGTTTATATTTAGGAAAGGTAGCGCGCAGGAGGTACAGGGACAAGCGAAGACACATCGACTACACACACGCAGAGCTTGTTTCTTATTCTGTTCTGTCTTTCTTTTTTTTTTTACGTGTGTGTATGTTCATTCTGCGTGGTTTGTCTTCTCCCTGTACTTTCTGTGTGCTACAATTCGCTCTTCATAAGATGAATAGCCAACAAGCCCACGTCCCTACTGTCTTCCCCAAAGGTTGTTGGGAGTTAGTGCAGTGTGTGTCGTGTGCTTTCTTTACATCCATGTAACAGTTGCGCTGCACCAAAAAGCCTCCAAGAAGACGTACCAAAAAGTCCAAATCTTCACACTGATCAGCTAAAGATACCTTTGACGTATCCCTTCAACAATACCTTGATTTGGGCGAGTTGGTTCAACCTGAGAGCTTTCATAAAACAGCGCTTAAGACGAAAACGAAAAGAATGCATACGACCAGCGCCACTCCTATCGTATGTGTTCTTTTCAACTTCGTCTTTAGCACTGTTTTATGAGCACAATCTCTTCAACTTTTTTACAGGTATGATAGACAGATACAGTAATTTTTTGTGGCAGTGCGTCCCACGCGTCTCTGCTTTCAGAATTGTTTCTGTTAGGATCAGTGGGGCGTTAGCTCGCGGAACTAATAAATACGAGCTTGCCTCGCGTCAACGTTCGTGGTGTGTGTATTGCAGTGAAACGCGCCGAAAGGATCGCCGACGGCGCAAGTCGGTGGCCTCATCACTGCTGCAACAGCTCCCGCGTGTACTTTCGCCGCGTTAATGCCCGCTTTCATGCAAACAAACATGGATTTCATTCAGTGCCCCTTGACGCAATATTATGACAACGTGGGCTTATCGCTAATAGATCAGCATTGCTACCGATCTGCTTCAGCTTTTGGTGGAAATGCATCCGTGTTGCATTTATTCCAGTACTTCGCAGGTAAGAAAACGTCGAAGCCGAAGCTACGCTCGATAAGTGAACGGAAACGTTAACTATACCAAAGCTGCGACGCGCTACTCTTCACGGAACAGTTAGCGCCACTGTCCGTTCTTTAAGCGTTTTCGGTTTTCGTTCATCAGCAGGCACGAGTAACACTTGTATGGTTTGCTTTGTCGCTCACAATGTTGTTCCTTCTGGAAGATTATTCGGCAGACCGTTTAATTTATGCCGCTTTGTAAACCATTAGATAAAGTTAGAATATAGGTAGGGCATGTATGCAGCGTTGTAAGAGATGTTGTCCTTCTGCATACGTACAAAGTAATGCTCGGCCGTATCCGTACAATCCCTTACTTTGATGCTGCTTCCTGTGTTTGAAGTAGCGAATGTTGTGTGTTTTAGCGCCTACACGACGAAGAATCCACTTGCGGTAGCTCACTCCGGTGGCAGTCAGTGCCAGTCAAACTCAAGGCTCGCTCCCCTAACGGAATACACGTTTAGAAGTGGCTATAGGCATTCAATACGTTATGCATAAACAGTTAACGTTGAGCGCACACTCGATCGATTGTTTAACAGTACCGTGCGAGCGTCGAGTGCTCGGCCGGTCAGCGCCTTGTAACGGCGACTTTCCTGTCATCTGTAAGAACAGATGCCAGATATTTGTGGCAGCGGACACATCAGGCGACGGTGGTGCGCTAATAATGAGCATTTCCAACAAAGCAGAATCGTTTAGTTTGGTTATTGCTTTATATACACTCGAAACCTCTCTCAGAACACCAACATACGCAGTTGAAAATTGAACAAACTTTATTTCATAGTATTCGTACTGACCTCCTATGTCACACACTTGTACAAAGCATTTCATTTCACCATAGAATTCCTCTTGATACAGCAGAAAAACAGGTCTACGACCATGCGCTCGACAGTGTGGGCGTCTAAGCTATTAAAACACAAAATAGCATATAAGATGTGTGTGTAGCGGAAATTGTAACACAAGAAGAGTAAACGCTTACGGTATGCTTTTGGAGTTCTCGCTCTCGGCTTAAGGAAAAACTACGTAAACGATTTCCAATAACTTTAACTCATATTCAATGCTTTGTAATAAAAGTCGAATAAAGATAATGAGACAATCAAGTTTAAACTCGTAACGTCATGTCGTTGACTTACAAATAGTTTTTTGATCCAACGGAAGCAACATAAAATTAGTCGGACTAGAATAACCAACACATACGCGTATGACTACAGCCAATCAAAAGGCGTTTCTATTAACCTGGGCGACATGACATCAAAATAGCAAGCAGACATGTGAAAATTTAGAAAATTGTCCATAGCAAAATGAGTGCATGCAAGATAGTGCCATGAATCGACACGAGGCTGTTCGCCTGAGTGTGTCCTCGTTGTCGATTCTTCTAGAGTTAAAATCCTATCTCATTGCGTTTCATGCTGTTTCTGTTTACTATCAATTGGACCTGGTGCCGCACTTAAGTTTATGAAGTTGTATGGGCTGAAGCATGAACTGGATCCGACAGTTTTTGCCGTTGTGAACACAAAGTTCCAGATTCATAATCGGTGTCAGATCGTACAACAGCCTGCATTTCTCAGTATATAAGCATGAAAGGAACTTAACGAGTCTTGCAAAGCGAATCACATGTACTTTAGTGCGCATTAAAGCTTTGAGCACGGTAGCTGTTTTAAGAGACCTCGAAAAATTTAGGTTACTTTCCCCACAGCATTAGTTTTAAACAACCTCTATGAAGTGCTCCACTTTAAAAAAAAGAAATTTCTCCTAGCGTTAGGAGAGGCGCAGAAACATGGCCAACTTTATACCTCGCAGAGACCTTGATTCGGCAATCATTACGCAACGCGCAAACTTCAGGAGGACAAAAACTACAGTATACACCGTCATGCTGGCCATCGCATGCATTTCGGTGCGTTGAAAAATTCGGGGGAACCACATGAGGGCCGCTCACTTATCAATTTTTGCATTGCCTAAATCGTTTGAAAGATTAACCCAAAATATCACATCAGTCATATAAAAAGTTTATCTGGATCCTAATTCATCAGCATACAATCTGAACAACACACCCATTGCGCCAGAGCGGGCATTCTTGATACCGACATCAAACGCTAAATTTGCTGGTATTGTATATTCACTTATGCTCTCCTCAACAATTTCCACGACCATACCCTTGCGTTTTCACTTACTCGTCTGCATTTCTTTCAAGGTAAATAGAAAACTGACGCTCGCAGACAGTACGGTAGCCTACGCAGATTAACCATTGATGGGAGAAACTTTTTGGCTGATGTAGCACCGGGTTCTTTAAGGCCGCATCTCATGGTCGTTGCTTCGGCAGCGGCGTTTGCTTTAGAAAAACTCCTATATGTAACGCGCTTAGATAGAATACTTTTTTCACATTGTATGTTCAGTTTGCACGACTGTTATACGACTAAGGAATTAGGACGGGATGGGCATAACAGTAAATAAATCCTCACACACTGCCAACACGGAATCCCAGCTATGGCTCCAGATTCTGCTATGAACACTCAGTCACACCAGCTACGAGCCATCTCAGGATGTAGCACTTTAACTTTCTTACAGTGGCAACTTTTCTTGTACCAGCCGGGACATACCCAGGATACTGAACTCCTTTTAGCAGTCTGCAGGCACCGATTTTTGAGCTAGTAGGAAATGGCAGCGTACATACTGCATCGAATCATTTCTCACATCAAACAGCCAAGCTATCAATAAATTATGATATAAAACAAGATGTGGAAACAAAAAAATCGTGTTTTGCAGGTTTCCTGGACATTCCCATACAACAGGCGTGTGTACATCAGTGTTCATTTGGTCCTAATGAACTATTGCAAATGAGCTTAACGTAACACATTGCCTTTTATTACACAATGTAAGCAAAGTAAAGAATAGGAAAACAATTTAATTTAAGAAAGAAGACTAAGTTTGAGTACCGCTCTCGATATTGCCAGAGATCGGCGCTGGAAGCCACAAAGATCATGTGCAAATCTCGCAAGCTTCAAATTTGTGCACCTCATTGTCTTTCCGCAAGCTGAATACGCAGTGCTCAGGGAAAAATCTGAACACAACCCGAATGAAAGTCTCTGAAATAAAGGCTCCCATTTCACACAAGCGGCAACCGGAGCTTCAACCAGCGACATATAAGTTTCAGAAACGAAACCGACGAAGCTCTGAATGACGCAGGTTTTACCCCGTTGGGGGAAAACCCGTGCTTTTAATAGTTAAAAATAATGTAGAAGCTATCATTACAACCACTTACCTAGGCGATCAACACGGAAAAGCACAGTTAAATAAATGTTCTCGAAAATTTTTGCCTTGTAAAGGCTTCACGGACAAATTACCTATTTGTCCCTTATTTCTGTCAGTTAATATATATGCAGTATCAGTGTCAATTTTAACTGCCTGTTTGTACAGTCCTCCAATAAAAACGAAAACGCAATGCAGTCGCTAATATGTTAAGAATTTGCTATTTTTATACGACTGGGAGAACTTTATTCATTGTCATTTTATATGGTATGCTAAGGCTGGGGGGATAAATTTTAAGAAACCCTTGGATTCCCTTTGATTACAGAGAGTTTAAAGTCCTGATTCATTCGCAAGTAGTCGCTTTTACATAAGAAAGTACAGATGTTTTTCATGTTATGCGTGCAGCGAATTTTCTGATAAAAGCATCATCACAATCCTCCCAGTGATCCAAGTGCTTGCAGCCTTTCCGGCATCCCACTTCTCTGCACATCAATACACCGTGCGTAAATCCTTGCGAGCCTCAACGTGCTGTTTTATAAAAGAATCATGGAGCTCAGAATTTAACCACTTGTCTTTACGACGCAGATTCGGTTGACAAGAGTCAGGGGCTGAAGGTGGGTGAAGGTGAACGTATAAGTTCTACGGCGAGAACAATCCTATTTCTAAACAGGTGGCTTGATACTGGTTACCATACGTTATGAGCATGTAGCAGAGGTCGCAGAGCATCCACACGACGCTGAAATTACGAGGGATAAACGCATACCACAGTGAGCAATGAAACATAAGCACAAGTAACCTTATCTAGCACAGTTCAACGGAGTATAAGCCACAGATGTCCAGCCCTGCGTTGGAAATAAATTCACATAGCACAGACGTGCGCTGTTCGATGGTGGAGCGGTTTCGAAGAAGTGATGAAGTGTCATTTTTAGGACCTCTTCTCGAGGTGTTGTCGATATGCCCACAGATGCGTTGGATAGTTCATGTGAGAAGCCACCGTCCTTGAAAGACAATTGTGTAGCCGTAATGTGCGCGCACACTGCCACAGTTCATAGTCATCGTGTCTGTGATTCCGTTGTCACGTGAGCAAGATCACGCAGCTGCGCGCACACGCGGACAACACCATCGAGATGGTCTTATTAAGCGTTGGCAGTGCCGATGAATTCATGACGTCTGCTGCTCTTGAACACCTTGCCACCCCGTTACTTGGCTTAGCGCTGTGTCAGACGGCAATCACTTCAGCTAGTCGGTTGTCGAACCTGTCGTCAATGTTTCACAATATGCTCGCAATGTCACATGTGGTCAATCGGGAACTCACGCTTGTCAATCGCGCACAGCACATCAGTAAAAACCGGGCACAAGTTTCCGATGACTATCTTTTCCTTGAGGTCCTTCTTTTCTTCGCCAACATGATGATGCTGAATATTGTCTCAAGTGTATTGTAGAGATTTGAAGTGAATATAAAGGGACTAGTTGGGCAGAGCTGTGGCTGTACTATATAGCGGCAGTGTCCACCGATAGTGACTTAGCAATCGATGATATCAGAACCAGACTTCCGCCGCCGGCCGAAAGCACCTGCAAAAAAGAAAAAAAGATAGGATGTAGGAGAAAACATTATTGATCGGGAATGCGAAAGACAACCGCAGAGAAGGATTTCTTTCCGCACTGTCAAATTATCAGAAGCAATTATACGAGATCGAAAATAAAACAATTTAGCAAATAAGATAAAGGAGATTCAAGTTCGGTCAATATTGAAAGCACTAAACACTAGTAAGATGAGAACAAGGGAGGACCCTCAACCCACGGCCAAACTTTTGTGACAAGGTACTCATTTTTTGTTGATCTTCGACTATTAGCTATATGTCCACGAAACAAAACTAGTTTGCAGGAAAAAAACGAACTCTTCAAGAGCCAGTTTCATTTTCAGTTTATTGAGCATTCTTTTTCACAAAATGGTATGTTAAAATACAATGAACCAATATTCATAAAGCGATAGCTGTTACGCAAAAAAACAAAAAAAAAACAAATAAAATGCAACAGTGCAAAATACGCACGGGCAGGAGTTAAAAGCTGCTGAAATAGCGGCTTGACGGGATTCCTGACCCTTATATTCTAGAGCAGTTTGGCAGCAAACAATGAGAGCAAAAAATGCATGTTCATGTAATGGGTGCCATTCCTGCCCTTTTCTTCTATCGCTGCGAGATTGAAGGAAGCTTTAACGAAAACAAAAATTGTAGGCGAGGGGTATGCCGAGAAAGCCCGAAGAATGAGGAGAGGAAAAAAAAAAAGGAAAGCTAACCACACATTTACACAGTGTCCACACTTTGTCAAGTGCGCAGTATACGTGGCCATATGCTATGTAGTGGGAATGCGTGATATATAGACTATGAGGCATATGCACTGTTACATACCTGTTTACACTGTATTTCACTGAGGAACGAAACAGTTAGAAGAGACAGAAATAGAATACTGAAGGGTGTGGTCGTTACCGAGCACAATATTCTTCCTTTGTGGAAAACCGCCCACGCAAGCAAGAAATTCAGATGTTAATAACAAGCCGTACGAATGAAAATACGTGTTAAGCCGTTCTTGCGGTATTTAAAAAGTTATTCCGATAAGGTGTATAAGTTGAGGGCCGCTTTTTACAAACCATGGTACGTGTATTGTAGGTATACGACTTGTTTCGAGCTTTTGCAACTAATACACAAAATCAAGCTTTAAAATAAAAGAGATGAAACAAATTCTAGCTATTATCCAAGCTTCTCTAAACGACGCACACCAGAATACAAACTGGATTCGAAAAACATAAAACGACAACTACTAAATATGTACGTAATAAACAAGCCAGAAGAAAAATTTGTCAGAAAATGCTCGAAGTCTGTCAATAACCCCATCAAACGCGCAATGAAAGTTTACTACGGCTATACTAGTTGCAAACCAATACTATATAATATTGAAGGAATCTTGGCAAAGCTGTTCGGCTGATCATTTTGTATTTTGTCGTTCTTGGGTCAGATTGTATCGTCAGGCATTTCCAACATTTAGTACCTGCCCCTCTAGCAGGCTCCGTGCGCACAGTCTGCTCAGCTACAACGAGCAACAACATTCTTTCACGGCCCTTTTCTATCGCCTCGTCGCTTATTTATTTAGGACCGTGCTGTAAATCAGCGTTCCCAATTGGTTCTTCCACGTGCGAAATACACGACTGCGAAGATCACTGCGCCCAAGGGAGCAAAAGTCAGTTTTTTTATTATTTCACGAACCCTGCTCTATCCGACCCTGAAAGTTCCTCTGCGATTGGAGATGACATGCACCAACACAAAAGTGTGAATGTCAGGAACCCTATCCCTTTCTGAGAAATACTGGCCACGTTATCTGCCAAGGCATCCGCGAATAACTTTGTCCATACGTCACCCTTTTATCCACGCCGTATTAGAAAGATTAAGCGTCAGTACGTGTGTCTGTCCGTGGCTGCATGGGCGGCGATCATGACGCACTACACAGGAGGGCGTGTATAAGCACTAGGATGGCACCTAACGACAAATGTATGTGCTTAGGAAGCATGCTTCAGAGAGTGCATTCTAGAATCAACCACATTGCTTGGTGCCACTATAGAGATTTTGCCTATGACGACACTAACATTTCTTTAAATATGGAAGTAGCCTAAGACTTTGTCAACTTCCTCGCCTAGCTCTCTACTAGAATTAATAGCTCCGTGGCGCGACGACGTTCGTTCTCGCTACAGAAGAGCCCATCGAAACTATTGATAGACGTTGTTTACGTGCGTTGTTTTGAAGAACGAACAATGGACGAAACTTTGGGTAATGTAATCAACACTTCTGCAGAGAGAGAAAGAGAAACACATTAGAAAGAGAGGAAATGCAGTGAGTTTAACAAGATGAGAGCTTCCAGTTTGCTACTCTGCACTGGAACTAGGGCTTGGAGAGGGCGGAGCAACTTCATAGGAACGTTCATCGCAGATAATAGATAGTTTTTGCGTGTCCGGTATTCCGGTGAAAGCGAGTGGATTAGGTGTTTTACCGGATCAGCGGAGGCACAAACGTGAACGACCTGCACGGTGCAGCCACCTGGTAGGGCAGAGCTCAACCAGACAAACACAGAGCTAATATTGCTACACGGAAGTGTAAATTACTTTGACGCTAGTGTAACTGTTGGCAGCAACACGACTACCCCACTGCCGAAAATGCACACCAGCAGCGAAGCAGAATACACTTGATTACTGAAATATAAGCTCTGTGTTTGTCTGATTAAGCTCTGCGCCACCAGATGCTGAACTATGCAGACCGTTCGTGCTTGCGCATCCGCTCATCCAGTAAAATGTCCAGAGTGCTTGCGTTTACCGGAACACCGAACACGCTAAAGCTCTCTAATACCACGGTGATTTGGTATATAGCCGCTTAAGAATGACTTGGTAAATTTCCACTGCTTTCCATACATTGTTTGAACCCTTAATAAAGATCATAAAGAAAGATAAGGGTTACAGCAAAAAAGCATTAAGCGTAAAAAATAATTGAGACTCATATGTCTATTGCGAATGCCTGTATTCCCTGTATCATATTCCTGTTTGAATCAGCACACGAGCCTGATGCTATATACGACATTCCTGCCGCTATCATGAGGAATTGTGCGGACGCGTTATGCTTTTATTTCACCCGATTGTTCTAGAAGTCCCTCAGTGAAATAGACATGCCTGATGATTGGAAATTAGCGCGAGTCGTGCCCATACATAAGAGTGGTGTGCGGAACTCCGTTCAGCACTATAGGCCCGTTTCCTTAACTAGTATTACCTGCAAAATTATAGAGCACGAAATATACAGTTGCGTTATGGCCCATTTAACTAAACATAACCTCCTAAGCCCCAGCCAACATGGTTTCAGGCGTGGTTTATCTTGCAATAAACAATTGGTAGAGTTTATACACGATTTAGCCTCAGCAACTGATAAGCAACAAGTTGTGGACTGCGTTTTCTTAGGTTTCCGTAAAGCATTTGATGTAGTCGCTCACAGTCTCCTAATCTCAACATTAAAAGCTTATAACTTGGATGGTGAAGTAATAGCGTGGATTGCTGAATATTTGTCATTGCGGAAACAGGCTGTTGTTCTGAACGGTATATCTTCGCAATATGCATCAATTACGTCAGGAGTTCCCCAAGGCTCAGTGTTGGGGCCACTATTGTTTTTGTTGTACATTAATGATATTTCAATTGGTATACAGTCTTCATTCAGGATGTTTGCCGATGATTGTGTTATTTACAGAGTCGTAGATCCCATTTCCGATTCACAAATCCTACAAGTTGACTTAAATAATATAGCAGACTGGTGTGTGCGTTGGGATATGTCATTAAATATAAATAAGACTGTTCACGTCACCTTTACAAGAAAACGAGCTAATCATCCGTATAGGCATAGAATTAATGATTTTACTCTAAACATAAGCAAGGAATTTAAATATCTAGGCGTCATTTTTACTTCTGACTTACGATGCAACAAGCATGTTAACTATATCGTAAATAAGGTAGCATCAGTTTTGGGATTCTTGCGGCGCAATTTTAGTCATTTACCGAGTAACTTAAAAACGCAGCTGTATTTCAATCATATACGTTCAATACTTGAATATGGATGTGTTTGTTGGGACCCACACACATCTGAGCTTATAAATAAATGAGAAAAAATCCAGAATAGGGCAGATAGATTTGTTTTTGGTAAGTATAGTCGGCAGCTTAGCATGACAGAAAGCAATCATAAACTTAAATGGCAAGAGCTGAAGGATCGTAGAAGGAATATCAGATAAAAGTTTTCCACGATATTTATTATTCTAAAACAGGCATAAACCGCGAACAATATATCCAGGCACTACACTACATATCTAAGCGACTGGACCACTGTTTGAAGGTCAGGGAATTTTCTTGTAGGGGTGACGTTTTCCGTTATTCCTTTTTTGTTAGAACTGTTCGAGATTGGAACAGTTTGCCATCGCGCATTGTATACATCACAAAAAATGATGCTTTCTTCTACGCATTGTAATTATTTGTTCATGTATTTAGTTAAGTCTTTAACCTCCCTGCTGTAATTCCCTACGAGGCGATGCAGGTAACTAATAAATAAATAAATAAATAAATAAATAAATAAATAAATAAATAAATAAATAAATAAATAAATAAATAAATAAATAAATAAATAAATAAATAAATAAATAAAAATACCATACCTAGCGAACCAAGTTAGCTAGAAAACAGAGACATCCTGTAAAGTGCACTAAGAAAGAAAATCGCATTAAAATCACACTACTAGGTTGGGCACTTCGCTCACTTTATAACGAGTTAACTGAACCACACTGTTAATTGTCCGAAAATGTTCTTCCTTTCCTCGTGTATGCATCCTGCAGGCTGATGAAATAAACGAGGATCATATTTCTCTGCCCACCGGGCTCGGTAGGGCACTCCTTTATCACAGGCAGGCCGACACTCGTGCAGCTATACGTATACGGTAGCATGCGTACCACGTGCTACATCTTCTGTCACGTCTGGTTCCACGTCGCACGCATGCACCACCCGCTTAACAGGCAACTGTCACCCAAATTTTTAAACGCGTCACCCATTATATCCGATTTATTGCAACAATATTCAAGTTGGCATCCGCTAGGAATAATGGCCAACCGTCGAAAATAATTCACTGTTTCATGCATAATAGACGAATTGCCGTAGAAACCATGCTTGGGCGCTACGACACAACAGCACTCGTTTTCCCCATTGCATCTATACATATTCTGAAAAGTTTCATGAAAGCACCATTTTTTTTCTGCGCTC
Organism: Dermacentor silvarum; assembly: GCF_013339745.2. NCBI lineage: Eukaryota > Metazoa > Arthropoda > Arachnida > Ixodida > Ixodidae > Dermacentor > Dermacentor silvarum. The sequence continues at coordinate 1,887,195 of NC_051159.1, forward strand.
ACGAGGGTCCCTCCTACTTTCTCCTAAGTGACATTTTGTAACGAACCTCTCGTACCCGTATTGTCATCTCGCCCGTATGGACAAAAGGCGCTTGTTTAACCATACTTTAATCGAGAGCAGAAAAACAAAGGTTATATACGGGTACCTGAATAAAATGTTTCGCGTGTGACGAAATGAAACGAAAATAACTAAAATAAATATTTGAATAAAAAGAGAGAAAAAGACAGGCCTCGCTCGTTTTCCTAAAACCCGCATAATGCCTCATTTCAAAGCACAAGACCGAGGAGATGCCCGCATAAGCGCGACTGGAGTATTAAGCAGACAAGAGATAATGCTTTACAAATACGTCATCATTTAAAAAGGTTGAAGCCGCCGAGATAATACAGTCGGGCGATATAGATTTATTTCTTTTATAACAGCCTAAGGCTGCGCGGTTTTCAGGCAAGAGCGCGTTTTTATGTTTGTTTCATTCGAGATATTTGTCGATATACATGGGATAGGTGCTTAATTATAAAATCCACCTCACTCACAACGTCAGTGCTTCAAGCATTCCGCTATTAAAACAATAATGATAATTTGTCCTACATTAGATTAGTATAGGATTAGTTTTGTAGTAAGTCAAGTGCAAGTTAGCACTTTTTATTACGCAATCTGCAAAAGGTGTCCCTAAACGTATATCTAGTAATTTGTTTGCAATGCTGAACTCACAATAGTTTCTGCGTAAGGTCCAGTGAATGCTGTATCGAACCGCTCTTACGGATCCAAGGATCCAAGGATCCGAAGGGGTCTGGCATGCAAAGCACCAATCTGACGCAAACAACGTCATTAACAAACTTTCTAATGGCAGACTGTGCAATAAGAGAGTTATGAGACACTGGAGACACTACGCCTCAGACTGCTGCGGCTCTTGCAAACCACGGCCATTGAAAACTGTTGCCTAAATGAAGCGTAATAAGTGAGATCTCACAAATGAAATGTATTTATGGGGGTCTCTTAATAGTTTTCATTTAAAGAAATCTATTTAGAAACACTGTTGCTTAATTGAGGCAAAACACGGGTAATGCAGGAGATGGAAAGTCAAGACGATGAGCAACACGTTGCGCAATTGGTGGCATAGCTTGAGAGAGAGAGAGAAATGAGGTGCGAAAGGCAGGAAGGTTAACCAGAAGATAGTTATCCAGTTTGCTACCCTGCACTGGGGAAGGGTTAAAGGGAGGCAGAAAGATACAGAAAAATGCACACACATAGAAAGCGCCCTGTTTGATCGACTGTGACACTTCTGAGCATAGCTTGAAATTATTACAGTAATGCTGAGGATGATGAGGCTTTGCGCGAAACCAGACGTGAACAAGGGCATAGACAAAGGAAAAAAAAGAAAATTGGGACGGAAACTGGCTAATTGTCCTATAGTGCGTAGCATTAATTCTTTTGGTCTTTACTTCTGAAGCTTATACTGTACCCTAGAAACCAAGACTGCCGTATGGTAAGAGATAAACAACTCCATGAAATACCACGCACACTATGGCTCGTAAACTTGCTTTAGCCACCAATCTTGCGTTTGGTAAATGAAAGACGATCCCTCGGTGATTTCGCTGGAAAGATTTAACCATATCTTGTCCTTACTACCAAACTTGGCGACGGGAAACAACGCCCTGATGGCGACTGCGCCGGTCGCGTCAAGGTCTATTCCCATCCGTCGCTTAAGGCGACACCGAAAAGCGGTTCGTGCGACAGCAGCGTGACTGCCATTTTGAGTGGCAAAACACTAGTTGACGAAAATTATACACCCATTACGTCACTTACGGAAGCATTTGCAAAAGTATGAAAAAGGTGAAGAAAATGTGAAGTCGGGGGGCTGTTTGCTTTTATCCGCGAACAATTATGGGTACGAAACTGTGCAGCCATTTTTAGATGGCTCGCGTAGTGATTCACGCCGAGATAAGCCGAGATGTTATTGCCGTATTTGATACTGTAATATCGCCAGAAGTGTTTTATGACTAGCCATAAATATAATGGCTATATATATATATATATATATATATATATATATATATATATAATAGTATCTGTATGAGATTTAATCAGTAACTTATTATATTGGCGATAGCAATCACATGGACACTCCAGGCGATTTTCTGCCATCGCCGTAGCCGTGAGGGTCCGCATAAAGTCCACGGGCGATAACACCGTCGCCGCGCACCCTATGTTGTACGTGCGAATGAAAGCTTGTGAGGGGAGCCGACGATCGCGGCTCGATCTCGCCCGCGCGAAAGGAAGGAAAGCGGCCAGGAAGCGCACCGTCTTCCGTCACGCACGAGGCACCAAACGTTGCGAGGCATCGGGGTAGGGAGGCGGCATTCTACTCTAGCTGAAACTGCGTATGCGGCGGCTGCGCGCGCTCGCGCGGCCGTATCTACACAGCGATCTGCGTTGGGAGCAGAGTCTAGGTAGCTTTGTGCGTGCTGTGTGTTCTCGGCGCTCAGTTAGCGCTGAAGCGATACACAACACGAAGGTGACTTCGCTCGGTGCTGCTGCTGCTGCTGCGTTTCCTCACACCAGCGTTTTGACACCGAGTGTCCGCAGTCATCGAGTGTGATGTGTTCATGTGTGCTGTGCGCGCTGACACCATGCTTGTTAATTTAATTAGTAAGCGAATGTTTACAAGTTGACACGGCCCATCAAGTTGCTGAAAGCCTGGAATTGCCACCGTGTGGCAATTCTTCGTGCTGGGCGTAATACTGCACAAAGAGGATCTTAAAGTTCTATCGCGAAATGCTATAGTGCAATATATTTTTGCAAACTTCGTGAAAGTGCCAAAAGCCGCATTGTCGAGTGAACTTCGTGATGTTTACTTGCTGCGTTCGCTGGAAACATCTGTCGCGTGGGGAATTCATTTCGCTATTTATCCGAGTGAAGAAAGCTGTGCAAATACTTAAAAAAAATTGCATTACTCGACTGCAGAAGATGTATTGGCTAACCTTCTTTCAACGGCATTATCACAACCCATAGAAGAGCTAATCAAACGCACTACATTATTATTTCTACGAACTGATCGCGATTTAAGGCCGAAGCATGGTTTCAAGATAGCTACTTATTGAGATTTTTATTTAATAACTCCTACATTTAACAATGTAATCGTATTCGACACACAGCCTCAATAATAGACAATACGGCATTCATAAACGCGCTACATGGCTTGCTAAAAATAAAATGCACCAAATATATTGATTACTGTGTATTTTCCGCTTTCTTTTGTAAGCAGAAGATATCTTTTAGTTTATTGTTTTTTAATTTTGATACGGAAGCATTTGAAGAAACGGGCAGTGATGTTCTGCTAACAGAAAATACGTGGAACAAAGGGAACTTCCTAAATTCGTCGCCCTCAGGTGACAAATTGTCTCTTTATTTTAATTTTCATCCCCCTCTTCAAGATTGCATGGAAATTTTCATTAAACAATATATTTATCATTTCTGATGCTTTCACCCGCCGTGGTTGCTGAGTGGCTATGGTGTTGGGCTGCTGAGCACGAGGTCGCGGGATCGTATCCCGGCCACGGCGGCCGCATTTCGTTGGGGGCGAAATGCGAAAACACCCGTGCATTTAGATTTAGTTGCACGTTAAAGAACCCCAGGTGGTCCAAATTTCCGGAGTCCCCCACTACGGCGTGCCTCATAATCAGATCGTGGTTTTGGCACGTAAAACCCCATAATTCAATTTCTGATGCTTTCCATACCTTCATTGTTTAATGGTTTTTTTTCCTGCTTCAAGTAAACCATAGCATCAAATCTGATAAGTAAAATATCTATCTCCTTCATGTATAGCTGCTTAGCCTACTTGTTCCAATTAATTTTTGTAGATGTTCCGAAGATCTAAAATAATAGCCTGCAACTTATACAAAAACCTGCTTCTATTCTGTGCGCAATATTGCAGCCGTAAATAACGTTTAAGGATAGTAAGCCTGAAGCACCTTGGAAGAAAATTCTGTAACAGTGAGTGTATGATCTCTATTATGCAGTTAATAAATGTGTGTCCACTTATAAAAAGAGATTGCCTTTAAAAATGTACACTAAATACCAAATGCGTCGTTCGCCAGAATAATGCCACGCTTAGGGTTTCAAGTAGGAAGCCACCAAGGTTGCATAGCAACAGCGAAAATATTTTGTTTTCTGCGTTATAGAGGCAATCTCAAAAAGGCGTCACTGTTCGCTTAAAAATTTTGAAATTTGGTAGAAAAAAAAAGTTTACAAAGGGGAGGGGGGGGAGAGGGTTATGCTGCTGCGAAGGTTGACTAGAGAAAGCGAGTGCAAAGTTGTTATCTGCTTTGAGCCGCGGCCCCGACTTCGAGTGTCCAAAACCAGAAGCGAGAAGTTCGGCACAGCTTTACTCACTCTGAAGAATAGCAAAATAAATTCCCCACGCGACAGAAGTTTCTAGCGAAAGCAGCAAGTAAACCTCACGAAGTCACGCAGCCATAAAGGAGGCAGCAATGTGCCGGGAAGAGGTGGGAGGTCGCCGCCCAAGAATGTTGGTGCCGCTGAGTGCGCCAGGAGGAACGTAGTCGAAGTTCCGCCCCGGCTTTTGATCGAACGGTGGCCTCGGCCCGGCGTTACTCGCTCGGCAAAGCGCTCCACTCGGAAGTGCTCTTGGCGCACACGAAGGCCGCCGCAAAACATCGGCAGGAATCGAGAGGCAGAGGAATGCGTCGCGAAGAAAGGAACGCATCTTCGCGCTGAGGTGCAGCATTACGGAGCTATGACGCTCGCAGCGACACATGCCGGTACCATCTTGCAAACAGAGGAAATGGTCTTGCACGCCGTCGAAGACGCATCCAGTGGGAAATCCTTGCCTTGCGTAGAAGCAGTCCCAGAAAATTCCGCTTTATGGAACTTTATGCTAGTTCACTCGCTGTAGTGGCGGTGAAAGCCTCGACTTGCTGAAAGCCTCGAATTGCCACAGTGTGGCAATGCTTCGTGCTGGGCGTAATACTGCACAAGGAGGATCTTAAAGTTCTATCGAGAAATGCTATATTGCAATATATTTTTACGAACTTCGCGAAAGTGCCAAAAGCCGCATTATCGAGTGAACGCTCTATGGGAAGCCCAGACTATGGGTCCGACTGCCCGTATTTAATAAAAAAAAATACCAAAACACACGTGCCGCTAAAATACTTATTTCCAAATATGAGAATGGAAAAGGAAAACGCCGGTTTCGGGACCTTCTTCCAATCAAATGCTTTATCTCATCATGTATTGCGAAACGCCATAACTGTATATGCCACGACAGATCAAAAAAGAGCAACTATGGTATGCGTTTCGTCTCATAAATGTGATTGTAGCGTACCTAAAGAAACTGCGAATGATGCGAATGATGCACTAAGGGGCGCTTGTTACGAAGTCTGACCCGCATGCAACTGAATCTATGGTAAACAATTTGAAAGAGAACGAACTACCTCATTTCGCAGAGCTTCTGTGGTTCTATACACATACATACATACATACAACATACATACATACATACATACATACATACATACATACATACATACATACATACATACTCTAATTGTCCACCGGTTATCCATCATACGCATTACATAGCCTGCCCAGCTCCATTTTCCCCCTTAATGTCTACTAGAATACGGCTATCCCCGTTTGTTCTATGATGCACACCGCTCTCTTCCTGTCTCTTAACGTTAGGCATAACATTTTTCGTCCCATCGCTCTTTGTGCGGTCCTTAACTTGTTCTCGAGCTTCTTTGTTCAAACCTACATACATACATACATACATACATACATACATACATACATACATACATACATACATACATACTACTACATAACATACATACATACTACATACATACATACATACATACATACATACATACTACATACATACATACACATACATACATACATACATACATACATACATACATACATACATACATACATACATACATACATACATCATACATACATACTACATACATACATACATACATACATACTACATACATACATACATACATACATACTACATACAGACATACATAAATACATACATACATACATACATACATACATACATACATACACGAACACTCATACGCGTACGTACATATAGCAAAGGTCTTCCTGCATCCGCTAGTTGACGGGCACCCTTGATATGAGAACACAGGTTTGAAAAACGATGTCTTTATCCAACATTTCAGCTCGGGTCCCGCCTGGAAGGCCCTGACGAAGGCTGGATCGCGGGCGAAGAGATGTAAATAAAGACATCGTTTTACATACATGCGTTCTCATGTCATAGTTTGCCTACAGGTATTGTTGCTAGAGCGAAGAAAGTGTCTCGAGAAGGAGACATGAAGACTGGCTGCTGCTTGGGTGCCCCATATCTATGTTCTGTAAGTACACACGTTCACTCCTGTGTACCTGCCTTCTTCCTGGATATTGGTGAATGTGCGAATTATAGATCCCAGCAGATGTCTTTGTTATCTTGACGATGTGATTGTGTTTTCACTGGCCTCCAAAGGTGGACGTTCAGCGCCTCGCTACCATCCTCTACGTCTTTCGCAGTCCTGTCCTTCAGGTGCACTCATCCAAGTGCTGTTCCGGCCGCCACGAAATTATTGCGCTCGAACATTTCGTAAACCATGTGGGAATACAACCTGACCCGAAGAAAGTTCGAACTGCGCGCAGTTTTTCTGTTCTATGTTCAGGAAAATATGTCTGACGTTTTATGGTATTATGCTCATATTTCCCACACTTTGTTAAAGCATTTGCCGATATCGCTCATCTCCTCACCGACCTCCCCAAGAAGCATGTCCCTTTTTGTTGGGGACAACAGTCTTTTCTACCTTAATTGAAAGGCTTACAACTTCTACTATTCTGTTTCATATTGACACCTCGGCTCCCACTGAGGAACGCACTGACGCAAGTGGTCGTGGCATCGGCTCTTGCTCAGCTCCAGTAGGGCCGAGACTGCGTCATCACTTAAGCCAGCCGCCTTATATCTGCCTCTGAACGAAATTACTCCATCTATGAGCTTGAATACCTTGCGCTCTATGGGTGGTCGCGAGCCTGTTAAGTAGCATTTTCTACGCCGTAACTGATCCCCACACCATCGGCTAGCTCTCCTCTTTGTAGGACCCAACAGGACGTCTCGCTCGTTCGCAGTGCGTCTGCAAGAATACACTTTCTTCATCGTGTATAAAACAAGAAGTCTGGACCAAGACGCTGACCGCCTGTACCGGCATCATGTGGAGCCTCCGGACGTCTTAGATGCTGACCCAGACATTCGCATTCTGCCCATCTTCGACTTGCTGCATATAGGGGACGAACAACGCCGCGATCTTGTCCTTCACACCCTGATGAACCGCTTAAGCTCCGCGCCCTGCCCTCGACTTCTTGACGCTGTGCGATGGGACTTTATATCGTCGTAGGTCCCGACGTCCTGCTAGTTGTCCCAAGGCACCTCCGGCTCGCCGTGCTCCAGCAGCTACACAACTCCGCTACCGTTGGGCACGTAGGCGTAACTCGCCGCTTCTCTCTGCGCCGTTATGTCACGGCTTGCGATCTGCGTGAGCAACAGCGTACGCATGCGGTGCCTCGTGCTGATTTTCTTCCAACCATTCCCACGAAGTCATTTTTCCATGAGGCGCTTGACCTGCTAGGCGTTTTTCCTATTTCCACCAAAGGAAACAAGTGGATTGCAGTGCCAACATATTATGCATCAAGATATGCCCATCGGGAGAGCAATTCCAACCAGCTGCGCTTGAGGTGTCAGTGACCATGGCGCCCCTCGTCACTTCATTACGGATCATGGCTGTTACTTCCTATCGAAGGTCAACGATGATCTGCTCCATTCCTGTGCCACTGAGCCCAAAGTCGCTGCCGCATACCACCCTCTAACGAATAGCCTCACCGAACGCCCCCCTCAACCGAACGCTTACTTAAATGTCTGTCATGTATGTTTTCGACTATCACCGTGACTGGTAGGTCGCTCTGCCATACATTACCTTCGCTTATAATTCTTCCCATCACAACATCGTCGGATTGTCAGCGCTCTACCTTTTATTTGGGCGCGACGCCACATTGCTCATGGACACGTTACTTCCCTCTAAATTGAAACCCACACCATGACGCCCGTGATGCTATTGCCCTGCTCGCCCAGTCCCGACAAATATGTCGTGATCACCTTACTGCCTCGCAAGCTTCCCAAAAAAAGCCATTACGAGCATTAGCACCAAGAAGCACATTTTCTCCCCGGTACTCTTGTGCTCCTCTGGACACTTTCACGTCTGTCAGATTGTCCGAAAACGTCCTATGCCGTTCCTGTGCTCCGTACAAGAGCTTGCGTCAACTCTCTGACGTACGAGATTGCACCGGCAGGCGAGTCTTCAATGCCTGTCGACATAAGCAGCGATGTTGTTCACGTTGCCAGACTCTAGCGCTATGTACCCACCTTAAGTTGTGCTCCATAACCGGCGCCGGGATGGAGCTACCCCGCCGGCAGAGTGATGTTGCGGGGAAGACATCGAAGACGTTGTCTCGAGAATAACAACACAACGACTGTGGCTGCAGCTTCTAGGAGCCTCCTCTCTTGGAAAGTGCCACAGGGATATTTGCCCAGCCGTGGAGGAATTTATAATTGCTTCAATAGGCTTTTCTTGAATTTTTCAAATTTTATTTGTGTTAATTTCGTCCAGTTAACTTTATCAATTGTAGCATCAACAAAGGTTGCCTAATACCATCAAAATCTTGGCCATTCCTTCGCAGTGGGTGTGCGCCATCAGATAATGCATAATATATCATACCAGCTTAGTCGCCATTTCTATATTCTGCACATACACACCCGTTTACACTTGTGCGCCTGCTATTTATCTGTATTATATATATATATATATATATATATATATATATATATATCTTACTTTCCTTAGTTTTCGTATTAGAACAGCAGTAGTATTTTGTTCATCCCTGATCATAGACATTTCTGCGATATTAAAAAACATTGTTTCTAGCCTTCCATGCGGAACAACTAGGTGACAGTAGCCATTTTACAAGGTTGCTCCAATCCACCGCCATTGCTCGTGTTACGACGTTCGGCTGCTCAGCTTGAGCTCGCAGATTCAATTTCTGGCAACCGCGGTCATATTTTGATTGGGTCCGAATGCACAAGCTGTCATGTACTGAGCATTGGTGACACGTTATAGAAGCACAGTTTGCGGAAATTAATTCCGACCACAACTACAAAGTCTCTCGTGGCCCTCATCTATTGAAGCGTGTCCTACGAGACGAATAAATCCAAATTTTCCGTAGATTCTTAAGGAAATTACTTGGAATTAATGTAAAATAGATGTATATGCCGTAAGAAATATACCACACGCATAAGAAAATATATGGAAGTTTTGGTCGTTAGCCCTCATCAATCATAAATATGCATTGAAATATTGCCGCGACACAGAACCTACCACAAACGGTTGTCGAAATTGTCAACAATGAAGCTAATCTGCCTGTGCTTAAATTTTCTTTATCCGCCCGTGTTCTACCTTTCAGAATTGCGCTTGCAACGTCGTCCTCCCTAAACGACTGTCAGATATCCACACTAACATCAGAAACCCCTTCAAGTCCAACATCCGCATCAGCCTCTGTCAGCTGATATAGAATAATATATAATGATATATTATATTAACCAGTGAATTCGACAAAATGATAGCCGCGGACTTTTGACCTGTGCACGCTGATAAGCTTCGCCGTGTCTCAGCGTCGTACCGGGTTGTCTTTGACTTCGACAACCGCCCACTTAGCCAGACAACGGTTGCCATGCATCGAATCGACACTGGCGACGCAAACCCTATTCACCGACGTCCGTATCGGGTTTCTGCTGCTGAACGGGCGATTATACAAAAACAAGTCGACAAGATGGCAGCAAAGGACATAGAACCTTCGTGTCGCCCATGGGCATTTAAAGTTTTGCACGTCAAAAAAAAAAAAAAAAAAGGAGGGCGTTTGGTGTTTCTGTGTACAGACGCCCGAACAAGATCACTAAGAAAGACATATATCCGTTACCACGCATAGATGATGCCCTGGACTGCCTCCATGGATCGATCTATTTTTCGTCCATCGACCTGCGGTGTGGCTATTGGCAGCTTGCCGTAGACCCTATGAACTGAGAGAAGATCGCATGTGTAGCACCTGACGAACTATACCAATCTAAAGTTATGCCTTTTACTCTGTGCAGTTCACGGGGTTCATTTGATCACATGATGGATTCGTTCCTTCGAGGATTCAAATGGTCGACCTGTTTATGTTACCTAGATGACATTATTGTTTTGCCAATGACATTTGGCAGCCACATTCATTACCTGTTGGCCATGCTCCAAGTGTTCCGCAGCACCGGTCTTCGGCTCAACTCTTCCAAGTGCCACTTTAGTCACCGCGAAATCACAGTGCTCGATCACCTTGTTAATGGTGTAGGAATCCAACCTGATCAAGAAAAAATTCGCGCCGTTAAGCATTTCCCTGGGCCTTCCGCCACCGAAGACGTTCACTCCTTCTTTGTCTTATGTTCTTAATTTCGTCGCTTTGTCAAACATTTCGCTGGTATCGCGCTTCCACTCACCGACCTTCTCAAGAAAGATACGCCTTTCGTGTTAGGCCGTAGACCAGCTCATCCATTTTCTGTGCGTATCAGTCTTCTGACGTCCCCTCTGTTGGCGCTCTTCGACCCATCCCTTCCTGTTCCTACAGAAATTCGGACGGATACCAGTGGATACGGAATTGGAGCTTTCCTTGCATAGCGTCAGCGTGGTCGTGACTGCGTCATAGTGTGCGCCAGCCACCTGCTGCTTGCCCCAGAGCGCAATTACTCGATTACCGAGCGTGAATGCCTTGCACTTGTTTGAGCCATGTCCAAATTCCGGCCGTACCTCTTTGGCTGTCCATTCACGGTAGTGATTCACTAGCATGCGCTCTGCGGGCTTTCCTCGCTTAAAGATCCTAAAGGCCGTCTTGGAGGCTGGCCTTTGCGCTTACAATACGTACTCACGTGCCCGTTTTTCGTCGCGCACAAGTCTGATCAGTTATACATCAGCACGGAGACTGTCTGTCCAGATATCCCAATGACCCACCCGACAGCCGCAACCCTGAAATTGTTGCCTGTGTTCTTTCCTATCCCGGAATTGTTTCATTTCAGCGATGAACAGTGGCGTGATATAGCGTCACGTTTCATCAAGGACCGTCTCAGTTCCAGGACGTCTGACGAGTCGCTCCGAATGCTTGCCTTACATAGTGGAACTTTATACCCCCATAGTATATTCCCGGAACGCCCTGACCATTTTCCTGTGGTGCCCGCCCACATACGTTCTCATTTTTTTCATTTTTTTTTTATTTACCCTAAAGGCCCATCGGGCATTACATAGGGGGGGAGACATTTTTAGTACAATGAACAATAAAAGTTAGTTGCTCACAACAAAGAATATACCGGTGCTAATAACACTTGCATAAACGCTTTTGCATAATAAATTATACATAGAATTCGTCCAATAAGGTGGGAATATGCAAACGAAAAACGGAAATATTTACCGAAAGCAATACAGCAATTTCGACATGTAGATACTGAAGCGTGTGATGATTTATTTGATACATCATGACACAATAACTGAAACACACCGTAATGAAAGTTAGAAGACATGCCATTCGCACGTGTCAAAACTACAGAACATCTTTGTGGTTATGTCAATGGCTTTTGGTAAGCGATAAGAATTGATTTAGTGCTTGTGAAAATTTATCGGCATTTTCTTCTTCAGCTACTGATCTCGGCAACTGATTCCACTCCTGGATTGCCAAATGCAGAAAGGAAAAACGAAAATGGTTGATGAACTTTAAAAGAGTGGTCCAAGCGTGGAAACATTGCAACTGGCGTTGTTATTATTGTGGCAATGTAAGGTGTAGGCTTGTGATATATCTTATGAAAGAATATTAAACGAGACGCCTTCCGTCTTCTTTCTAGTGTTGCAAGGTCAAGGCTGTCTTTGATTTTAGATACACTTGAATAGGAAGAGTAATCCGACACGATGAACCTAGCAGCTTTGTTTTGTAATGATTCTAGCCTCTTCGTGAGGTATGCTTGATGAGGGTTCCAAATAACTGAACAATACTCAAGTTTGGATCGAACTATTGGTTTGTAGGCAAGAAGTCTTGTGTCCTTATTAGCTTGGCGCAGTGTGCGTCATAGAAAGCCAAGAGTCCGATTTGATTTTCCAATTACCCAGTCAATATGTGTGTTCCAGGTCAGATTAAAAGTTAAATGAACACCTAAATACTTAACACCTAAATAAATGACTCAACTGGTTCCATTGCCTCATTATTGATTGTATAAGTGTGCGACACAAAGTTATTACAAACAGCTTCCGGCAGCTTCTTGACAAACCCACTGCAGTCCATCATGGTGTAACCCGCACTTATGATCGCGTGCAGTGCCGTTTCTTCTGGCCTGAGCTTTATCGCTCCGCACAGAAGTATGTTTGCAGATGCGAACTGCGTCAGAGACGCAAGAGGCCACTGATGCTTCCCGCCGGCCTTCTTCAGCCTATCGATGTCCCAGTATAGCAGTTCTTCCGCGTCGGCCACGATCTGCTCGACCCCTTGCCTACATCAGCGTCTGGAAACGAATGGGTCACTGTCGCGAAAGACTATACCACGCGTTACGCTATTACACGAGCACTTTCAATGAGCGAGTCTTTTCGCCAGGAGGGAATGCCGTTAGACAGAAGAAGACTACAGCATTAGGCCGGCACCGACGAAGAGGTACAGGTTGCTCATCGCCATCTTTGCTGCCGTTACGCCTGTACCACTCGCGTTTTTTTGCAAATATCTAAAAATGGACTTCTTTTGCAACAATTTAGTCCCACAAAAATAAATCGGGGAGGGGGGGGGAGGAGGCATGCCGCAGGGCTTAATGGGGATTCATAAATTTTTTCGATGTTACATATACATTATCTGCCAATAATCATAGCATTGAAGCACATGGAATGTTGAAAAACCCACAAGTGGCTATATCAACAGCGTGCATATGATAAATATGGCACAATATCAGGAAGCTATTAAATACATTATTGTTTTGTCTTTCCTGGTATTCTTGCTCCTTTGACACTGTGCCCACAGGAATCTTTTTTTTTTTTTGTATTGTCGAAGCTTTCCTGGGGGGTAGGGGGGGGGGGAGAGGGAGGACATTTATATTTGCTTTATTCGATACTTTTGTCTCCCGCCCCTGAATACGACCGGTGCATACCATTATTATTATTATTATTATTATTATTATTATTATTATTATTATTATTATTATTATTATTATTATTATTATTATTATTATTATTATTTGATTTGTAACCATATACACAGGAAAGAGAAAGCAAGGAGCAAGGCTGTCAACTGCCACCAGAAGGGGCACAACGCCTGCCTACTCTTCAGAAAGGAGGAGAAAAACATTGAAAAGAAACATAGGAAGGAGGGGAGGAAAGAGGAAAGAAAGAGCGAGATGACAGATCTTAAAGAATAAAGTACAACAAAGAGTAGGGCCCGTCCCTGCAGGTCACGCTACTAAAGAGTGTAAAATAAAAGAAATAGTTGCTGGGTTACAAACGTGCCCCTAAGTTCATTGCTTCTAGAAAGTAAGGAGAGCGCGACGCACAACCACTGGGGTGTAAACATTCATCTAGTGTCGTACACCGCAGGCCAAGTAGATGATAGTCCCTCACTAGCGATATGCGTTGCGCACTGAAAGGGGGACACTCCAATATAAGGTGCTGAAGTGTCTCGCAGACACCGCAACACATACACGATGGACTGGTCAAATGTCCTTGTCTGTATATAGGTACGCGGACGTTCACGCAGCCAACCCTTAGCTTGAGTAGTTGCACTCAAGCGCGACGAGGCAAGCCTCGACCGCGAACACGCCGCGGGAACGTTCCATTTGCGACGCGCTGGTCTGAATGCTGCTTGAGTAGGTGGTGACGAATCAGCAGACGAGCGTCATCAAGCTTGCACAAAATTTCAGGGCAAGCACAATCGTTATGAGTGCAAGTTGAAGCCAGTCGACCAGCCTCATACCATCGTGCAGAATCTCGCAAATAACTCAGCAGGTGCTATAGTACATCTAGCCTCCTTGACTTCACAGTTATCAGCCACAACCAATAAAGTACTGTGAAATAAGGAACGACGAAACTGATTTGGACGTTCATAACTCCTAGCATTGTAAAACTCTCGTGAAATATCCACAACAACCAGCAGCTTCGCATCGGCGACAGTGAACATATGGCCGTACCGCTGAACGTCTGTCAGGTGGATGCTGGTTAAGCACTGTCTCAAGCATCGTAGTGCGGCGTGGTGGAGAGACAGGCTACGGCTATGCTAAACCTTCGTAAAGTACACAACAGCGCAACACGGACAAAAGGAACGATTAACGGCAACACGGCGCTGACTCTCAACTGATATTTTATTGGAGAATAGTTTAACGTATATAGGTGCCAAGTTCAAAGAACCATGGCATGTGCGAGACACAGAGATATATCAGGGCAGCTGTGATGAACTTACGCATAATGAAGAGTGACAAAAGTAACGAAATTCCTTGTCATGAAGAGCGATAGACGGTTCGCTGATACACGCCTTGTCCCTAATCTTTATATTGTAAGTCTCAGCGATGGCTCTTGTCAATTGGCTCGCGTGTTTAAAGATGACAGTAGTCTTTAAAAAAACTCATAGCCCTTCCACTATGTGAAGATGGAAAACCATCGAGGCTGTTGGTTTTGTTTAATTATATTTTATTTTATTTTGTTTTGTTTGTGCCACGTACTCTCTACCACAAGAGGATGGAATGCATACACATGCTGCTTAACACATGGGATGTGCCCGTTCAAATGATCGACAGTGCACTTCTTTATTTGATTATCCTTCAGCATATTATCAATTACCGGCCATATGCGACCTATCTTATGTTTCGCAGAAAAACACACATCGATGCCGTACACAGAACCAAAGTTCTTTATGCCATGCGCCAATTTGTACAAATACGGTACTACAGCGCCTTTTTCCCCTCTGATCTAGTTTAACCACCTTTGTCCTTCATGTTCTTGACGCCACGGACCATACTTTCACACAGAGATGAAATGATCCCTTCAGGATAACCAGCGTACACTAAACGATTGACCTGATCAAAAAAGGCAGCCTTGGACTTATGAAAACACGACTTCTTCAGTGCAGCGTTTAGGATACTCTTCGCTGTAGTCCTCTTTACAACCTTAGAATGACCGCACTTATAGTTAAGAATGGGTTTGACAGACCTGGGATCATATTTTCAGGACACATGACTTTTACCAAAGGTCAGCCTTAGGTCTAGAAAATGCAGTTGAAGATTTTATGGACTACGAAAGTAAAGTCAAGCATGTACACAAATTGGCGCATGGGCTAAAGAACGTTAGTTTCAGGTACGGCATTGATATGTGTTTTCTTCGAGACATAAGATAGGTCGCATATGCCCGATAATTAACAATATGCTGAAGGATAAGCAAGTAAAGAGAAAGTGCACTGTCAATCACGTGAACGAGCACATCACCTGTGTTAAGCAGGTTGCGTATGCCATTCCGTTATCTTGTGGTAGGGAGTACGTGGAACAAACAAAACGCTGTGTGAATGTTCAACTTAAGAAGCATGAGCTATCTCTTCAAGGGGTTGCGTCACTTCATCTTTCGGCGCATTGCAAGTCGCGCGGTTGTCGCATGTTTTTTTTTTTTTTTACGACTACTGTCATATTTAAACACGTGAGCCAATCAACAAGAGAAATCGCTGAGGCATACATTGTAACCAAAAAAAAAAAATTAGGCACAAGTTACGTATCAGCGAACCGTCTATCGCTCTTCATGACAAGGAATTTCGTTATTTTTGTCACTCCTGATTATGCGTCAAGTTCGTCAGAGCCACCCAGATGTATCTCTGTGTCTCGCGCATGTCATAATTCTTTGAACTTGGCGCCTATATATGTTAGAAGATTCTCGAATAAAATATCACATGAGAGTCAGTGCCGTGTTCTCGTCTTTCCTTCCTTTTGTCCGTGTCTTGTGTTGCGCTGTTACGTACTACCTAACGATGAATCCTAACCAACTGGCCCAACTTGCCGTCTTGATGTGGTATACTAAACCTTTATGTTTGCCTTCGATAAACATTCTCTGATGTCCTGCGGTGCGAACACATGGCCCATGAGCCATTCTCGCTACAGGGAGTAGATAAATACGTTTACAGTTCGTCACGCAAAACATATAGTTCACCCCGTTTCCGAATCACACCAACACTTTAGGCAGCTGCCATCGCCCAGACAGTGCGCATCACGTTTCTTCTCCTCCTCTATGTACATCCAGGCGGTAACGTAGACATCGGCTCCGGCCGTTCATAACCTCCAAGTTTTCGTAGTCGTCAACACGTTTCGTGCCACCAGCAGCAAGAAGACCTCTCGCATCGCTTTCCCGTTGTTCTTAATTTACGGCAACATAATGCATTCTATGACTCTATGACTGGATGTTTTCTAATCTCAGCACATGACATAACCTTCTGCCCTTGATAGAGATTTATTAAGACGCTGATTATCTGCTCTACATGGTACATGACTTGTCCAGCTTGAATTATTGTTCTTGATGCTTGCTCTTTGCCTTAATCTTATTTCAATCGACGATTATTCGGTATGTCGTGAAGTCGCGACGCTGGTTGTTAACTGGTTAAATGAACATGGAAGTTTGGCTGTCTCTGAAGGTTACACATGCCATTAACCGTGCAAGCGCTCGTTCAACGATGCGTAGTCGCTCGAGTTTCTTTGGTAAGCTCCAAGTTGCAGCACCACTTAATTAAGTAATCACAGAATCCGCTGATTATACGGTTTTTAAGACTATTGGTAAAATGCCGTTCATGAGCGTACCACCACATTTCAAGCAATTTTTATTCGTCCGGAAAATTTGGTCTCTCGATAGGGATTCCTCGTGACTATTTAGCTTAAATAAACGTGCTCCCTTCAGTGTCTCACAAAATTTACAACCAGCCACGAAGTTTTGTTCACTGCTCCTAGAACATACTTTATCCAAGCACTTCATTATATCTTACACAGATAAAACGAACATGATTACTTCTTCCAAGTCTAAGACATTGTTTTTCACTTCATAAAAAATCGAACAGTTTTGTTCACCGTCATTAAAACTGCAAACACTTCGTAAGTTTCACAAAAAAAAACTATTGTCTTTTTGAGAGTGTTGCGTGTGTGTTTCATCTGTGTATGGTTTCTTTAAATCTTTAAAAAAAGAGCAATATGTGATCTCGGCCATTAGACTGTTGCCACGTTTTCAAAGACAACATTATCTCTATGAGAATACAAGTGTATCAATAGAACAGCTTGTCTACGGGAAAATCCGGCTACGGGCCAGCAGGCGTCCTAGGGTCGAGGCATTCCAAAGTTTGAACCCGCCAATGTTCATTCAATAAATGCTTGATGTTATCTGCACAAATCAATACAAAAATAGAATGTTGAAGAAAGACAAACTTGAAATATCTGAATGAAGCGGAAATTCTTCTTTTGTTTTTATAAAAGAGTTCGCAAAAGACAATCTTTCCCATTTCTTAATTTTTTTCTTACCCGTTGGATCTTTATGCAAAATGAGAACTAGCGACGGTCAGTGATTTCTGAAGTTTAAGTCCCCCAGAAGGCGCATGAATATTTGGTTGCTTCGACTACTAGGCTTCGCATTTGAGCCGAAATATCCTTTTCAGGGAAGGTTTTTTTTTTTTCGTAATCCCAAAAGTGGGGCACCGATCAAAGAAGAGGCACGTTACAAAGGCTTCTGCTTGCGAGGAAGCCGTTTGTATTGTGAACAACTTTCATCGCCGGCAAGACGCGAAAGAGTCATTGTTCGTTTCATATCGCCTTTTTTCTCGAATCTTCCGAGTGCCCCGCGCCAATACATAAAGGGAGCCACGATCGCGCAAGGCTCCGACGGCAATCAAGACCCATCCGACATATTGCCATGGGTCAAAGGGTGGTCACTGAGAGATGTATAATGGAAAGTAATAACGTCAAAAGGCCTGCGTCTTTTTGAGCTCCGACAAAGAACCATTCCAGGGCAGATGCGTCTTCTTGACAGTGAAGACAGGGAGGCTACAAAATGAGGCTGTGGCACGATAGTGAGAGTTATATAAGAGTCGATAGCAGCCAGATTTTAGGCGGTATGCGCCTCGTGAATAGCTCGCACGAACCGGCACGCTGTGATTCATTCGTTGGCGAAGCATCCCAGGTTGGGCTATGAAGAATTTTACCAAGCATTTATGAGCGTTATACAATCTTGTCTCACTCTAGCTTTTTACAACATTATCTAAACCTAATTCATCACTTCGAAATTAGGCAGAAAGTTAAGCTATGCTGTGCTTGCCCCTTCACTGATATTCTCTTTAGAGGAGTACGCATGAAAATAATTCATTGTGTAAAACAGGGCTTTTCACTCGCTATATTGAGTAACAGTATATGAAAAGAAATATTCTTGAGTACTAATGACATTTTATAGGACTGCGTAAACATGCGGATTGTTTGTTCGTTATAGGTTATTTTTATTGGCGGGTTTGCACCGAGGCTTAGAACAAGAGCGGGCCCGGAGGGGCACTCAGTGTCGTGCGGAAGCCTAGCAGCAGTCGAAACGGAAATTTACGGGAAGCGCTCACGAGCACAGCACTTAAAGGGATCCTGAACCACCCCTCGGGCTTGGTGAATAACATAGTCCTCGGGTAGCATACGCTACTGTGAACATCTCGGCCAAGTTTTGCTGCCGTACGCAGTGCGTGGAGCTCGCAAGCGGAGCGCGAAGTCACCTTTCTCTCAAACGCTCTCGTTTCAACTCGTTTCAACAAAAGCCATGATCCTCACTTTTTCCTGTGTGCTTTATTTTGTAATAGATCACATTCATTCCAACGCGGCTGTTATTGGTCGCTGTGGTCGGCTACACCGCGGCCAACGCGGGGTACCGCCACGAGTCTAAGCACACTGCGGTTCGCTGAGAACAACCGCGTTTGGCTTAAGTTCAGCGCGTCGTAGGCACCAAAATCGGAAGTCGTGGCGTGTACGTTAACATCCAAAATTAAATTTGAACTGCGCGCCACTGTGACGTTTCGAAGACGGGGCGTGGTGGCCACGCGCCACCTCACGCAGCCTTCGCCGTGCAGGGCATTGAAGAAGGAACGGGAGCACAGCGGAGGCCGTGTTTGATTGCCAATAACTCCGCTTCTGTTGAACGCATTGAAGTACTTTTTGCGGCCAAGTATTTCTGAAATAGCCTATTTTCGCTTCAGATGTCTTTCTCCACTTCGGTAAAAAGTGGTTCAGGGCCCGTTTAATTACATCCCAACTTAGAACTAGTCACCAAGTGTCATAATGGCGGTCCGTAGGACCGCGACGTGTCCTTGCGATGGGGATGGCTGCTGTGTGTTGGTCTGTACAAATCTCTTGTGCGCTCGAAGTTAGAATACGCCGCTGCAATCTGGAACCCTCATCACGCAAATTTAAGTAGGTCTCCAGAACTAATCCAGAATAACGCAGCACGTCTCATTCTTTCTAACTGCCAACGTACATCAAGTATAACAGCAATGAACCAAGCTCTATCACTGTCATTTCCATCACTGTGTCGTAAGTATTTCCGCCTTTCTCTTCTTAAGGTTTTCTATCATTCATCACTATGTACCGAGATTATCACGCCACCCACTTGATGCCCGTCAGGGATTGACCATAAACGCAAAGTTAAAGGCATTTTCTGCAACACAAACGTATTTTATTTTTTCTTCGTACCGCACACAACTATCTATTAGAATCACCTACCTGACGACATTGTTTCCATTTCTGATCAGTCACTTTTTTGTACTTCTTTTTCTGCGCAGCTACATTGTGATATCTCTGCTTAATCTTCTCCTAGCTGTATCTCTCCTCCCCTTTCTTTGTCTTTTACATGTGTAGTGATTCCTGCAGTTTGTGTTGATTGTTTTTCTTTTCTTTTCTCCCTCATTTTGCAATACTTAATTTACGTTTATTTTTTGCAACTAATATTGCATAAGATGCAGTGTTTGTTTTCTGTTCAGTTCAGTTATTTTTGCTTTAGTTGCTTCATTTTATATATTGTCACCCACTCCCCTCTGCAGTGCCTCGGCGATTGAAGATATCGAAAAAAAAAAAAAGCCGGCAGATTCCACGCCCTGCGGTAATCGATGTTATGCGAAGCAGAGTGCGGGGAGCCGACCAAGTTAACGACCATGAAAGCACCAAGGCGTAGGCGGCTGTTTCATGACCTACATGACACGCATGTCATGGCAGTCATGTCATGACATGATTAACACTAAAAAACAAGTGACATGGGTTCGGACATGGGTACTAAGTGAAGGAAACACTAAAGTATGACGGTAGAAGTCCTAGTCATGAGCATGACTCCGCAAAAATTAAAATTTTTGAGATGAAAGAAAACTATTTCACGCCCAAACTTGAGCATTACAATTTTATCTGCGTGCCGGTACGCTGTGATGAATGCTGCTTCTGCAAGCACCCGAACCACCAGCAGACAGTTCTTCGCTATCTTATTTTATATATTATTTTTTGCGACACGAATACAGACATCACACACGGAGAACACAACGCACAAGAGTGTGTGGTGTGTTGTCTGTGTAGCGTCTGTTTTTGTGCTGGTAAATGTAATGAATAATACACTGCGCCATCATGTCAGGGAACGAATCCTTTTATATTACCTTTATCTCTAGCGGTAAAACAGAACAATGCGTTCTATTTGGTTGTTTTCAGCCATATGGTACGACGCGCTTGTTAGGTGCCTTCTGAGTTGTTCTCGAAGAAAGTTTCTGTTTCTTCGGACACAAAAGTGGTGATCCGTTGTCGCTGAGTAGCTTTGTTTGGAGGTCCGATTTATACAAAAAAGTTACGTTGCCACATAAGATATTAGATACTGCAAACACTGGAGATGAATTGCAACAAGTGATTCAGGACCTTAACCGAAGAATTGCAAGAGTGGGGTTGAAGCTAAATATAAAGAGGACAAAGGTAGTGTTAAATAGCCTGAGAAGGAGACAAAAATACACGCTTACCATTCAGCCTCTAAATCAGTTCTCAGTTCCAGGTCAATTACTCGATCATAGGTGACCGTGCTCATGAGGAGAGAATTTAGAGAAAAGAATGACAATGGGGCGAATCGCATATGGCCGGCATTTCCAAATCATGACCGGGAGCTTACCGCTATCGTTGAAAAGAAAAGGTACAGATTAATATGCAAAAGACAAAGGTAATGTTCAATAGCCTCGCAAGGGAACAAGAATTCAGGATCGCCAGTCAGCTTCTACAGTCTGTAAAGGAGTACGTTTATCTAGGTCAATTACTCACAGAGGACCCTGATCACGAGAAAGAAATTTACAGAAGAATAAAATTGGGTTGGAGTGCATACGGCAGGCATTGCCAAATCCTAACTGGGAGCTTACCACTGTCATTGAAAAGAAAAGTGTACAATCATTGCATTCTACCGGTGCTAACATATGGGGCAGAAACTTGGAGGTTAACAAAGAAGCTCGAGAACGAGTTAAGGACCGCACAAAGAGCGATGGAATGAAAAATCTTAGGACAAACGTTAAGAGACAGGAAGAGATCGGTGTCGATCAGAGAACAAACGGGGATAGCCGATATTCTAGCTGACATTAAGCGGAAGAAATGGAACTGGGCAAGCCATGTAATGCGTAGGATGGATAACCGGTGGACCATTAGGGTTACAGAATGGATACCAAGAGAAGGGA
Source organism: Dermacentor silvarum (assembly GCF_013339745.2). NCBI lineage: Eukaryota > Metazoa > Arthropoda > Arachnida > Ixodida > Ixodidae > Dermacentor > Dermacentor silvarum. Next base: position 1,909,053 of record NC_051159.1, read on the forward strand.
GCGCAGTCGAGGTTGGCAGAAAACCAGATGGAATGATGAAGTTAGGAAATTTGCAGGCGCAAGTTGGAATACGCTAGCGCAAGACATGGGTAATTGGAGATCGCAGGGAGAGGCCTTCATCCTGCAGTGGACATAAAAGAGGCTGCTGATGATTATGATCATGATGATGATGATGATGATGATAATGATGATGATTTTGTACCACAAAGTAAAGGAACTGAGTTCAAATCTGTTATCCCACAGGCCGCGAAAAAAAAGTTAAAGCTTTGCAAAGCTACTCGGTGCCATTAAAACTTGCGATTTTAGATGTTTACGTTTAGTGGCTTCCAAGAAATGTTCGTACTTATATTTCGGACTCCTAATACTACTAACAAGGTGGAGACACCCAAAATACGATTGGACGAATAGTAAGATGTGCGGAGTTTACAAGTGTTCAACTCGCAATGAAGTAACGAATGAACTTACCTTGAGAGGAACGATCGGTCTCGGAGAATTCGTTCGATGAACTGCCGCGCACCACGTCCGCGTGGCCGAACGTCGAGGCCGTGCCTTCGCTCTCGTCGCTTTCATCACTGGACAACCTGCATCATGGCAGAAGGAGAAAAAGAAATCTGGTGTTCAGCGTTGCCTTCTATACGCAAACGATTTGGACTAAAGTGCGAATAATCGCTTTTAGGTTGGAACGACGAGAGAGAGAGAGAATAAACATCTTTAATGTGTAAATGCAGCTTTGGAGAGGCGTCCTCATTCCAGAATGCCTTGAGCTTGCACCGCGTCCTGGGCCCTCGCAATCAGCCGTTGCTGATCTTCGAGGTCGGAGCTGGCCAAGGCTGGAACGATGAAACCACGCTGCCCATTTCGAGTTTCTGCTAAGGTAGTGTGCATTCATTAGACAGTTTTAGTGTTGCCGAAATGGCACCACGCTAAACGCAAAAAAAAAAAAAATAATGGGGTCAAACAGCGCATGCTCAGAACGCTATTTCAGTTTTGCGCGTGGCGTGCGTCCGCTATTTTTCGAATATAGCGGAGACGCTAAACGCTCGCTAAGTATTTAGCGTTGCAAACGTGACGGCACCCTCGGAATTAACGGCTGCCGCTTCGCCGAAATCGTATCGTCCTGCTGCATTGTAGGACTCGTTGATTTACAAATAAATGGTGCTGCTGGTTTTCGCTCCGGGTGTTCTGGCTTCGCTAACGGCCTACGGTCGATACGACAGCGTTGTTTTCGCTGTCGATTCTAGGATAGGCACGCTCCACATGCAAAGCGGAAGCGTAACTCTCCCTGAAAACACTTGTGAGACTGAGGCAAGAAATCTTAAAATTATTGTTGCCCAATTTATTTTATTAATAATTGTTTACGTGCTTCAATTGTTTTGAACTTACTAACAGCGTCCGATACGTCTCAAAGTTTTTACCGATTAATTTCCGTGCCGGAGCGCTCGACCATGCAGGCTCTTTTCAAGACTTGGCGTGGATCCACACGGCCAGTTTGGTTGTCGAGCAGCTCAGTTTGCTGCTTTGACTACTCGCAGCTAGATGGCACGGCGAAGTTTCGCGCTTAGCGGCACATCGTTGTCTTCCGCTATACTAAAACTCGATCGAACAACGTTCAGCAAACATTTAGCGTGCGTAACACGCTAACGCTAACGCAAACATTTTCCACAATACTAAAACTCTCTATTGTTATGCTGTCCTTTACTGGCTTCACTCGCCTTCCTTTCTGCGTCAATATTACACTTCCGTACACAAAGCATGCTTCATAAAGTGTGTGACACAGAATGGGAATGAGCACGTGTCGAATGTGTTGAAACACGTGTTCAAAGAAACGGTGTGTTACAGAAGAAATTCTGTGCCAAAGCCCAGAAAATTTGACAGTTTATTGTCGGGTCTGTTTTTTCTAGAAACCAGTCGATTTAAAAAAGTCACAGGCCTGCGCGGCACACGCAGCACAGTCACAGCGTAAGCTGGTGGAGCACCTCAAGAGTAGCTCCAATTTGGGCACCACGCACAACAGAGTCTTCGCGACAGTCTGTTCGCCTCGTTTTGACGAGAACGATCTGAACTGTCCGCCCGGCGTCGACAGCGAGCTGCGGCTTGTAATGCTCTCTCCACAGCAGTCCGCTGAGCGCGATCAAGGCTTACAACTACAACTTACATGTCGGGCGCGCCGCGTTTGCAGGCACCTTAACTGGATGGCGCCACCATACTGGCGGATGTTCGGCAGCTTGCGAGCGCGTTGATTGAGCGCCTCGTCTGAATCGCATATCGTCGTCTGCGCCTGCGGACGCTGCATTTGCAGGCATCTTACCTAGATAGCGCCACCATACTGGCAGAGGCTCGAGTCGTCTCATCCTGCGTTTGCGTTAGCGTATTTTCGGCGGCCCGATAGCAAGGGCTTGCGTGGCTCAGTGGTAGAGTATCCGCCTCCCGCGCAGCGGGCGCGGATTCGGTACCGGCGAGAATCGGGTACTTTTTTTCGCGTTTCCGGCGATAGCGGTTACGCGGCGGCATGATCGCGACCCGAAACAGCTATTGGAATGAGCCCATAACAGCTTACGCTGTAAAATTGCATGTACCATTAAGCGCAATTCGTCTTGTGCAGATGGAGTATTCAGAAAGACAGATGCTACTTACTTGACAAATCGCAATATCAACGTAGACGATCATGAGCATTCATCATTTATAACAGTACTCTTTAGAGCACAGGCTATACCTGAAGCCGATGAGCAGTGATAAACGTGTTCTTCCGAAATATTCATCCCCAAAATCTAAATTGGCGTTCTAGTTAAGATGGTCCCGAACGACTAGAAGGATGGTAGTGGGGACACTGGACTAGAATGGTAATGGGGATTCTTCGGGATTGTAGTCTTAGGATTTCGGCGAAGCAAACAGGGCAACACTTATTCTGCTTGAATTTTCCAAATGCGAAATACGCCCTAAAGCAAATATTTAAAAATTATACTTGAATTCGGAATTAACTATCATAATATCGCGATTTCTCTGGCACGCAGAGCGAACCCGTTGCACAGTCGGCATAGGACAAATTTCTGCACAAATTACCAAGCGCGAATAAAGCTGAATAGCATAGCGCTTAATTACCGCACACAGCTTCCTAATGCGCATACCGCACACAGCTTCCTAATGCGCATGTAGGAGCTGGGATATGATATTTATTAACTATGTCAGTGGAGACGAAAGTTTCCTCTCTCCCTCATGCGGTGAGGGTAGAGGAAGTGGCCTTTCTGAAACCTGACGGATAATATGGACGGACCCAATAAACCTAGTTTTGAGCGTTTACTTGTTGAAGTAATACGGAAACGGCGGAGACAGAGACGTAAAAATAAATTTTGGGGTTTTACGTGCCAAAACCACGATCTGATTATGAGGCACGCCGTAGTGGGGGACTCTGGAAATTTGGACCACCTGGGGTTCTTTATCGTGCACCTAAATCTAAGTACACGAGTGTTTTCGCATTTCGCCCCCATCAAAATGCGGCCGCCGTGGCCCGGATTCGATCTCGGGACCTCCTGCTTAGCAGTCCAACACCATAGCCACTAAGCAACTACGGCGGGTGAGACCCAGACGTGCAAGTCGTTATAACAAGAGCCAGAAGTGCTACGCGACAAAGCACACAGACGTTTTACCACAGCAATTTACTACTGTTATCTTTGTTCCTCTGATCACCTCTGTTGGTTCGTCGCAAAGAATGATAAGTATACAAGGTGAAGTCACATCTAAGAGACGAGGTCTTTGGCACAAGTTTCCAGTTTGATCTACTTACCTAATGTCGAAAGCACTAATTCAGGTTATAAGAAACCCTGTGTCTCGTTTTTGATGAGGAGTCTAATTCCCCTGTATTACGAGTTGTTTTGCTCGATCTTGATGCAGGATGCAGCTCGTCACTCGTGCTTCCATAGATGCTTTGCCATAACATCATCATGGTCGTTATCTGAGAGCACTCGCATGTCGACAAGCTGCGTAAACAATAATCGTGACAGCACGACAGCACAACAAGCGCGTCTTGCCCTGAGCGAGAAATCGATAATTGATGATTCGGTAGAACACGGTTCTCGTCAAAAGCAGAAAGATGTACTTCAGAAGAGAAGAATTTGGTGCCAGTTGGTGATGCATATTTGACTACGATGAAGCGGCATAGATGGGGCAAAGGACGGTGACACAGGCCGGACAAGCGCTACTAACAACTGCGCACCTTTCTGGGAATGTTTCGCTGCAGCAGGACAGTGTGCGCACGCGCCCAAGACACACTGAAACCAGCAACAAAAAGAGCAGGCAAACAAACAAAAAAAAAAAAAAACCTTGCACTCGGCCGCGCAACGCCTGAAACAGCGAAGCTGGGCCATCGTAGCCCAGCATTTTCCGTTGGTGCGCGCGAACTTTTCATCTTATTACTCATGATGATGATAATTTCTTTTCGCGCGTCTCGGACTTACGGCCGTCACTGTGCGTTGCATAGCGCAGCTTGCAACACCAACACCGCGTTCTAAAGCCGACACCGCGTTCCAGGAGACCTGCTCCGTGAATGTGTGTGTCTCTCTCTCTGTCTCTCGCTGACACTATTCACTTCGCAGAGCACGAGCGTACGAACGCGCCAGCTGCGGACGAAGACGACGACGCTCGAACGCAATCATATGGTTCGCATAAATGCATGCTCTGCAGGCGTGGCTGTATAGCCTAGTGGTTTTGACGCTCGCTTTGAGACCTCCGGTACGCGGGCTCAAATCCCGCCCCCGCCTTGGCAAGAAAGTTCCTTTTCTTTCTTGGTAGTTTCTTGCTGGCTTAATTAACAAATTACGGCTGGCTTAAACAGTTTCGCTGTTAAAAACAGGCAAAATGGCGAAAATAGCATACAACGCGTGCACATTATTTTCATGAAACGGGCTAATTGGAAGCATATGTGCGCTGTTAGCTGGGCACAAATGGCACAAGAGGCCTAATAAACAAAATAGATGTGAATAAAGCGGCTTAGATGTGGCTACTCACGAATCGCACTTTGTGTCAAAGTGCCACCGAAGCCACGCTAACGCACATATCGGATCCAGTACTTTCTATTAACGCCGCTTCTAAAAGCTCATGCTCTAATTTCGTCTTGCCACGACCGACAACATTCGCATTCTTCAAGCGCAGATAGCCGCCACAACTTTTGCACTATAATGCAAGACTCGAGCCTTCGCCTGATTTCGGAACCCTAAAGTGCTGTCGCAGCCTGTCGTTCAGGCACTGGCCAGATTGTCCAAGTAAACCCGACCACAGCTTAAAATAATTCTGCGCACGACAGAAGTAGCGCGTAACACATACTGATGCACGTGTTTCTTCGTACAGTATTTCCTTACTTGACTTCCCGTGACGCGTTTGCACAATTGTGCCACATTGCATGGCGCGGAAAGCCCAAGATCCACCCTATATTCTTCCCTGCGACTTTCATTAGGTTGTGCGAAAACTAATGCACATATGGCACAACTTCCAACAAACGCCTCTTCTGCGTGGTACCTACAGCGTGTGAAATGTGGTTCTGACGCAACAAAACTAAGTGGAAAGAAGAAGGTACAGAAAGAGCGCCAACTTGCAACTGAATTTATTATCTAGAAACACCCGTATTTCATATGCACACGATTGACATGCCCAGAACCATGCACAGAAAAAAGATTGACAATTACCATAGTGCATTTAAAAAATCACCGCCCAAGCACTCCGTACAGATAGTTAACCAGCGCAGCTGAAACGCGCGGACCCGGTATTTAGCAGTGGGTTAATCCCGACGCTGTATTGAAGCGTTTCTCAATTATTGGTTACATGTTTGTGTTTCTAGTGGAAACAAGCGCCAATGGCGGGCGGATGCTGCTAACCACGACGCCGAGCTAACTCGAGATATCGAACGCATGCGAGAATGGTGAGCTGAGGAGGCGGCGTTGCGGGCAGAGCAGCGTCAACGTGGCAATGGCGGGAATGCGCTCGCTGGGGCCAACGCCCGATTTCGGCGGGAGTTTCTCGAGCGGCACTTTGGCTTCGGCTGCGACGAAACGTCCATGTTGAAATCGCGAAGTGGAACGCAAGCGCCAATGGCGGGCGGATGCTGCTAACAACGCCGCCAAGCTAACTCGAGATATCGAACGCATGCGACAACGTCGAGCCGAGGAGGTGGCCTTGCGGGCAGAGCAGGCATGCGTGCTTGGGTACGATTAGAACTTACTATATGGGGGAGTGGGGTCCAGTGGACGCCTTAGCAGCGCCCAAGGTGAAGCAAAAAAAAACGCGGAAAATGGGGCGGCGCTGCCGTCACCTTATGCTAAATCTCCGGCCATGAACGTTGGCTCCGGCTGTGTCGGCAGCGCTCATTGGCTGAGGCGAGCTAGCGGGCTGAGTAGCTGTCGTCTGCTCGACGCACAGTCGTTGTTTCGTCGTTTGCGTTCTTTCCGCCGCTCTTTTTCCATTTTATTTACTACAGATCGGTGGAGCATGATCTCAGTGTTATCGCCACCGAATATCCGCCTGTCAAAGCTCCATGCAGCTGTGGTAGGGTCTCCGACGCGACGAGCGTCTGGGCGGCGAGTGGGGCCGCTCATTCGGGAGAAAGCGACGGTGGGCGTCACCTGGATTTTCAATAAAAAAGCCTCAGCGAGAGCCCTCGTGGACCCACTCCACCAATCTAGTACACCTCTAGTACGACGCAGAGAACGACGTCACTAACGGCGCTGCCAATGGCACGCGCGCTTGGGCGCGACGTAGAGAAGGACGTAACTGACGGCGCAGCCAATGGACACGTTTAGCGAAGCATGGGATGAACGGTTTTTTGTTTCGCCTAACCATATACAGCTTTCGCTGTAAAATTGGCATTTATTATTGTGCAATGAGACCAACGGGACACTGATACAAGCATCACCCTTTTTCTTTATGAAAACGCCTCCAGCAATTCCTCGTGTCAGCGTTCCCCAACTCTTACCTAGTAGACGCGTGTCCCCAAACTGCCACTCCCCATTTCTCTGCCGCTGACTGGGCCCTCTGCTAACACACCCTGCAACCTCTGGAGCAGCATCTCCACAACAGCTACCTACAACGTGCACGCTGTAGGTAGCTCCACAGCAGCTACTTACAACGTCTAACCGCGGGCTCTATGCGCAGCTGACTAAGCAGCGTTTTCTGTGACCGCTTGAAGTAGCGGACGTGAGAAACCCTCCTGCTTGCTACTGGGTGACCGTCTGACCGAAGCTTTCCGTTATCCTGTGCAGACAGGACCTCAAAACAGCCGACATGAAACATGATTTAATGATTCCCTTGTGATTCCCCAAGGCAATTGCACTCGATGTCCTGTTGCAAGCGAAATTTTCCAATAACTTTCGAAGTTTTAGCAGCGCTTGTCCCGTCTGTTTCGCCTTCCTTTGTCCCATCTATCGCGCTTCACCGTAGTTGAATATGAAGAAAGATGTGCACTGTGTCAGTATGGTGCACTGACGTCATCGTGGTAGCCATGTTTTGGTACTAGCATGGTGGAAAACGACGTCACGTGAGAAATATCTACATCTCATCGTCGTCGGACACTGTCGCACTCCATCGACAGCCTTTTGGGGTCCGCGGACCACAGCTTTAAAATCGTTTATACCGGGCAGGCATCCCGTCCTCAGCGTGCGTTTGCGAAAGAGTGCCATCGCGGTTCACTGCTCTCAAATATTTGACTGAAAAGCCACGCTACAAGAGCATATCGTGGAAAAAAAAAGAGTGGAACGAAATACATAACGAAAAAGGCAGGACGAAGAGAGGCGTTGGAGGGGAAATAGTTTATTCGATATCACGTGTTCCAACTGGCAACGTGACTGCTCCCGTTCGTTTGTTTATGGATTCTGCACCAAGCATGACAGGAAAGGCCGCGCACAATGGAACGCGCGAGCGCTTCGCGATGTAACCAGAGAAGCAGCGCGCCGGCGCTGTCGACCACATTCGCGAGCTAGAGAAAGGGCTCCGCGAGAGCTGGTCCTCACCTCGGCTCTCGCTGATTAGCTGTCCATTTGCGCGGCAAGCGTGGTCGCCCGAGGAGGAGGCTCGCCCTGTAATGCGCTCGTACGGGCCGGAGGCGGGCACGCGATGCTCCCGAACGCATTATGCGTTGCCCCACGTCCGACGCCGAAGTCAATCCCGCGTGGGGCTCCAATCGAGCGAACCTAATGGCGCTAATTAAAGGCGCGCACGCGTCGTCGATTTGTGTGGGCCCGCGTCTCGGCCCAACCACGGAACCAACGTTGTCCGCTGCGATTAATTCGGTGCTGCGCTTGCTCTACCAGGCTACGGAATAAAGGGACTGCAGGCCAAATGCCACTTCCTCACAGGTGCATGCTGATGTCTCATCTTCCATTTCCTCGATGCTTCTAAGCCGCCATTAAATGCACTGGAGACCGTGTCAAGCGCGTATACACAGGGTTCTTGATATAGGATCGCCAGGGTTGATAGCAAGACGGTATGCAAAGCCTAAATTCCGTCGCACGAAACTAACTCGCACCCGAAGGAATATAATCTTGACGACGGCAATGCGTTGAATGCCTCGGCTGCAGCACTCTTTTACGATCTCGTGCCGTAATGAAAGGAGCTCCGGGCCTCCAAACTTGTACAAATCATCGCTAATTAACTCGTCCGAGAGGCGAGGGAAAGAGCCATTGATTCAGCTGAGCGGCATGCTGATGAGATGTGCTAACTACTGCCGTGGCCATTGTGTCTACTGCAAGCGAACGCGTGCGCCCGACCGGCGAAGATAAAAAAAAAAAAGGGGGGGGGGAGATGGCAGCGTCCTTGTGCGTCCGTTTTTTCTGTCCTTTGAAATTTTACTTCCCGAACATGAGCATTGCTGTGTCACAAAATCATTTTCATTGCCCATGCGGAGGTATACATTGTACATAACAATATGAAACTAAGCGAGCATAAATATACACTGTTTCCGTTGTCAATTAACAAGAGAACGTCGGCTTTTCATTCTTTCTATTGACTACTTGACTTTCTGCCGCAGCAGTGATTGTTGAGATCTTAACAGGTCTGCCGAAACTTCTACATACCTTTATTTAAGCTCCACTAGAAACACTGCTGGTTTCTATATCGTAGCTGAGAGAAATGAGTGTATGTTTATAACAAAGGTGGAAGCGCTGCATCGTTAGCAGGCGTTATATTTTTATGCAGTTTCAAATTATATGGAAATTCTATAAAGGCAGTTGAAGCTATGTGCTGTTTGTTATCACAACCGGTTTTTCTCGTGCTTTAGCGATACTACCACCATATGTAATCGCCGCCGCCACATTCGGTAATAAAACACCGCATGGTAACGATCATGATGAAACACAATACAGACTGTCCAACTATATGCATAAGCACAACATTGACAAGTTGTGCAAGAATCTCAGTCTCCAATAACTCGTAAAGTGCCCGTTGTGCTACGCCGTGCGGTGTCCGAAGCAGTCGTATCAAGCAGCACCAATCAGAGAGATAAGTGAAAACCTCATGACAAAGATTCTTGGTCAATCGCCTTAAGTGAGTAGAGTGAGTATCTCTAAGTTCAGCCCATAATCTACATAATCATTAGCAGCACTAGCAACAAAAACAACAGGAAAAAAATCGTAGAATGTTCTCAGGGAGTTATCTGATGATGTAGGAACGACGTGGTGTTGGGTGATCATACTCAACACTGCTGGTAATCCTAGCACTGCTCAGCGACCGCGGTCGTCCTGGCGCCATTACGGTAAATGCGACAGCGCTGCGGCGACACGAACTGCTGCGGAAGGTGGCGCAACGTGAACTGATGAGTGATGAGGGAAGCAAACTACTGCAGGTGGCGCGCCAGGTGCGCTAATGACGTTCCGATCCGAAGCCACGGCTGCTCCACAGTTCTGGCTTACTAAAGGCTTGCTTAGCGCGTGCCTGATTGCACACGTCACGTGGTCAAAGAGACGCGCTCGTGTCACTGCTTGCGCATTCGTCATCTGCTTCTTCCATAACTGGCGGAAACATTGCTGCTGGCTCTATACCTTGAAAACGATCGTCTTACGCGAAGGACGGACAGACCCTCGGACAGAAAACTGTCCGAGCGTCAAAAGAGCACGCACAGCAGACTACTGGGACCTTGTAGAGTCACAGCCGAATTGCTATCGTAGCCGTTTCTTTCGAAAATTTGCAGTAGCCAGCCTGCAAATAAACGACACGCTTCAAAAAGATGCACGCATATGTCTAGCCCGTATAAAAGCTTACCCACTCACTACCATACCCAGCGCCTGTAAAAAAAATTTTCGCAAAGGCAGTAATTATTCCATACACGTTATACTTATTTTCTTCCCATTCCCGCTGGATTTGATCTCGGTGGCTTTAATAGCTATCCCTTAGCTACGAGCTGAATCCTGCGTTGTTCGTAAAACACAATTAAAACGATCCAATTTACTTGCATACATAATTTAGTCGTAAGTCTGTAATTAGTCCACCACTTTGACTTTCGCCTACACATTACCCATAACCTGCCAACTGGTATACCGTGTAAACCTACTACGAACTTCCTATACCGCAGTTATATACCCCCCCCCCCCCCCCTCCCGCCCAGTCCCCCCTGCCTGGCCACTACAGCGTACCTCATAAGAAAATCGTAGTTCTTCCACACGAAATCCCATATATTATTCTTTGAGATTTGTCATGACATTCGCCCTATTTTCGTTAAGTTTGATTTCGGTCGCGTCTGATCTCGGCTGCGGGCTAGATTTTGTGCCGCGCCGAAAAGACTGATAATGCTCTGGAGCAATAGTGTAGGTGACTTGCTGAAAAAGCTGCAACTACCGCACGCATTTTTAAATTTTTAACAGATTACCCGTAAGGTGCCCCTTATTTCTACGAATATAAACAAGGCGTCTTGGATTATTCACTAAGAACACAGGATAAACAAACTACGAACCTTGTTTAACTTATAAAAACGGCAAAACAGCGTGGATTCAGTAATTATTTGCAGAGATTTTAATTAAGCGAGAAAGGTGAAAGTTTCACTTGCCATTACATTGAGCCCTCTCCCAATTGGAACTCGGTGATTTGTATAGTTATTTGATGACTCTGCAAAGCATTGTGGGTTAAGCTACAAAGAATAAATCTATCGAACGCTACTCAAGACATCCTTCCTATTTCAACGCAATATTAGCAACCTATCCTAGCTCACCCTAGGAATCCGGGAAACACGCTTTGTACAATACATAAAAAATGGGAGTAAACAAGCATTTAGTAAATTCTTTTAAAGCACGTAAATTACCTCAACACTTCAAACTTTCTGTATGCGTCACCTATGACATGGTCCCCGTGCTCTATAAAGATAAATAAATCTCTATAAAGATTTCCTTAAAATACAAACTTAGTGCGTGATCTATTTTTACTTTTTTTAGAAAACCGTGAAAGTTGGCGAATAACGTTTTGATTGCTTCTAGTGGCACTACCAGCTTCGGCGTAAAATTGGCAGTGTCGACCGAAGCCCGAACATTGAAAGCGATAGCAAAGTTTAGAGCAACGCTCGAGCGCCTCAAACTGTGTTTAGCACGCGCCGCGGTGGCTTAGCGGCTACAATGTTGCGCTGCTAAGCAGGAGATCGCGGGATCAAATTCCGGTTGCGACGGCTGTGTTTGGATGGGGGCGAAATATAAAAAAGGCCCGTCTGTCGTGCATTGGGGGCACGTTTAAGATCTCCTGGTGGTCAAAATTAATCCGGAGTCCTCCACTACGGTGTGCCTCATAATCAAAATCGTAGTTTTGGCACGTAAAATACCCACCCCATAAAAAAAAAAGAATTTGTTTAGCAGTACGCAGTGGCGAATTCACACGACGCTGAAGGCGAGGTAACTACTGCTGCGGAGCTGGAACAGAGCTGTGGCAGATACCAGCGAGCCCCAGCGTAGGCGCGATGAATTCTTTATCACTAAAAGATTTCTGCAACATTGTTGCACGAACAGCTCCCAGCCCCCATCATATCCTGGAATGTAAGTCAGCATCGATGCCTGCTCCCCTATTTCCCAGTCTTGTCAAGTCGGGCTTGACGTTCATGTCAGCATTTATCTGCACCATAACTCAATTTGCGTTTCGATCACGGCACCTCATAAACGTAGCCCTATCCGTCGGTCAACTTTGTGTAGATCAAGAGAAACGATGCATTAGTGCACATATCTTGCAAAACTTTCCTAAATTCCACACATCGCCACACACATTTAGCCTGCCATTTTCGAATACTGCGCAACATCGGACGGAGTTTAGACGACTGGTCGCAAATGTGTGATGCGCAACAGAAACGAATGACGCGTTATGCGTTTCCAGACGCACTATACACAGTGCTGCACGCCCGAAAGCGCTTCTACAAAAAGCCGGTCAGAAAGAGCTTCAGAGTCGCGCTTTATCGCCCACACCCTTCGGTGTGTGCCGCTGGAGCTAGGGGCCACGGCACTCGTCTGCTGGTTATCTCTGGGCAAGCCGGTTCCCGCCGCGGCCGAGCTCTGCGTTCTGTTCAATTCCGAGTGTGCCCAGCGGAGTCGCTCCAATGGATGGTAGAATTAATTAAGCACGGGCTGCCGGGGGGTGTCGGCGAAAGAAAGCGAAGAGCGGTCTGCGCCCGGCTTCTCTCTCTCTCTGAATGAAACCTATCGCGCAGTGTGCGTCGAACAATTTGAGAGCCAACACTGCGCGCGCTCGCGCATGCCACTTCAGTTTTAATGACTGGGCCGTTTCTGGCGCACGCCGGGTGGTTGGAAACCGTTCTAGCAAAATCAAATACACGTGCGCTCCGGGGTGCTCAACTGGGAATTAGA